>NW_027507903.1:42916380-43486380 GCF_037356315.1 Lithobates pipiens
CCTGCACCATCTGTATGCCGGTGTTCTACAAACCTGTTCTAGACTGCCTTTTTATACCGTGACAGGGTGACATTGTTAATCCGCCTTTTCGATTGAACAAGAGAGCCCAGGAAGGCACCGGAGGCGGCTACTAGGGTGGCTTTTACATTACAGGGACAATCGCTGGCTGAAAGCGATATCTGAATGATGCCTGTAGCTACAGGCATTCAGATATTACCACTTCAACCCAAGGACGTCATATGATGTCCTACGGCGGGAAGTGGTTAACAATTTAGAATAAAAATAATGACAGTGCAGTCATAGAACTATAAACAGAATGCACCAGAGTCTAAGACCATGCTGTCACTGACATCCACTGGTCTGCACCAATAACCAGGAACCAATCAGCCTGGTTCCCGGTTATGTGATCACTATGACAGCTGATAGTGAGGATTACATGGGTTTGTTTACAAACCTGGCCAGTTAATCTGCCACAGAATGGCACAGGCTGTAACTGTCATGGTACAAGACCTTGAGAAGTAAAAAAAATGATTAAATGCTGTGTCATGTAAAATAATAAAACATTTTAGATTTTTATATTTGTAGATTATGATTAAAAAAAAAATTTATACTGTATGTTCCTAAAGTTGGCACATTTGTCTTAGAATTATTGTGACGTTTCCTACTTTTTAAAACGATTTTTGCTGTTATAAAGAGCGTAATGTTCTCACATCGAAGAGATATATATTACTATACATATTACCATATGCATTACCATAATGGTGCAGGTTTTCATGACTCTGAAATGATGAATCATTGATTAGATCTATGTGTTACCATAAATAATGCTGTAAGTATACACAGACCTCACAGTTAGTGCCTATGTGGTAGTTTTGACAGTGACATGTACAACAATACAGTACACATTGGGGGAGATTTACTAAAACCGGTGCATACAGAATCCGATGCAGCTGTGCATAGTAACCAATCAGCTTTGATATTGTTGTATGTTTTATATTCAAAGTTTAAAGTGATTGTAAAGGCTCTTTTTTTTTTATAACGAACATGCCATACTTACCTGCTCTATGCAAGGGTTTTGCACAGAACGGCCCCAATCCTCCTGTTCTGGGGTCCCCAGGCAGCGCTCCTAGCTGCTCCTCTTCTAGTGCCCCCACGGAGAGCCACATTCCATGGGGGCATCGTGTGGGCATGCTCCCGAGTCCTGCTGCTACGTTCATTGACACAGACAGCAGGACTCGGCCCTGCCCCCTTGGCTCCCGTGTCACTGGATTTGAGTGAGAGCAGCGGGAGCCAATGGCTGCTGCTGCCATCAATCTATCCAATGAGTACCCGAGACAGCGGCTGGAGCTGCTGGGCTAGTTCTCGTCGCTGGAACGATCGGGTTCAGGTAAGGAAAAATTCAGACAATGTGGCTGAATTAAAACAATTCTGCAAAGAGTGGGCCAACATTTCTCAACAGCAATGTGAAAGACTCATTACCAGTTATTGCAGACGCTTGATTGCAGTTGTTGCCACCAAGGGTGGCACAGCCAGTTATTAGGTTTAGGGGGCAATTACTTTTTCACATAATTCCAGGCATGTTTGGACAGCTTTTTTCCCTTCATAAATGTAACCATCATTTAAAAACTTCATTTTGTATTTACTCTGGTTATATTTGTGCAAATACTTTTTCACAGCATTGTATATACAGTATAAAACATTCTGATAATAACAGTCAGTTTAAAAACGCATTTATTTATCCTTCTGTAGCTGTACCTAATGCCATAAGTGTGCACTGGAGTGGATGCCACAATTTCTTCATCTACCTACTGGCCAAATCTAATAAGGATAAGGCAGGTAAATACTTTTTGAATAACTATAACTGTTTGCTGGGTTAGAAAAATAATATGTTATTAAAATTTGTATTGTGCTTTACTGCTAAACTTCCAAAACTATAAGGGCTTTGTGAATTTCTTTTGTCTTATGTATTTAAAAACCAAGTTTTTCTTTTCAATTTGTTTTTTTTTATATATTCAACAATAAAACAATGACATAATACAAAAAATTGAGAGTTATACAATATTACTCTATATCCTTTGCTCAATCGGTAGAGAATACAATAGTATATCTAGTAAACTTAAAAGACATGGGGTTTCTTCATTTTATGGATCAATTGATCATGATTAGCCTTGACCATTCTTGAGTAATGGAGTTACCGCTGCTGTCCTGGCACCCCTAATGGGATCTAACTGTGCCACATACCACAGTGCTGCACCAGCAGATAGTATCTTTCACGTAACCGTATGTAATATATTCCATTAGGTGTAGCTCCCAAAACATAAAAAAAAAAAAAAAGATAAGAAAAGTATAACAGCGTTAACATAAACAACTTTAACGGGTTACATGTACCACCAAGTAATGTAGGTGAACTCCCCCTCTCTAATGCCGCGTACACACGATCGGACTATCCGGCGGACTTAGCCCGGCGGACAAACCGTCGGACTTTGAAGCGGAGGTCCGCCGGACTTTCCGAACGAGCCGACCTGCCCACGCACGACCAGACTTTTTTCCGGGAGTCCGGTATGGCGGGAGTCTGCCGGACTTTTGAAATGAACGGACTTGCCCACACACGGAGGAAAGTCAGTTTATTTTGAACGCGGCTCCAGGTAGAAGGGACTAGCGCAGGAGGTCAATTTCGCCTCCTTCGGCGGCAAGATTGACACCTCGCTAGCCCCGTCACCTGGTATGGACTTAAAGGGGAAGCCCTAAGCCGAAAAAACGGCGTGGGGGTCCCCCCCAAAGTCCATATCAGACCTTTATCCAAGCACGCAGCCCAGCCGGTCAGGACAGGGGGTGGGGACGAGCGAGCGCCCCCCCCCCCCCCCCCTGAGCCGTACCAGGCCACGTGCCCTCAACATGGGGGGTTGCTTTGGGGAAGGGGGGGCCTGCAGACCAAGTCCGCGGGGTAATCTGATCGTATGTACGGGGCATAATTGGTAGGATATTGCGCTGTCCATGTTTCCCAACATGAATTAAATCTGGACAAATTTTGGCTCCTAATGGCAAAGAATTTTTCATATGTATATTGTGTTTTGCCTCTATATATGACTTCTGACAGTATAGGCATTTATATAGATTACTTGTTCACTAAAGCTACTAATATACTAATGACATAATAATATGTTACATTATTAGATAATGATAAAAATATAATAACACAATGATATGCCAATAAAATATCAGATAAAATTACTGTAATTATATAACTGTAACATAGTAATATGTTAATAAATGTCAGTCTGACACTAGTATAGGTTTTCATAGATTCCGCAACAATCATGCGATATTCTAACAGTGAATGAACTTTAAGTAGAATTATAGATAAAACTTTTTTTTTCCCATTTTGGGTAGAGAAAGGGAGGGATATAACCCCTGTAAGGTTTATTTTTGCACCCTTTGTCCCATTAGGGAAATTTGCCTTCACTTCCTGTTCTATAGCCAAAACGAGAAGTGAGAGGAAATTCCTGCAAATTAAGTGAAACTCTTGAGGGCCCCCAGGTCACCAGAACTAGTGTCCCCATTGTAAGTTTTCCTCTACACTACTTTTCTGGGGACAACCCAAAATTTGGCATTTTCTTTTACTTTCAATAATAAAGGTAAACAGAACAGATTGAGGCTGGGTTCACACTAAAGATCGCAACGGCTCACAGCAGAAGTCCGGTGCGTTTCTTTTCACCATTTTAGATCCGATTTCAGCACAAAATATTGGCTGAATTTGGACCTGAAATGGACCAAAAGATACACAGGACCCCTGTGCAAATTCACTCTGGAGATGTGTGAACTGGCTTCATAGAGAGCCGGTCACAATCTCCTGCTATGCAAATTAGATGCAGAGAAACCCACATCCAATTCGCATATGTGTCAACCCAGTCTGAGAGGGTGAATCTCCCTAATGGGTACACAGACAGCAATAAAACCTGCCAAGTGTTCTAATCTACCTTCACTCTAACCAAAGCCAAAAAAAAAAAAAAAAAAGGTTTTGCGTTTAGTTATACTTTAAATCTGAATTTAAGACGACCTGCTTAATACACCATTGAAATGCAAATATGAAAGCTATTTACCTATCCATCCAGTCATGAGATTTAAGTAAGGTAAAAGAGTTATAGGGGAGGGGGGTCTATACGTGGAACACTATAACCACGAACCAACCATACATCCCCCAGTAAAGTGAAGGACTGTCTTGATACCCAGAGATTATAACAAAAAATAATTAAATTTTTTTTTATTAAATACAATTTAAAGAGAGTATATATGAACAACGTTAAAAGTTTTGATTGATACACAGTATGATTATAACGTATACATGTATATTACGGCAGTATTTAGTATCCGATTCGGTCTTTATTCTACTAGTTTTGCAACTTTTCTGTCGCTTCTTCAGGAGACCTTGATATTATCTAAAATTAAACATACCATGTCAATATTTATAGTGAATTACTGTTCAGAGAAGATTGGAGAGTGAGTAGCTCACCACTGTGGAAAAACCGTATTGTAGAAAGACCTTAGAGCCAGGGCGGTCCCTGCCTACCAGGCTTTGGCCACCCTTGGGGCGGACACGGGAGATGATGAGAGCCAGCTGAAAGATAGAAAAAAGGGTGTTTTGCCAAGTAAATAGATAGATAAATAGATGGATAGCCCATTTTTTCACTGGACATAAGTCCATTGTTGCTGATATATAAATACACAGCAGTGACATTAATGTCCCCAACATTTAATCGCAACATGTACGTACCAGTATATTTAGCAATTTTTAGGCAATACAGTAAGGATGGCCATGCACAAAATCCATAGGGGTAGAGACGGAGTGTAAGTGGTTATATGCAGAGAGAAATCCTGTCACCATCTAATTCAGGATAGGTTTTGTTTTAAACACCAGAAAGTTGATCCTGGCAAAAACATAAGCCATATCACACACTGCCAGGTAAAGGCAAAAAGTGAGGCAGAACAAATTATGTACAGGTAGCCAGGAGGTATAGTTACCAGGGTATAGGATTTCGCCTCATTCCCAGTCATCTGGTTCAATCAAAAGACCGTTCTAGCAGGGGATTTGCTAGCCATCCATTGCGCCGCTCTAGAAGGACGCCGTAATGGCGCCCTTCTAACCTCCAACCCGGCGGCGTCAGAATATCGGCGCTGGCGCCAAGTTATGACGTCGCCGGGTCCGCCGCTCCATGTGCGCATGCGCCACGACGTGGCAACGCGCCCAAGCTTCGAGTCACAGTGGAAACCACCACGTGACTCACTGCTAGCTATCAAATATACAAGGATGAGGATACCATATACTTTATTATATTTTCCTTAAAGTATCTGAGGCACAACAATATAATTATTTAAGTAAGGTACACAATATAGGAAAATTGGATGATCGTCCAGTTTTCCTTGATTTTTTCACAGTTGGTCAAACCCGAGGGTGCTATTCATTGTATGAAAAATCTCATACGACAAAGGCATTTTTTGTTTTAATGTAGAAACGTTTTACCTGGATTATATTGTTTATTAATAATAATGTGCAGTCTTTCGTATTTGATTTTTCTTGTGCAAAAACAGTACACATTAAACGAAAATCATTCATTATGTTCACATGTGAGAAAAATTTGTCGGCTCGAAAATTTTCATTTGGGTGGTTTGCCTCGGCTGTCGAACATTGTGTACACACTTTACCAAAACCATTGTTCCTCGTATGAAAATGTTCGCCCGATTTTTCTTCCAGTGTGTACCCTACTTTAGACGGCTCATTCAGAGAGCACAGCCAAGTTAAAAAACATGAAACTAGTTTACTGTTTTGTGACAAATAATAACATCATGGTATTGGATGAATGCGTCTCTTTTTTTTGCTAAAGTGTCCTAACATAGGGATTAAAGATATACGATTACATGTGTACTCTGTAGACATTGGCCCCTGCCCATGTCATGAAGAAGCTGGCATATATCAGTGAAACTGTTAGAGTATAAAGGAAAACTAGTATTAAAGTGGACGTAAAAGCTGGACTTTTTTTTTTTAACCTTAATGCATGCTCTGCATTAAAGTGTTACTAAACCCATCGGTCTGTATATGCAGTAAAGCATGCTTGTTATACTCACTGTGGAACCTAAGGGGTTAATTCTTTGCATTGTGTAAAAAGACTGTTTAATCCTGCCTCATCTGATCCTCCCTTCCTTCCACTGTCCCCAATATATGTCATGATAATACAGAGCCAGGGGACAGGCTGCACTTGCTCAGTTTGGTGTATATTGCTAGAGAGTGTTTTTTTTATTTTTTGGAAGAGTGTCTGTGATCAGCACATGGCCAATCTGCACTGTCAGACAGAGGGTCAGGGATCCTGCAGTCTCATAGGACAGTCAGTGCAGAATGGAAACTCCTCCTACAAGCTTAAACCAAACACTTATAGAAGTCACAAGACTGCTATATACTGCTGATGAGAAAAGATATTTAGCAGTTTATATTTACTAAAATTATTGCATTTGCATGTTCTGTGTACTGTGGGAGACCAGATATAGTGAATGCAGGGTCCTGGGTTTAGTAACACTTTATAGGAAATATGTCCCTGTTTTTGTATCGCCCCCTCACCTCCAGTATCCTTTCTTAAGCCCAATTTCGATCCAGCACTTACCCATCTGCAGCAGCTGTCCCCTCTCTCTGCTCATAGAGGCAGCAGTAGAAGCCATTACCTCCTGCTGCTGTCAATCAAATACTGTGAGCAGAGAGCAGGGTGCAGGGCTGAGCCGCATTGTCTGTGTCTGTGGACACAAGCAGTGCAACTCAGGAACAAGCCTGCAGGTGGGCTCCCATAGGAAGCTTCCTATGGTGGCCCACTAAGAAGAGAAGGAGCAGTGAGCACCAGCGAGGGACCGAAGAGGAAGATTGAGGCCTCTCTGTGCAAAACTATTGCACAGAGCAGGTAAGTATAACATGTTTGATTATGTGTTGAGGTGCTAGCTCTAATACAAATGTGTACACGCAAATGATCTCAATCAATATGTGTAAAAATAAACAAATCCGTGCAACCAATATCAATTTGCAAAAATAATGAAAGTATACAATGGAAAGACCTGAGAGTGATAAAAAAAAGTCCTGAGAATAATAACAAAAATCTTCTATTTCACTTATTTTTTCCACCACATGTGCTTTAGTGATACATGCATCTCTTATTTTTACAGTGCTTCACTTAAATGGTATAAGGTGAGCCACTCACCAGAAAGCTTTGGACCACCAGGACCCTCATCACTTAAATGCTTAAAGAAGAAGTAAAGGCACTTTAAAAAAAATAAAATGCAACCTGCAAGGCAAAGGCATAATGAGCTAGTATGCATGGCATACTAGCTCATTATGAATAACTTACCTGAGAACGAAGCCCCCAAATCGGTCCTCCTCCTTTATCTTCACCGCTGCCATGTATCCCGGAGTGACTTCCGGGTCTCACTGCTCCGGCGCTGTGATTCGCCGGAGCCGCGATGACGTCACTCCCACGCATGCGCACGGGAGCCGACACGAGCGGCATATCGCCGTGACCTGCGGCGTGCTCAGTGTGCATGCGCCGTAGACAGCTGTGCCTGTCTTTTTGTAAATATCTCCTAAACCGTGTAGGTTTAGGAGATGTTTCTTGGATCTACAGGTAAGCCTTAATCTAGGCCTACCTGTAGGTCAAAGTGGTTTGTAAGGGTTTATAACCACTTTAATTCTATATTTGTTGTGTACTTGACATCCGCTTCCTTTGTGATTATATCCAAAGCCACCAGCAGGATTAACCCAGATTCAGAGAACAATGACACGATAATCGTGCAATACGTTTATTAAAAGTAAATATAAAAAAATACGCCGTTACCCTCACATTTCCATGTGCCATGAAGCGGCACCCACTATGTACAGCGTCTTGGCTCTCTCTGAGCCGGGAGTGCGCTCTACCTGAGCTGTACTTGAGGTCAATAAAGGTCCCAGTATTTCCGCCACTAGTCAAGCCTCAATGCATTTCACCAGAAGGCGTCATCAGGAAGTCAACATTATTATATACATCATAGAAATGAGCCTGAGACATCATAGGCTTGTATGAGGCCTTTCTGGACACTGGAGCTGTATCCTAGGATTGCCCTATACAAGTCTATGTGGTTTCCCTTTGCAGATGCAGCAGGTATCGGAAAATAATTCATGCCTGAGGAAGAGTAAACAGCGCAGATAGACACAACTCCATATTACCTATGGAGTTGTGTATATCTGCGCTGTTTACTCTTCCTCTTCCTGCATAGGTTAGTTCAGGAGTAGGAGGACTTACCATAAAAGTACAGTTGCTCTTTAATGGTTGGGTGCCTACAATGTATATTCGGTGTGGAAGTCGAAAGTAAAGTTGTGGCACTGAAGTCCCAGCACTAAGCATACAAAGGTGTTTGACGTTCAAAGGAGGCCTTGGTGGATGCTAATTGCAAGTGTACCAAGTGTAATATCAAATATATTCTCCTGTATATATTAGGGCATACATCACAGACATGGCCACAAACCATGTAGCTTGTGCAGTAGAGCTGCACAATTAATCGTCAAGAATCGTTTTTGCAATCTTGACTAAAGTGTTTCACAATACTTACTATGCAAAGAATTCTCTCTGCTCTTCTGAAGCCACAGCCTTCAAAAGAAAGGAAGAGAAAAACTTGAAAAACTGGGCAGTCTGCCAAGAATCAAAACATTCTTTATCAGTTGAACTTAAGTATAAACATTGTAACAATCTGTCAATTGAATAGACTGTGTGTAAGTGGAAAAAAGTTTAATCACTTAAACACTAAACCTTTTTGTGCCATTTTTTGGTTTCACGTTAAAATAATTTTTATTTCTAGAAAATTACTTGGAACCCCCAAACACTATATATATATATATATATATATATATATATATATATATATATATATATATATATATATATATATATATATATATATATACATACAGTGCCTTGCAAAAGTATTCGGCCCCCTTGAACTTTTCAACCTTTTGCCACATTTCAGGCTTCAAACATAAAGATATAAAATTTTAATTTTTTGTGAAGAATCACCAACAAGTGGGACACAATTGTGAAGTGGAACGAAATCTATTGGATTTTTGAAACTTTTTTAACTAATAAAAAAATAAAAAGTGGGGCGTGCAAAATTATTCGGCCCCCTTGCGTTAATACTTTGTAGAGCCACCTTTTGCTGCGATTACAGCTGCAAGTCGCTTGGGGTATGTCTCTATCAGTTTTGCACATCGAGAGACTGAAATTCTTGCCCATTCTTCCTTGCAAAACAGCTTGAGCTCAGTGAGGTTGGATGGAGAGCGTTTGTGAACAGCAGTTTTCAGCTCTTTCCACAGATTCTCGATTGGATTCAGGTCTGGACTTTGACTTGGCCATTCTAACACCTGGATACGTTTATTTGTGAACCATTCCTTTGTAGATTTTGCTGTATGTTTGGGATCATTGTCTTGTTGGAAGATAAATCTCCGTCCCAGTTTCAGGTCTTTTGCAGACTCCAACAGGTTTTCATCCAGAATGGTCCTTTATTTGGCTGCATCCATCTTCCCCTCAATTTTAACCATCTTCCCTGTCCCTGCTGAAGAAAAGCAGGCCCAAACCATGATGCTGCCACCACCATGTTTGACAGTGGGGATGGTGTGTTGAGGGTGATGAGCTGTGTTGCTTTTACGCCAAACATATCGTTTTGCATTGTGGGCAAAAAGTTCGATTTTGGTTTCATCTGCCCAGAGCACCTTCTTCCACATGTTTGGTGTGTCTCCCAGGTGGCTTGTGGCAAACTTTGGACAAGACTTTTTATGGATATCTTTGAGAAATGGCTTTCTTCTTGCCACTCTTCCATAAAGGCAAGATTTGTGCAGTGTACGACTGATTGTTGTCCTATGGACAGACTCTCCCACCTCAGCTGTAGTTCTCTGCAGTTCATCCAGAGTGATCATGGGCCTCTTGGCTGCATCTCTCATCAGTCTCGTCCTTGTCTGAGCTGAAAGTTTAGAGGGACGGCCAGATCTTGGTAGATTTGCAGTGGTCTGATACTCCTTCCATTTCAAAATGATTGCTTGCACAGTGCTCCTTGGGATGTTTAAAGCTTGGGAAATCTTTTTGTATCCAAATCCGGCTTTAAACTTCTCCACAACAGTATTACGGACCTGCCTGGTGTGTTCCTTGGTCTTCATGGTGCTCTCTGCGCTTTCAACAGAACCCTGAGGGTCCATTCACACAGGGGCAACACGACTTGTAGGCGACTTGAGTCAGGCAACTTGGACACGACTTGAGTTAAGATCACAGCGCGACTTGGGACGACTTCAAAACGACTTGTGATGACTTCAAGCGCGACTTGGGACGACTTACAAGTCGCCCCAGGCCAGGCGACTTTTGCCGTGGCCAAGCAGAGAATGAGCTCAAGGGGGAACTCCACGCCAAATTTCTGAAAAAAATTTGGCGTGGGTTCCCCCTCCGAGAGCATACCAGGCCCGGTATGGATTCCAAGGGGAACCCCCTACGCCGAAAAAACGGCGTGGGGGTTCCCCCCAGATCCACACCAGACCCTTATCCGAGCATGCTACCCGGCCGGCCAGGAAAGGGGGTGGGGACGAGCGGGCGGCCCCCCCCCTCCTGAGCCGTACCAGGCCGCGTGCCCTCAACATGGGGGGGTGCCTTGGGGGAGGGAGGGCGTGCGCCCCCCCACCCCAAAGCACCTTGTCCCCATGTTGATGAGGACAAGGGCCTCTTCCCGACAACCCTGGCCGTTGGTTGTCAGGGTCTGCGGGCGGGGGGCTTATCGGAATCCGGGAGCCCCCTTTAATAAGGGGGCCCCCGGATACCGGCCCCCCACCCTATGTGAATGAGTATGGGGTACAATGTACCCCTACCCATTCACCTGTGAAATAAAGTACAAAAAAAACACAACACAGGGAAAAAATATTTTATTGCACAGCTCCGGGGGTCTTCCGTCTTCGGGGGTCTTCTCGCCGGACTCCTCCGCTATCTTCTTGTAGCTCTTTTGCTAGCGGAGGAGTCCGGCTTTCTTCCTCGCCGCCGCCGGCCTCTTCTCCCGACTTCGGGGGTCTTGTCCCCCTCTTCGGTTCTTCTGCCGGGCCACCGCGCCTTCTTATAGCTCTTTTAGAGGCGGTGGCCCGGTCTTCTGTCGCCGCCGCCGCCTTCCGTTCTTCTCCTTCTTCTTCTCCTGGAGATGTTGACTCGACGAGCTCTCCGGCCACAATGCCAGGGACGCGCTCCGCTGCCACTTATATAGGGACAATGGGGCGGTGTCACATGGGTTGGTCACATGGGTTGATGTCACATGGTAAGGGGGTGGGGTCACCATGTGACATCAACCCATGTGACCAACCCATGTGACATCAACCCATGTGACACCGCCCCATTGTCCCTATATAAGTGGCAGCGGAGCGGGTCCCTGGCATTGTGGCCGGAGAGCTCGTCGAGTCAACATCTCCAGGAGAAGAAGAAGGAGAAGAACGGAAGGCGGCGGCGGCGGCGGCGACGGCGGCGACAGAAGACCGGGCCACCGCCTCTAAAAGAGCTATAAGAAGGCGCGGTGGCCCGGCAGAAGAACCGAAGAGGGGGACAAGACCCCCGAAGTCAGGAGAAGAGGCCGGCGGCGGGGAGGAAGAAAGCCGGACTCCTCCGCTAGCAAAAGAGCTACAAGAAGATAGCGGAGGAGTCCGACGAGAAGACCCCCGAAGACGGAAGACCCCCGGAGCTGTGCAATAAAATATTTTTTCCCTGTGTTGTGTTTTTTTTTGTACTTTATTTCACAGGTTAATGGGTAGGGGTACATTGTACCCCATACTCATTCACATAGGGTGGGGGGCCGGTATCCGGGGGCCCCCTTATTAAAGGGGGCTCCCGGATTCCGATAAGCCCCCCGCCCGCAGACCCCGACAACCAACGGCCAGGGTTGTCGGGAAGAGGCCCTTGTCCTCATCGACATGGGGACAAGGTGCTTTGGGGTGGGGGGCGCACGCCCTCCCTCCCCCAAGGCACCCCCCCATGTTGAGGGCACGCGGCCTGGTACGGCTCAGGAGGGGGGGGGGCCGCCCGCTCGTCCCCACCCCCTTTCCTGGCCGGCCGGGTAGCGTGCTCGGATAAGGGTCTGGTGTGGATCTGGGGGGTACCCCCACGCCGTTTTTTCGGCGTAGGGGGTTCCCCTTGGAATCCATACCAGACCTAAGTGCCTGGTATGCTCTCGGAAGGGGAACCCACGCCAAATTTTTTTCAGAAATTTGGCGTGGAGTTCCCTCTTGGGAGCTGATAATTCTGTCAGAGTCGCCTCCGTATAGACGGAGATCCGACTTGGAGGCGATCTCCATTGAAATCAATGGGTACCGGTCGCCTACAAGTCGGATAGAAGTAGTACAGGAACCTTTTCTGAAGTCGGAGCGACTTCAGTAGTGTGCATTAAGACGGCTCTCATTCACTTACATTGCTTTTTAAATGTTGTCCGACCTGAGGCGAATAGGGGCGACCTGAAGTCGGATCAGGAGTTGCCCCTGTGTGAATGGACTCTGAGGCCGCGTACACACGGGCGGACTGTTCGCCCAACTTTGTCTGCTGAACAGTGTTTGGGCGGACAGTCCGCTCGTGTGTGGGCTTTCAGCGGACAGTTTCAGCGGACAGTTTGACGGACAAGGTTTTTCGGAATTTCCGAAAAACTGTCCGCTGAAACCTTGTTTCAGCGAACAGTCCGCTCGTGTGTAGGCTTGTTCGTCAAACAAAGTTGCGCGCATGCTCAGAAAGGATTTTCACGCCGAAAGTTATAATGCAGTGTATAGGACGTCGTATTTTTCGTCCCGTCGTACGTGCCGTTCACGTCATCGCGCACGGTTTCAGCAAACTGTTCGTCCGTCGTGTGTGGCCATGTCCGTCCATGCTAATTTTGAGCGGACTGTTTGCCGAAACTGTTTGACGGACAAAGTTGGGCGAACAGTCCCCGCGTGTGTACGCGGCCTGAGACTATCACAGAGCAGGTGCATTTATACAGAGACCTGATTACATACAGGTGGATTCTATTTATCACCATCAGTCATTTAGGACAACATTGGATCATTCAGAGATCCTCGCTGAACTTTTGGAGTGAGTTTGCTGCACTGAAAGTAAAGGGGCCGAATAATTTTGCACGCACCACTTTTCAGTTTTTTATTTGCTAAAAAAGTTTAAAATATCCAATAGATTTCGTTCCACTTCACAATATATATATTATTTAAAAAAAAAATATTTTAGTAGACACTCTAGAGAATAAAATGGCGGTTGTTGCAATATTTTTTATGTCACACTGTATTTACGCAGCAGTCTTTCAAATGCAATTTTTTGGGGAAAAAAAATAAATAACCAGTAAAGTTAGCCTTTTTTTTGTATAATGTGAAAGATTTTACATCACAAGAATGGTGAGAGAATCGTGATCTTTTTATTCTAAGCAAAAAAATTGTGATTCTCATTTTGGCCAGAATCGTGCAGCTCTACTGTGCGGTAATAACGCTGACAAACACTGACCTGATTGATCTTCTGTGCATGTGATACTTACAAAAGGTAAGGATGGGAGAACACAGTGATTATTGCTAGCTATAATAGCTGCTAACAATAATTACATGTAACTTGGGTACATTCAGAAAGCCCATACATGGTTCGAATCTCGGCTGGTCCCTGCTGAACGGGCTGAGATTCTAACTGTCTATGGCCGGCTTTTTTATACCCAGGAATCATTATTCCACCTACAATTGCACCCCATTAGCTGTCTGGTGGTCCACAGGGCAGACTCGCAGAGTTCTTTTGACAGTAACTGCCACCATTTACACTGGGCAAGATAGCGGTGAATGATACTGCAATTAAAACAGTGGCAGCCGCTCCTTTAGGGGCACAAGGGCACCACCTCCCTAATTCATGCACCCCCCCCAACAAAAAAAAAGGGAGCAACAGCTGCCACTGATCTAAAACTTACTCCATGACCTTCAGTGGGAACAGTCCCAGGATTCCATCACTGACATAGCAAACTGCAACATCCAGAGGTCCAAGTACTAACTTTGGCAGCACAAGGAAAGTGCCACTTAGAAAGGTATATTCAGAAGTTGGAACATACAAAGAAGGCAGAGCTTTGTCATATTAAAGAAGAGGTTACACATACCTAGACTAGGATGAGCACATTAACTGGGAACAGGAATTTAGAATGGATTATGCAATCCTAGATATAGATGACCTAGAAAAACATAATTTATGAAATAATATTACAGCTTTTAGCTTGCCTGAAGCAACAGGCCCTTGGGACCTTACGCCTACACTACACTATATTTAACTGTTTATTGAAGTGCTTTTAGAACATAGGGGGCCTTCACAGTTCCTTGAAATACTCAGTCTACTCAAATTAGAGGTATTACTATAAGCAACACAGTGGTTTAGTGTTTAAAACTTCTGTTATGCAGCACTGAGGTCCTTGGTTTGAATCTTGGCCAGGACAATATCTGCATGGAGTTTGCGTGTTTTCTCTTTGCATGTGTGGATTTTCTCCAGGTACTCTGGTACACTCCAAAGGAATGCTGACAGGTTAATTGGTTCCCATCTAAAATTGGCCCCAGTATGATAGTCTATTGAGCTTGCCCAAGAAGGCTGTGGCCCTCTCAGACCTGGTATGGGGATCATTTTGATGGAGGGAGATATGAAGCTTAACCTCAAGCACAAACACTTTAATTTAAATGAATTCGTTAATAACCACTAAGGATATAAAATTGACTTTATGTACACCAAAAACCTCTGCATACGTATTTCCTTGTAAAATATTGGTGACATCTATAATACAAATATATGCTACTAATAGTCTGTATAACAGAGCTGTGAGAGGGACCAAACAGATCTACGCACTATAGCCTGTTTGCAGAAAACAAGACCAATCACCCTGCACAAGGAGGGAGAGCAGCAGTCACCGGTCTTTATCAAAGGAAGCTCCTGCACAGAGGGAAAGTCTCACACTGAATTACAAGGGGAGGAAACCAAGGGTAAAATAATACTGGAAGTATGCTATAGGCCCCCTAACCAAAGGGGACAGTGGGAGGCAGACCTCCTATCACAGTTTGGAATGGCGGCAAGGATAGGAAGTGTCATTATAATGGGGGATTTTAGTTATCCAGACATAGACTGGGCCGAAGGAACAGCGCATTAGTCTAAGGCTCGCCATTTCCTAAATGTCGGACAATTTCATGGGTCAGATGGTAGATGCACCAACAAGAAACAATGCGTTACTAGACCTACTGATCACCAACAATACAGACCTGATCACAGGTGTGGAAATACGGGGCAACCTAGATAACAGCAACCACAGGTCAATTTGTTTCAGTATAAATTGCACAAATAGGAGGGAGCATAGATAATTTCAAAAAACTATTATATAAACACCTAAATGACCACAACATACAGTGATATACAATGCAATATTGACATAAAAGCGCACACACACACACAGGTTGGACTTTATGACTTGTGTCTTTTTTTCAACCTTACCAGCTATGTACCTATTCAGAGGCGTGGAGGCAAACTCCTGAGACTGAGGCAGCTATTGTAAACTTGATCAAGAGTCATAAACAAGACAGTACTCCCATACAGTGCCTTGAAAAAGTATTCATACCCCTTGAAATTTCCCACATTTTGTCATGTTGCAACCAAAAATCTAAATATATTTATTGAGATTTTATGTCATAGACCAGTGATGGCAAACCTTGGCACGACACATGTTTTGGAACTATATTTCCTATGATGCTCATCTACACTGCAGAGTGCATGAGCATCATGGGAAATGTAGTTCCAAAACATCTGGGGTGCCAAGGTTCGCCATCACTGTCCTAGACCAACACAAAGTTGCACATAATTGTAAGTGGAAGGAAAATTATAAATGGTTTTCAATGTTTTTCACAAATAAATAACTAAAAAGTGTGGAGTGCATTTGTATTCTGCCCCCTTTACTCTGATACCCCTAACTAAAATCTAGTGGAACCAATTGCCTTCAGAAGTCACCTAGGTCACAGACTCTACCTGTGTGTAATGTAATCTCAGTATAAATACAGTTGTTCTGTGAAGCCCTCAGAGGTTTGTTAGAGAATCTTAGTGAACAAACAGCATCAAGGCCAAGGAACACACCAAACAGGGATAAAGTTGTAGAGAAGTTCAGAGCAGGGTTAGGTTATGAAAAATATCCCAAGCTTTGAACATCTCATGGAGCACTGTTCAATCCATCATCCAAAAATGGAAAGAGTCTGGCACAACTGAAAACCTACCAAGACATGGCCGTCCACCTAAACTGAGAGGCCGGACAAAGGGAGCATTAGTCAGAGAAGCAGCCAAGAGGCCCATGGTAACTCTGGAGGAACAGCAGAGATCCACAGCTCAGGTTGGAAAATCTTTCCACAGGACAACTATTAGTCGTGTGCTCCACAAATCTGGCCTTTATGGAAGAGTGGCTAGAAGGGTGCCATTATTGAAATAAATTAGAAGTTCCGTTTGCAGTTAGCAGTTAGCAAGAAGCCATGTGGGGGACACAGCAAACATGTGGAAGAAGGTGCTCTGGTCAGATGAGACCAAAATTGAACTTTTTGGCCTAAAAGCAAAATGCTATGTGTGGCAGAAAACCAACACTGCACATCATTCTGAACACACCATCCTCACTGTGAAACATGGTGGTGGCAGCATCATGTTGTGGGGATGCTTTTTTTTTAGCAGAGACAGGGAAGCTGGTCAGAGTTGATGGAAAGATGGATGAAGCCAAATACAGGGCAATCTTAAAAGAAAACCCGTTAGAGTCTGCAAAAGACTTGAGAATGGGGCTGAGGTTCACCTTCCTGCAAGACAACGACCCTAAACATACAGCCAGAGCTACAATGGAATGGTGTAGATCAAAGCATATTCGTGTGTTAGAATGGCCCAGTCAAAATCCAGACCTGAATCCAATTGAGAATCTGTGGCAAGACTTGGAAATTGCTGTTCACGGATGCTCTCCATCCAATCTGAGCTATTTTACAAAGAAGCATGGGCAAAAATGTCACTCTCTAGATTTGCAAAGCTGGTAGAGATATCCCCAAAAAGACTTGCAGCTGTAATTGCAGCACAATGTTGTTCTACAAAGTATTGACTCAGGGAGGCTGCATACAAATGCACGCCACGCTTTTCACATATTTATTTGTAAAACTTTTGAAAACCATTTATCATTTTCCACAGGCAATTATTCCTATGATTAAAAACTTACAAGGAACCGAACTCTCTATAACCCGATAGATTTTGCAAACACTATTCACTTTATGAAACCTTTAACATAGTTCCCTTAACACAAAAAATGGGCATATATCATTGAAACAGCATTGATCACCTTACTGAAGCACACAGTAAATGTGTTGGAAGAACTCATTTTTGGGGACAAGGACGATACAATCATTGCCTCCTTAATAAAAGGCAAACAAATAAAAGCCCTGGCCCAGGCAAACAAACCTCAAAATTTTATAAAACCTTCAGGCACTAAAATCGCTGTACTAACAATAACATTTAATGCAATCTCAAAAACAGATCTATTATAATCGCAGTCTTTGGAAGCACACATTGCAGTACTCCTAAAACCAGGGAAAGATTCAGCTTTATGTGGCAACAGTAATTCTTGCCTTAAAGAGGAAGTAAACCCTGATGGGTTTACTTCCTCTTTTTTTCCCTGCAAAGGTAAAGCATAATGGACTACTATGCATCGCATAGTAGCTCATTATGTGTCACTTACCTGACACAGGAGCCAGCGAAGTCGCCGCTGTCCCCTGTAGTCCGCCGCATCCATGTTGCTGGTGGCGTCTCGCAGCTCCGACGAATCACAGCGGCGCAGCCGCGATGACGTCACTCCCGTGCATGCGCACGGGAGTCGCGTCTCGCAGCTCCGCCGCTGCCATACGGCGAAGCCGCAATGACGTCACTCCCACGCATGCGCACGGGAGTCGACAAATTAGGCAAATCCATTCTTGGATTTGCCGCATTTAGTGCGCCTGCGCGCCGCTGTCTACGGCGCATGCGCCGTAGACAGCGGTGCCCATTTTCGGGCAAATATCTCCTAAACCATATAGGTTTAGGAGATATTGCTTGGACCTACAGGTAAGCCTTAATCTAGGCTTACCTATAGGTCCAAGTTGTTTGGAAGGGTTTACTTCCTCTTTAAATTGTTACTAAAGGACTTCAACCCCATGTGGTCATTTAGATCAAGTGGCATTTACCCCTGGAGGAGAGGTCAGGGATAATACCAAAAAAAAAATCATAATCAAATATGCACAAATCAGATCCATATTGATCTGTCTTTTTATCTGCATTTAAAAAAGCATTCCTAGAAGAAACCTTATCCCAAAATAGAATATGAAGTAATTGGTACAATAAATATTATTCAAGGGTGATTATGGAATTTCCTCTATTTCACCTATGTATTAACTTGCCCATTCCCCTAGTTAGCTAGTCTATTAAAACTCTGATCACATATTACTGTTGATATCACAATAACAGGGCTCAAAATTTCAAGTCCTAAGCTACTAGCCATGCCTTGGGGGTTACTCGCCACCAGTTGCTCCACCCAACCCCTACCCTGTCCTGCCCGTAATCCCACCCCTAAACATGTCCTCATAAATATCTCATGAAATTACACTGTTAAGTATTTTATGCAGAATTAAGTTACAAAAATAAATATTAACAACAACTTTATCAGTGCAGCTTATCAGTGCTCATCAGTGCCCAGGAATGCAGTCTATCAGTGCAGCTTATCAGTGCCCATCAGTGCCTCCTCACCAGTGCCCATCGATGCAGCCTGATCAGTGCCTCTCAATGCAGCCTGATCGGTGCCCATCAGCTCAGCCTCATCAGACAGAAAAATCTGGTTGGTTAGCAGGCTGGTTAGTAAGTTGAAAAACAAATTTCTGGTTTTGTTTCTCTTCCCCCAGTACACCTCTAACTCCAACACCTTCCCCAGTACACCTCTACCTCCAATGCCCCCCCCCCCCCAGTACACCTCTACCTCCAATGCCTCCCCCCAGTACACCAATGCCCCCCCCCCAGCACACCTCTACCTCTAATTCCTCTTCCCAGCATATCTCTAACACCTTACCCCCACCCCCAGCACACCTGTGCTTTTTCACAACCCTCCAGCATACCTTGTCTTCCAACCTCCCCTCTCCAGCACACCTATGCCTCCAAATCCCCCCCCCCAATCCAGCGCATTTATGCTTTAAATTTCCCCCTAATCAATCATACCTATGTCTTAAATTCCACCCCCCCCCCCCACTTCACCATACCTATGCCTCCAGATCCATCTCCCTCCCCATCATACCTATGCACCTAAATCCACCCCCTCCCCCCTAATCTATCAAACCTATGAATCCAATTTCACCCCCCTCCTCCCAATCTATCATATGGTATGATAGATTGGGGAGCGTGTGGAATTGGAGGCACATGTACGATAGAGTGGGGGGGGGGGGGTGGAATTGGAGGCTTAGGTCTGATTCAGACCTATACCTTCAATTCCACAATAACCCCCCCCATAACCCTTATACCTATGCCTCCTATTAATCCCCCCTTCCTCCCAACACATCTTGTTCAGTGCCCAATTATACCAATACCTCCAGCACATTGCTGCTTCCAATCACAGTACACTGTCATATTAATTATTTACCCTTCTGCTGCAGCCACAGGGGACAAGCATCGGTGCATACTGAGGGAAGACTGAGTGTTCAAGCCCGCCCACTTAGGACTGCCCTGCAGAGACATCCACCGCCCCAATCCTTAGATGTGCTGCAGGAGGGAGGTCGAGGGGAGCGGTCCCAGGCGGCTGTTTGACTTTTGAAATGGCCGCGCTGCGAGCTTTTGCGCAGCGAAGGGCACTGGCTATAAATTCCAGGGACAGCATAACCCCCCCCCCCCCCCCCCTGCGCCCGCAACATCCTAATTTTTTCACTGGCAAGATATGAGCAGGCGAGTGAAAATTTTGAGGGCTGACAATAATACAAGGTTAGTTATGAAACCAAGCACACGGCTTAATAAAACAAAGTCTTATTTTATTTATTTCCCAAGAACATAGGAAAGGGCTAACATAAAAAATACTAAAGAAAGATATTACAAACTTATACCAATAGAACACATAATACAAAAAAAAATGAAAAGGGACAAATTACCTCATGTGTGCCCTTTTTACACATTCATCCAGAGCCATCGGTAACCACCCCCCCATCCTCCTGGCCAATTAAATATTGCCAAGAGGTAGTCCTTTTAACATCTTATATTACTGCCCATCCTGCTTTATTGGCCTCTAGGGGCAGCATTGTCCATGTACAATCCCTAGTTGCCTGGTAATCCTTTGATCTTACCCACCATCGTCAATCATCCTGGTAGCAATGGCTTTCTTTGAAGATTGCTTGCATAGCAGACGGCCCGAAGCCAACTTGTTACTAGGCTTGCTAGCTTTCAGATGCAGATTCTGATATGCTATAAGCTCTGACGTGTAACTGGTTACATTCAAACTTTGGGCCATCTGCCTGTATCAGCCAGGGAATGAAATATCATAAATATGATAGAAATTGGTTGGTCCACACTATCCCAGAGACACATTCATGTTATAGGTACCTCATCCCCTAATAATTCTGAAAATATTGTATCCAGGAGAAGGGGAGAAAGAGAAGAGGGAGAGATGCAGCAGGGGATTTTTGTACGGTACAGTTTATAGAAAAACAAAAATTTCTTTTTAAAAAATTCATAGATTTTTATTTGAAATATATTAAAAATATTTTATGAAAACATTAATAACAAATACACTAATTGTACAAGAAATACATAGCTATGGGGTATGGGGGATCCTGAGAGTGTTAGTTGGTAAAATGATCGCACTTCTTCCCGACATGTTTCGCAATGTGCTTCTTCAGGGGAATGTGCAACTAACAACAACACAAAGAAAAAGTTTATAAAAATATACATATGAAATGTACATTTATACAATACAATCTGATGCATAAACAGGTGCAATATAGAAAATTTATAGTACATGATAGTCTCAATGTGCTTGGTCCAAAAAGGAGCAATGCTTACCCAAGTTGTAAAATCTGGGCAACGCACTACAGGAGCCGATAAAGGATGGAATGAATGGTGGAGACTATGGGATAGGATCAGATAGGAAACCCCCCAAGCCCAATGCAGGGCACAGATGGAGGTAAGCAGGCGCTACAAAAATAAAAAACAAAATTGAAAATAATAAATTTTGGAATGCAAAATAAAAAAGTTTTTTTGAAATAATGAGTGATATTCAATTATAATGAAAGAATAAGCAATATAGTTCCCTCAATTATATGAGGGAATTGGGGCAAAAAGCCTCCATATCAAAGACAGGAAAAACTAATTGTTTATGAAATAAGACGATTAATTATCTTTATGATTAAATTCCACCATTCATTCCATCCTTTATCGGCTCCTGTAGTGCGTTGCCCAGATTTTACAACTTGGGTAAGCATTGCTCCTTTTTGGACCAAGCACATTGAGACTATCATGTACTATAAATTTTCTATATTGCACCTGTTTATGCATCAGATTGTATTGTATAAATGTACATTTCATATGTATATTTTTATAAACTTTTTCTTTGTGTTGTTGTTAGTTGCACATTCCCCTGAAGAAGCACATTGCGAAACATGTCGGGAAGAAGTGCGATCATTTTACCAACTAACACTCTCTCAGGATCCCCCATACCCCATAGCTATGTATTTCTTGTACAATTAGTGTATTTGTTATTAATGTTTTCATAAAATATTTTTAATATATTTCAAATAAAAATCTATGAATTTTTAAAAAAGAAATTTTTGTTTTTCTATAAACTGTACCGTACAAAAATCCCCTGCTGCATCTCTCCCTCTTCTCTTTCTCCCCTTCTCCCGGATACAATATTATCATAAATATGATATTAAATTATGTTGCCTTCCAACAGAATAGGTCCTACATTTCTTGACAAAATCATTATTATGATCCCATGGCCAGGACAGATGCAAACGTTCATTTCCACCAAACCTGACATTTCTGGACTTCGCATTGAGGAAACATGTCTTTCTTTACTGGCGCACTGGGTCCTAAGAACTTGAAAACCTAGATTTTCAACCTAGACTCGACACCACATATTTTCTGTCATGAGCCTTCCAAAATAGAACTCGAAAACCATAAGACCCCAACACCTACAGATTTATTTACTCCCATGGGGAAAAAAATTACCATGGATGTACATAACACATTTCATCCACTTCTTGGACCATTTTCATATCTTAAATAGGTCATTAACAGCCTATGAAATAATACTCGCTCAAAAAAACGAAACCCTGTGATATCCACCTTAAATCCCCCTGCAGGGATCAAATTTGCAAAAGTAATTTTACACTGACACATACACCATCTGTGTGGTACAGTTCCCAAGAATTGCAATATATAGACTTGATGGTACAGATGCTCATCAGATAATATGATCTGCAGACACCTCCCAATCGTTGGAGATGTAATCCAGCCATCAGAAATATGGTTCAAATCTTTTGTACTGGGAAACAGTTCTGCACATATACATTAATGTGACAAGTTGCACCATTCCTAACTCCCCACAACTTTAAAAAATGTTTTAACGAGTTTGGTTATTTGCAAGCCAAGTAAAACACACAATATAATGAAGGGTTTGTCATTTTAAAACTTATTGAGCAATTATTAAGGGCATGTTCACTCAAGAGCAGTGACTGACATTCTTCTATGTACCCCATTCTCACTACAACACAGCCCAGATGTGCGGTGCAGAGAGGAAGGATAAAATGCAGACATGCTGCATAATGTTGCATTGCACGCAATGCACTGCTTTGCAGTGACATAAATTAAGTGGGACGTTGTACACTTCAAATGGAGTTCACCAAAATAAAAAAAATAGGTAGCTGACAATTTAGTGAGTTCACCTTGGGTTTAGGAACTACCGTAAATAAATAAAATTTAAATTAAAAAAGGTACCATCATCCAGAATGAATTTTTATATATGGACTTCTCGTCGGACTGAACTCCGAAGGACTTTTCAAGGGAGTTCCGCCAAAACGGACTTGCCTACACATGATCACACCAAAGTCCGATCATTTAGAATGTGATGACGTATGACGGGACTAGAAAAAGGAAGTTCAATAGCCAGTAGCTAATAGCTGCCCTTGCATCGTATTTGGTCCGTCGGAACAGTATACAGACGAGCAGCTTTCTCAATAGGAACTGGTTCTGGTGGAAAGATTTGAAACATGTTCTATTTCTAGGTCCATCAGAATTTTAGAAACAAAAAGTCAGAGGAAGCCCACAAAGGATTGGAATGTCCGACAGAATGATTCCGTCTGACCTTTTCTGCCGGAGAGTTCGCTCGTGTGTACAGGGCAATAGGAAGTCCACAAGTACTTATATACTGTATCGACCTTCCTCCCCTTTTTTTGTTTTCTTGTTTTTGATCTATATATAATATATATATAGAGATAGTTCATTTTCCTTGTGGGTGTCAGAAGACAGCTCCAGCAACTGTCCCTACCTCCCTTTCCATTTGAAAATAATAGGGAGCTGTATGATGCAGTAAAATGCACCTTCTACACATCACTGCAGCCCAAAATGGACAGCTGCCTGTACTTTAAACCGCTCCACTTTAATGTGTGGGCGAGTGTGAATGGGCCCTTAAATGTCTCTAAATGAGGTCAAAGGATAAGTGAAAGTTTGTAAAAAAGAAAACAAACCTTGTTTCTAGCACTATGCTTTATCTTTAAAAAACCTTTATAAAATCCTTAGCGCAGAAGTCAGGCAGCAAGTCAGCAATTGAGTTTCCATAGAAACATGAGCACTGGGATATCCTTTTCAATATGTTATATGCACTCTGTAGCCCCACAGACTAAAAATTTAAGGGAGGGGCATAAATAATAAATAAGATACTGTCTATGGGTCTGCTGGGTGCTCATGCCAATCTGAACAGGACATCTTCGCATTCAGGTATCTGTGGAAACGTAATTGCTGATATGATGCGTGGTGTGCAATGGCTTTTGAATCTGAAAATATTGTTGTTACTCAAAATAGATGACGTGCAGGGGACGTGTCCTGACTATGGAGAACAGCAAACGCAGCTGAGCTCTGTGCTACCTGGGCTTTTCACATATTTTTAGCCAGCTTTTTTTGGTCTTTTCTCTATGTCAGTGTTGGACAAATAGAGAATTTACGCCGGACCCCTTTTACAACAAGACCTGCGTGAGTACTTCATAATCTCTGCTTCTCTAGACTCACCTGTGCCTTCTCCCATCATGGCGCGACTAAGATGGCTCCCAAGTGGACTCAGCATAAAGACCCTGCTGTGATTACCCAAAAGTTCACTGCCCCACTGCAACAAGGACTGCTCTTCCTCACCAATATCCATCCTAGCTTGCCCAACTCAATCACCTCCACGATGAGAGGAGAACACAGAGCTATCACAAGTAGTAGTCTCCAATTTGGCAGTCCCAGAATTGTGATCCCTGCTTCAGTCCCTTCCCACTAAGGATGATCTGCATTCGTGGGCGATGGAGTTCAAGGAAGCCTTGAATTGAAAGGTGGATGCCATTAGGCAGCAGGTTTCTTGTACAGTGACCAAGGTAAAGGATTTATTGGCTCCTGACTCGACAAGGAAGAATGTTTCCTTACAAAGTATCAATTTGCTCCTATCTCCCTGTGACTAAGAGTGGAAGATGGAGAAAATCGTTCCCATAGAAACAATATCCACCTATGAGGCCTCTCTGAAACAACCTCCAGCTCCGATTTTTAGGTGACAGTGATGGCTATTCTGAACAAAGTGCTAGGGAGTTCACTGACCGACGCCCCAGAATCGGCTGTCCATCCAGCCCATTGGAAGTGCTATGCAGAATACATTTCTTTACTATTAAAGTGAACATTATGCAGAACGCCTGGCACCTGAGTCCCCTGAAGTCTAATGGGGCATGAGTTGCTCTCCTACCTGACAGCTCCAGAGCCACCCTTTCTATGCGTAGAGTAGTGAAACCCCTTCTCAACCTCACCTGAGATCACAAGGTGCTTTACAAATGAGGTCACCCCTCTCATATATGTATATTTTTTAAACAACAGTTTTTATTTAGGGGTTTACATACAACCATACTTAGAACAACAAGAAAAAAAAGGTAAAATGAAATGTGGTGCATAGTACACCAGTAAACAATTCACATGCTACTTATAATGTACATATATATATATATATATATATATATATATATATATATATATATATATATATATATATATATATATATATATATATATATATATATATATATTCTAACCTTACTGAAGCATGTTCCATCGAATATGCATTAATCTGAAGAGATATAAGTAGGTGCTCACTATACTACTTGTTTAGGCATCTACACATCAGACATACTAGAAACACAATGCCTTGAGAAGCAGCGGCTCTGCTACCTAAAAATTCTAAAGAATTTCGCCTCAGCTCTTAGTTGTGAGCAAACTCCTTGTAATGTATATAATCACCATGAGTTTACCTATCTACCAGGCTAAAAGATTACACACACGTCTTTATGCATTAATATGTATCCACATATGTGCAGGCTCGGCAACAATGTTAGCTACTTTGCAGTATTCTGAGGGACGCCAATGAAAATGGGGCCAGACCAGGCACCGCCAGCCATGGTTCCAATAATTTTTTATATTTATTTGGTGTGTCCCTATTAAGGTAGAATCTAAGAATGTAGAAACTTCTCCTCTGCTCTCTCTGAATCAGCTTCCTGCCCTTTTTGGTCTCCTAGTTGTAAAGCCCTTTGATGTACCAAACTGGAAGATCTCCCTGAAAAAAGACAGGCCTCATGTGTCAACAGCTGCTCTTCCGCAGTGGCGGAGGAGATCCAGATCTTGACACCTCCGAGAATCACTTCGCTCTCATTTTTCTGCAGAGTGTAAACTCTGATTCCCACTGCACAAACTGAGGCCTAGTGTATTAGTCATGCACAGCTGGACAGTAAAATGTAAATGCATGCTGTTTGCTTTCTATTTTCAGTGGAGACTACTTTCCTAAGGCTGGCCATACATTATACAATTTTATTCTACACTTTTCCTTTTAGATTTACCAAAATCATATAATACTGTATGATGTAAAACTTAAACACTATCAATTTGCATGCAATCAGGCAGGCACTACTAGTTGAAGGTAAATCTAAAGAAAATTGAACAAGAAAATTGTAAAAAATGTAGTCAATTGTACCCTCCTTGCACCCCTATCCCAGGGGGATGCGTTCTATATTGCTTCTGACTGTTTTGACTGGACTGGTTTCATGCTGTGCGAAGGAGCTCCCTGTGGCAGGGTTGTCTCTTTACTCACATTGCCCTCTTTGCACCTAAACATTGCTTAGACCGGACATTGGACTGAGTATCCTCATCCCCACTGGCGCTTTCCTTTGTCCTCCTGTGCTCTTTAATGGACCGAGCACTCTTCATGCAGTATGTCCCTAGCCTTCCTATTTAGCTTGCCTAGTGTGACTAGATATGGCTTGAATTCTTTCGATTTGTGATTTATGGCTTTTTATTTTATTTATATGCCATGTAAGCTGCACCAAGTTTTACTGTTCTAGGTCTCTCTAGTAAGGTTACATTATATAGATCTCAGGTGCCTGTCATGGTTGTTCCAGAGAGCAGTAGCTCTGATTGAAATGTTCACTATAAGATTTAACCTCCTAGATATGAACTTTAACTCGTAGCACCTGTGTTTTTCTCATCTGCATTGACACGAGCCTTGTCTCAAACCTGCCTCTCCTTAGATTTGGCACAGTGTAATTTTTGCTGAAGCGCAAAGGCTAACTTAGAGGTGCAGAACATATAGACACACTTTAAGCAGGATCCTCTGTGGCTGTTTGCTGTCCCCCCTAATTATGTTGCCAGTTTACTGATCTACTGTATTTGTAGTCAGAGTCTTCACCTGGAAATGCGATAACCCTAACATTCAAGACCTGAGGTGTGCCTTGGCTTAGTTCAGGGGTGGCCAACCCGCGGCTCCCGAGCCGCATGCGGCTCTTTGCCCGGTTTCATGCGGCTCTTGCGTTCGGACTGTTTCATTCGGCTCTTGCGGTCGGACTGTTTCAATGCGGCTCTTGCGTTCGTACTGGGCCGATGGTTCAGTGGGCTGGTTTACAGTGACAGGCAGCCCGAGTCTAGGCACTCCTGTGCTTATGAGAGTATAAGCGAGGACCTGCTCCGCTCCTCCCACACATCAACAGCCAATCATCAGGTAGTGTCCCCAGCCCGCCACATTTGAATACATAAGTGCTGGAGTGAGGCTGAAGGGGGGCAGAGGAAGGAGAAACACGCTGTATCTGAAGCCGATGAGATACAAGAAGGTAGGACCACAAGTGTGCAGGTTACTGATCTGTCCTCCCTTCTCCCTCTGTCTTGCTCTGTACTTTTTTTTTTTTTTTTTTTTTAAATAACTGTTTTACCTGCACACTGATAAGATCTGCTCAGCACATTCTCTGTCTGTTGATAGTGTGACACACGGCTGGCTGTTAACCATTTCAGCTTCTTTTCACTTATTTATCCAGAGCTCTGTGTGTGCTGCATGCTTTCTGTGATGTTTTTTGGAAGAATTTACTGCTAGTTCAGGCTAGAAGACCCATTAACTGTTTATTGTTATCCTGACCAGTTCACTGTTTGTAAGACAATTTGTATTTTGGAAATTAGATGAGCTGCTGTCTTCTGTCACATGGATGTACTTTCAAACGAAGATTACTGACTTGATGAAAATGACTGGCCTGTGGTCTTTGTAGTGTTAAAACAGTGTGTGACATTTACAATAAATCCAGCTGAGCAAAAGTATGTGTGTATGAGGAAGGGATGGGGTGATGTTCATGTGTGCCCATGCGTATGATGTGGCTCTTTGCGGTAACTTGGTAAAAAATGTGGCTCTTGGTCTTCGTCTGGTTGGCCACCCCTGGCTTAGTTGGTCAGTATGCCTAAAAGAGGGAAAAAAGAGACACAAAGTAGGTGTGATGTAAAAGCTTTAATGAAGGGCTGGCAACAACCATCAGTCCAGAAAATAGTGAATGCCCGGATGACTACAGAAAAGGGGTCTACGTAATTAGCTGCTAAAACAGGAGGATCTCCAGCGCCCCATGTACTTGATTATATGAGAAGGGACCCCTGTTTGGGACCTACGAAAGTTGCCTTTGCTCCTGACGAACATCCAGAAAAGGGTTCTGGATTTGAGCCTAATTTGCCGATGGGGCATACACATATCGGAATATACGATGAAAAGCTCCCGTCTGACTTTTTCTGTTGGACATTCCACTCGTGTGTACACGACATTACTCTTAACTCTCTAACTAAAAAATAAATTTCTTGAAATTGCAAGCGTTAAGTCTAATGGTCCCCTCCGGGCTGGCTCATAAATTTAAAATCAAACTTTCCGTTTAAATTGGCAGCCAGGAAACTCAAGTACCTTGGAATTTTTCTCACTCAGACCCTAACAACTACATTTCAGGAAAATTTTCCCCAGCTGCTTTCAGTAAAGCAGTAAAGATCATCTGAATTGGTGCTCTGAATTGTCCTCTCACACTTGGTTCAGCAAGAACAGCATTTTAAAAATTATTGTGCAACCTTTTGTAGACCCTCCTAGTAGTCATCCTCCCAACCTTTTACGCCAAAAGAGAATTCATGTAGTTTCTCTGGGCAGACTGCCCCCCAGAATAAAAATGGATACCGTTGTTTGTCCAGACAATCTGGGGGCTGGATTTCCTTGATCCGCTATGGCACTACCAAGCTACAGTTTTGGCCAGATTGCTGGACTGGCTGAACAATGTAAAAATCTTTGGTTGGGTGACTCTAGAACAGGTCATGTCCCCCATTCCTCTGAGAGCGCCCTCTTGGTTAAGGGGTTCTTCTCCAGCATCTGTGAGAGACCACCCTAGTCTGGGTACTACACACAAAATCATCCTCAAGGATGGCCCCAAAACAGTTGACTCAGCACTAAACTCCTCTATATCCCCTCCTCTATGTGATAGGAAATGCATATTTTCATCTGGAGTTCCATGATGTCAAGTTCCATCCCTTTTGCTTGCAGACAAATCCAGGCTACAACTACTTTGAGCTAATGGTAGCTGGAAATCCCCAAAAACATGTGTTTGTACCCTGATCCAAGATCTCATGGGGGTCTTTTTCTTGGTCAAGACCCAGCTGCCAGCTTATTGCATCTTAGCTCGCTATCCAAGTATAAATATCGCCATTCTTTGGTGAGACATATCCATAATGTGGCTAGGGCTTGTATCCTGGCTCAATAGATATCAACCTCACATCCCACGTCCCAGTCAGTGGATTTTGTCTGTAAACAATATTCACATTGAAGAGCTCACTTCTCTGAAGAAACAAGAAACCTGCTTATACAAGATGTGGTGTTACTGAAACTAAGTCACCTTTTCCGATAAGTACAAACGACTCAATGAGTCTACCCCAGCATAGGCAGAGATGTACTAGATCAGAGAAGGGTCTCCTCCTCTCAATTCTCCTCCCACCCCCTTCTTTTTATCTCTCGCTCTCTCTCTCTCTCCCTCTCTCTCTCTCACACCCTTTTTCTCATTTTTTTTTTTTTTTTTCCTTTCTTCCTTATTACTTTTTTCTACTTCTTCAGGAAAACAATATTTTTTTTTGGGAAGATGCATGAGTTCTCCTTTGACTAGCGAATTTCAACCCCTCAAAGTTGTTTCGGTAGTCCTTTTAATTGAGGCCCTGCTCTAGATAAATTTTTACCAAACTAGATTGTGATACTTTGACTATTTAGCTCTACTCCTTACATTGTTAGTCTTTCCCTGCAATGCTTTTTAATATTGATGCATCAGGGTCAACATTGATGGTAGAATGATTGAATTTTGTTAAACTTCTTCATATTGATGCTATAAATAAATAATCATTTTTTTTTTTTTTAAATAGATGAAGTGAATCGGGAGGAATACTATTTATTTATTTTATGATCAAGTCTCCATTTATCCTTTGATGATTGGTTTATAGAGCATCCTGCAATAGCAAGCTGGGAGTAATCATTTTAGCGTTGCCTCAACAGTCTAGGTTCTTGTTTGCTGGAGGCTGTTTGTGATAAAGAAAAATGTAGTAGTGTACATTTGTTTAAGATAACACTGGAATTTGCATTTCCACAGCCAATGCTTATATTTCTTGTAATGCGTGTAATATTTTTATTTTCTATGATTGCCATCTCCATTTAATGGCCATAATCAGAAAATTTAAAGCATTATGTCCTGTAACTAGAATGGCTGATTATTAGCAAATCAATTTTTTATAAACTCCATAGAGTTGTAGAAATGAAGGGATGAATGTCACACATTTGTGCAGGCTCATGATATACTCACTCTTCTACTCTTTGTGCAGGCTGGACACATTCTCCCCATATTTTCTATAATCTATTTATTTCCTGTGATCGTTTGCGCCATCTAGTGGCCAAAATGCAGTATAGTTTTCCGAAGTACTTCAATGAGAAAATATATAGCGTTTTGGCAACAAGATGGCGCTGACGAACATAGCAATTAATCTATTACAGAAAATATGGGGACAATCTGTCCAACCTGCACAAATATTTGAAACATTCATTCATCAAATGTTTTATAAATAGACCCACAAGTGTATATAGCATATTCCAGATGTAATCTGCTTGGTATTGTTCTCTTCTGTTGATTTCGACAGTGGTAACCCAGGGAGCTTGAAGGTCAGACGTCACTTCAGCAATGATAAAACATTGTAGGATAACAACGGATTGAAAAAAAAAATGGTCAAAGCTGGCATATAAACAGCTTTTTGTGTTTCTACACTGTAGAAAATAAATTGTGTGTGATGCAAAGCTTGGAGGGTGAAGGACTAGTTAGTGTGCTCTAAAAAAAAAAATACATTGGAGAGAAGTCATCGGCTGTTACCATGTGAGCGTAATTCACTTATAAATAAAATAGCTGTCTGTTAGCAATGATCCTATCTTTCATGTGTCACTTGGATATTTCAGCCTTTCTTGCATTGATTTCTACTCCCTAAGGTCCTGGTCTTTATTCTACAACAACATCTCCAAGACAGGATGGGATTTATTACTCTGGATCTAATCTCACGATTTCTTTTCCCTCTTTTTTTTGTAAATTTTCTGTAGGAAGATACAGTTAAAAATGTGCTTCTTTCAGCAGCACTCTTTTCTTAGGCCATTTGCCTGCCCATGGCACACTTTATTTTGGGACAGTTTCCATCAAAGAAGACAGGCTGTAGATAAAATGGTCTCCTAGCATGTTGGGATCGCTGCTTTTCAAGACCAACACCACCAAAATCAGTTTAGTGGAAGGGGTTGGGGTTTGGTCATCCAATGCCACTCATCTTTGTCCCCTTGTTCCACCAGTTTAAAGCCCTTCTGTGTAACAGTGGGCTACAGCGCCCTCTGCCTTTGGAAAAACTAAACTTCAGTCTTGCACAGTTATGAAGGCTCTTCTTCTGTACTAAAATTGCTAACTCAGATTTCAAAGTCCACTGTAAGCTTCTCACAGTGTGCATTAGAAGCTGCAGCAAGTCAGACAGAGCCTGCCTGTAGGATGTCCAGTATCAGCTAGACCTTTCCACCCTAGCCTTCTTGTCCCTGACCCACACTTTTCATTCATTAGATTTCAGTTTTTTTTCAACATGGAGGCTCAGCATTAAACATGGGCAGTACCCAGGGTGGTCTTGGTTCAAATGTAGCCTACCTAGGAGTGACAACTCTTCCAGAATGACATCTACCCATCATAGCATTTTATTAATTCCTCTGAAGAGATGGCCCACTGCTTTCTTAAGGGCTGGCAGCTTTTGAGAGCAATACTGAGGCAGGGTGCTGTGATGTTTTCTGGAATCTATGTACTGGAACTGACGCTCCCTCCCACCAGCTATGATCTGCCTGCATTGCATAAAGAAATACAAAGACCCAGTGTTGACATCACTGGGTTTGAAAAAAGGTTTGTAAGGTTTTATATAGGAATGGCATTAGCATGTTGATGAACAACATCATCACTTCTCTGCTTTCTGGCTAAGCTCAAATGTAGTATCTGTTCTTATTGGTGTCCAGTAGAGGTGGTTTGCCATCATTCTGGCCTTTTGGCTGGGATGACTGGCTGTATGGTATCCATGCTGGTATGTTTGGGATCCCGGAGAATCTTTGTTGGAAGAAACCCAGACTTGGCGTGCACCAAGAAGGGTGTGGGTTGGCAGTACTTCTCTAGTCTGGGGGATTCCAAGGGGCCCAATGCCTCTTGATTTGAGCAGTGTTACTTGGTCTGGCCAGGGACTGGAAAGGCAGAGAGCCTGCAATGTTAAGGGCTTCCTGGGAGTGGCATCTTGGGTATGAGACCCCATGATGAGAAAGGGCACTTGACACAACACCAATGCTTTTTTTATGCCTCATGGTCTAGGCCTTTTTGTTAAAACTGGGGCAATTTTTGTTATTTGTCTCCACAAGTTTGTCACTTAATTTTTTTGTGTGTGACCTTTTCACTCAGGACTGTAGGCTGTGGGTCTTCAGGCCTACCCTGAGGTCTAAAGGGAGTATGTGTGGACATCAGGTTCCTTCCTTCCCTACCAGTACTCAATGGTTGGCTTCCGCTGATCACAAAGAGCGGGCTCCACCATGCCTTTTGACTAGGTGGACCGAAGTGTGCCTTGCCTCCCTCAGGATGTCAGAAACCATGAATCAGACTGAGACAGAAGTACAATTAAATCAGACTTGTTTATTAAATAAAAATAAAAAGGTAAATAGAAAAAACGTAGTCAAAGCATAGCCAGAGTCCAGTAACCGGAGAGAGTAGTCAGCCAGGCCAGAGTTCAATAACCAGATCGGGTAATCAGCCAGGCCAGAAGTCAGGGATCCAAATAGAGGAACAGCAAGCTGGATAAGGAGACAGAAGGGATGTCAGCAATCCAGTCTTTAAACAGAACCGCAAGAGATGGTTTCTTGTGATGTGACCAAGGCGAAGGCAGAGGTGAAGTGAGCTGGACAGCTTTAAGTAGGCAGGTCAGATGAGCATGATCAGGAGCAGCTGGTAACTGTGGCGAGAGATGAGAGCTGGCAATTAGCTGACAGCTGAGCAGCCAGCCCAGAGAAGGAAGGGCTAAGCCAGCCTGACACAGGAGTCTTGTGCCCTGTGGGGTGGGGCAATTAAGGATCCTTCCTCTTCAGAAGGGGACCATGTGACACATTCTAGTGCACTTTTGTTTTTTGTGTGTTCACGTGCACTTTTTTGGTTTACTTTCCGGATGCACTGTAAGCGATTCAGATCATCAAATACATTTTAACCACTTAAGCCCCAGACCATTTGGCTGACCAAAGACGAGAGCACTTTTTGCAATTCTGCACTGCGTCACTTTAACTGACAATTGCGCGGTCCTGCGACGTGTTTCCCAAACAAAATTTACATCCTTTTTTTCCCCATAAAAAAAATTATTTTGGTGGTATTTGATCACCTCTGTCTTTATTTTTTGCGCTATAAACAAAAAAAGAGCGTAAATTTTGAAAAAATGAAACGCATTATTTTTTACTTTTTGCTATAAATATCCCCAAAAAATATATTAAAAAAAAAAAAATTTTTTTTGCTTCAGTTTATGCCGATATGTGTTCTACATATTTTTGGTTAAAAAAAAAAAAATTGCAATAAGCGTTGATTGGTTTGCCCAAAAGGCATAGCGTCTACAAAATAGGGAATAGTTTTATGGATTTTTATTAATATTTTTTTTTTTTACTAGTAATGGCAGCGATCAGCAATTTTTATCATGACTGACATTATGGCGGATAGATCGGACACTTTTGGCGCTATTTTGGGACCATCCACATTTATACAGCGATCGGAGCAATTAAAAATGCATTGATTACTGTGTAAATGTGACTGTCAGAGAAGGGGTTAACCAGGAGGGGGCGCTGCAGGGGTTAAGTGTGTCCTATGGATGTGTTCTAACTATAGGGGGGATGGGCTATATGTGTCACGACACTGATCACCGCTCCCGATCATAGGGAGCTGTGATCAGTGTCTTGTCACTAGGAAGAATGAGAAAATGCTTGTTTACATCAGCATTTCACCGTTCTTCCTCTCCGCAAGACGATTGCGGGTATCCCCACAGACAATTCAAGTACAGATTAGAACAGTCTCAAAAAAGGGGCTCCAGCGAACCACATTGAGAGCCATTATCCACAAGCTGGAAAGCCCCAAGGGATTCCTTTTATTTGTAGGGATTTTCCTCTCAATTCCTGCTTTGGCTATGGGACAGGAAGTGAAGGGAAATCTCCGCAATCGGACACAGATGACAGAAATAAACCTTACAGGTGTTATAACCTTCCCTTACCATTTGCACAATAGAATAAAATGTTTTGCCTATAGTTCTACATAGTTAATAGTCATATTTACTAACAATTACCTTTCACCTTTTAGATGTTGACCCAAAAGCTGATATCGTGTGGCCGTGTTCTGCTCCCATTAAATTCTCAGCAGTCAGTTCTTGTACCTCATACCTAGCCCTTGCACTTGAAGATGAAACACTTGCAGTATGGGACATGAAGTACTCTGGTAAGACTTATGCTTATGATTTTAAAGTAATTTGCAGCAACGTGGTTGCTTTAACCGATTTACTTGTAGACTAATATGGAAAATTCTTGTTTCCCAGGTTTTCCTTTGGCTGTTGTTGCCCTCCCAGAGGGACGGCATATAGGTAGTCTTTATTACTTAGAACACGATGCTTGCAGTAAAGAACCTCCAGCTGCCACTAGAGCCCAGATCTTGGTGTGGTGTACTGATAAATCTCTATACCTCGTCACTGCAGCAGGGGGTAGGGAACATGGTATGGTTCTTCTTCGAGAAAGGTGAGCCCTCTGCATGATCTACATCTTTTTCCAGTTGTCCATCAGATCTTCACAGCCTTTGCCACATATGAACTGCCATCACTTGCAATCCAGGTTGGGGTCTTTTGCAGGATCCACATACAATTGACCCTTTTCATGCTGACCTCCTGTCTTTAGTTCTCTTTAGTCACTGATCTAAAACAAGTATAGATGATTTTGTCTTTTTCTTTTCATACATCAGGGGACACAGAGCCATAGTAGTTACTATGTGGGTTATAGGCCACCTTCAGGTGATAGACACTGCCACGCCCTAAGACAAGAAATGCACTCCCTATATAGCCCCTCCCACTACTGGGAGTACCTCAGTTTTTCCGCTAGTGTCTAAGGTGTTGGTCACGAGTAAAGATGTGCTGTGCTGAGCTCCACTGGAGCAATCCTTGCTGGGGCTAGCCATGCTGACCGGATCCATTCAAAGTGTCCTTTTTTGGGCCAAATTGAATGGTACCCAGGCCTCGTATCTGAAGAAACAAGGTTTTGCCTGTGAATGCTTCTCTTTTTAGAGAGCTGCACCCCGGAATCCAGTACTTTTTGGTAGTGAGACCATAAAGTTTCACTGGAAGGGTGCTGTTGCAGGTCCAGGATTGTGGGTTTCCTCTAGGATCCCCTGCTCCTGAAAGTTTAATGGAGCCCGCCGTGAAGGGTGAAGATTGGGACTGTTGGTTTACTACAGAAAACCCTGCGGCGGAAAGGTAAGTGGAGTTTTCTAAGAAATTTTGTGAATTTTCTCATGAATATCTCCTTTAAGAAAAATAATCTTTTCATGCCTATGTGTCACCACTGGGGGCTGTATTGAGCCCTCGCCGCCTCATGCTGGAAACAGCGCTGTGTCAGGAGCCAAATAGCTCCTCTGGTCAAAGCAGAAGATCCTCCGGTAAGAAAAAGGGGGAATTTGTCTCCCCGCCTGTTGCCCCCCCCCCCTATGTTGGGATTCCCCCCGTCAGGGGGGGGGGGAAGTGGCCGATCCATTTTGTAAGGATAAAAATAAAAATTGCATTTTTTCAGGTTTGGTGACACAGGCATTTCCTTTTGACACATTGTTACTGCTTCAGGCTGGGCATTAATAGCAGCAATATTTTGCTGGACTATAGCATAGCAGTGTATGCATTCCTTCTTGTAGTGGAAGGGGGACAAGGGACTCCGCAAAGGGTTCTAAGGGATTGATTGTTTTACAGCAACCTAAATCCATGTGCAAGAAAATGTCATCCTCTGAGAGTGATGTGGCCGGTCAGAGTGAGCTGTCAGGGGAGACTGGTGTTACAGCAGCGCTGGACACTTCAATCCCTATATATATCACACAGGAGGTTTTTTTCTTCTACCATTTCTAGTTTGGAACAGAAGATTGATGCTATGATCACTTTCCATAGTGGATCCAAGCGTAGAAGATCCCCATCCAGTGCTCAGGACCCTCATCCTGAGGTACAAGGGCTGGAGGATCAGGAAGTTCTTCCCAAAGATCAGGAAGACACTGATATCTCCTCTTCCGAGGATCCTAATATAGAAGGTGTAGTCTCACAAGACAGTTTGTTGGTACACTACCTTACTAAATTAGTTCGCTCAACCTTTTTGCTGCCTTTAGCACAGTCTATTGATGAGCCCACCTCTGGTTTGGGATCACTAAAGCCTCCCCCATCTGGGGATGCTTTTCCTATCCATTCATTGCTAAAAAAGCGGATGTATTCTGAATGGGAACACCTGGATAAGCAATTTTTTCCTCCAAAATAGTTTTCTACACTTTATCCTATGGAGGAGGAATTCTATTAGAAATGGGGGGGCTCCAGCAATCGATGCTGCAATCTCCTCGGTAAATAAAAAATCTCACTTGTCCAGTAGACAATGCACCAATGTTAAAGGATCCAACAGATAAAAAGTTAGAATTTATTTTTAAGAACAACATTTATCTGGCAAGTTCAGTAGTGCAGCCGGTTCTTGCGGCAATTGGAGTGTCTCACTCCATAAAGGACCAGTTTGTAGAGATACTTAAGATTATTCCTGATCAGCAGGCCTGGCTGTGCATGAAATTGTTAGGAAAGATGGTGGCCTCTTTCGAGGCCGGCCCTTATGCGCAGTTTCATTCAAGGCTGCTCCAAAACACCATTCTGTCGGCCTGGAACAAGAAGGTCCAGGCTTTGGACTTTCCAATGCACTTATCCCCCGAGGTGCGTCACAGCCTCAAGTGGTGGTTGACATCCAGCAACCTCCAAAAGGGGAAATCCTTTCTACCAGTATCCTGGAAAGTGGTAACAATGGATGCCAGCCTTCTAGGCTGGGGAGCAGTCCTGCAAGAAGCACCTGTCAAGGTGAAGTGGTCCAAGTCAGAAAGGACCTTGTCCATCAACATTCTAGAAATTCGGGCCCTAGAGTCCTGGACGCTCAGACTACGGAATTGTCCTCTCAGGATTCAATCCGACAATGCCACAGCTGTGGCCTACATCAATCACCAAGGGGATACAAGAAGTCGCGCAGCCCTAAAAGAGGCGAATCATGTTCTAGCTTTGTCAGAAAGAAACATTCTTTGCCTATCAGCGATTTTCATTCCTTGGATAGAAAAATGTCAGGGTGGACTATTTGAGTCGCCAACAATTGTTTCCGGGAGAATGGTCTGTTCACCCCGACATCTTTCTGGCAATATGTCAAAGATGGGGTGTTCCGGACGTGGATCTGTTCGCGTACAGATTCAACAACAAAGTCAGCAACTTTGTGTCAAGGACAAGGGATCTGCTAGTGTGCGGAACAGACGCCTTGGTCTTTCCATGGGATCAGTTTTCACTGATCTATGTGTTTCCTCCCGTTCCGCTGCTTCCGTGCCTTCTCCGCAGGGTCAAGCAGGAATGGAAAGAGGTGATTCTGGTGGCCCCAGCATGGCCCAGAAGGCCTTGGTTTGCTGAGATCATAAAGATGGCGGTAGGGGACCCTTGGACCTTGTCGCTGTGGCCAGACCTTCTCGCATAAGGTCTGGTATTCTATCCTACTTTACAAACACTAAATTTAACGGTTTGGCTAGTGAAACCCACATTCTAAAGGACCGTGGGTTATCTCCTTCAGTAGTGTGTACTTTGGATAATGCTAGAAAGCCGGCCTCCAGAGTAATTTACTATAGAGTCTGGAAGGCATATGTCTCCTGGTGTGGATTCAGGGGTTGGCACCCCAGGAAGTATGTCATAGGTAGGATCCTTGAATTCCTGCAAATGGAATTGGAAATGAAGCTGGCCTTGAGTACTATCAAGGGCCAGGTCTCGGCCTTATCAGTATTCTTTCAGCGGCCTCTTGCTGCTCACTCTCTGGTACGTAGTTTTATTCAGGGGGTAACATGGATTAATCCCCCATCAGGGCACCTCTAAATCCTTGGGATTTGAATTTAGTCTTACAGAAACAGCCTTTTGAGCCTATACAGGAAATTGCCTTGGTTCTTTTGATGAGAAAAAATATTTTTTGGTTGCCATATCCTCTGCCAGAAAGGTATCGGAATTGGCAGCTCTGTCTTGTAAAGAGCCATATTTGATCATGCATAAGGAAAAGGTGGTATTGTGGCCTCCTACTGAAGGTGGTAACAGGTTTTCATTTGAACCAGGATATTATTCTGCCTTCTTTTTTCCCAGAGCCTCGATCTAGGGAAGAGAAGGCACTACGTTCCCTTGATGTAGTGAGAGCGGTCAAGGTCTATTTAAAGGAAACTGCTCAGATTTGCAAAACAGATATTTTGTTTGTACTTTCAGAAGGTCCTAAAAGAGACCAGGCAGCATCAAAATCTACTATTTCCAAATGGATTCGTCAAGCTTATGGTCTAAAGAAGAAAATTCCTCCTTTTCATGTTAAAGCACACTCCACCAGGGCTGTTAGTGCCTCTTGGTTTTGGGCAGTGCATCACCAGGCCTCTATGGCTCAGATCTGCAAGGCCGAAACTTGGTCTTCAGTCCATACGTTTACCAGATTCTATCAAATCGATGTAAAAGGTCATGAGGATATTGCCTTTGGGCGTAGTGTACTGCAGGCTGTAGTATAAGTCCTCTAGCCTCTTAACGCCCTACCTTTTTTGTTGTGTCTCCCTCCCTTCAGTTGCGATGGCTATGGGACATCTCACATAGTAACTACTATGGCTCTGTGTCTCCTGATGTATGAAAAGAAAACAGAATTTTTAAAACAGCTTACCTGTAAAATCCTTTTCTTTGAAGTACATCAGGGGACAGAGGTCCCTCCCTTCTTTGGTATACACATATATTGCTTGGCTACAAAACTGAGATACCCCCAGTAGTAGGAGGGGCTATATAGGGAGTGCACTTCTTGTCTTAGGGCGTCCCAGTGTCCATCAACTGAAGGTGGCCTATAACCCACATAGTAACTACTATGGCTCTGTGTCCCCTGATGTACTTGAAAGAAAAGGATTTTACAGGTAAGCTGTTTTAAAAATCCTGTTTTTCCTGCATGCTTGTTCCTAGACAGTAACACAATATTGAAGAGGAAGATCAGCCCACTTATTTCTCAGTATACAGTAAGTTTCATTGACTGTGTTCACTAAAAAATGGTCTTTAAGGCCTCGTGCAAACAGGCACATTAGGGACATGCATTATAAAATTCTATCTGTTTACTGTGCCCCAGAACCCAGGTGTCTATAGACATGAATGGCTGTTTGCGGGTAAACACCGGTACTCCAGTAAACCAGGGTATAGAGTATGGATGTATTCTTCAAACACAGAGTTTCTGCATTTGGAGAATACCTTCATACACTACACAGCTTTGTGAGTACTGCCATATACCTTCTTACAGCCACAGGTACTGCCGGTCTGTGGGCCAGGTCTTAAGCTTGCTACACTCTATACAATTTTCTTGTACAACTTCTCTTTACCAAAACCATATACAGTAATACAGTGGTTTATGAGCATAATCCATTCCAGAAGAATGCCTGTAATCCAAAGCACTCGTATATCAAAGCGAATTTCCCCATAGGAATCAATGGAAACTCAAATAATTCATTCCAGTGTCACTGCTAGTGTATGCAGTACCTCATGTGGCCAGAGGTGGGGGGGGGGGGGGCAACGGAAATGCTCGGAGATACTTGAGAATGGAGTGTTTGAGTGTCTCCGAGCATCACTGGCATGTCCGCACCTCTGGCCACATGAGGTACTGCACACCCCAGAGGCTTGAATCCTGCTCGTTTTGCGAGACAACGCTCACAGGGTTTTTAAAAGAAAAGCTTGTATTGCGAAACGCTCAGAAACCGCGTTACTTGCAATTCGAGGTTCCACTGTAATATGAGATGAAACATAAACATTTTTACATTGTTTGTCAGGCAGGCCCTTACACTACATAGTTGAAAGTAAATGTAAAGGAAATTTAACAACAAAATTATATAATGTGTATCCAGCTTTACTGCACCAATACTCATGGGGGTAACACCTCACCCAAAGGTGTGCTCACCAATGCCTGGGACTAGGTGGAGACTGCGGTCATGTGAACAATCAAACATTAAGGCAGTCCCCGACTCAGAGATTGGCCACTTGTGTGTAGCAGTAATATACAGTGTTCTTCCATAAGATGTTCCAGATAACTACACACTTGTACTGATATATGTGTTGCATTCGGAGGGACATGCTACTGAGCCATTGCCCACTCCATCAGTCCAGTGTACCTCCGATACCTCACTCCCAGTAACATAATGACACCCATAGCGCTGGTCTCATACCTATCCTAAGTTAAATCCTTCCTGTACCTAGTGATCAGGCCTTGTATCTCCATAACACTAATCTACTTCCAGTGACCGGTGGAGATGGATGCTATGGAGGGAATCAGAGCACATGCAGAGCCATTGCCCACGCCATCAGTCCAGTGTTCCTCCGATACCTCATTCCCAGTAACATAATGACACCCATAGCGCTGGTCTCATACCTATCCTAAGTTAAATCCTTCCTGTATCTAGTGATCAGGACTTGTATCTCCATAACACTAGTCTACTCCCAGTGACCGGAGGAGATGGTTTGCTAGGGAGGGAGTCAGAGAACCAACCCCCCCCCTCACTATTGGAGGACCTGTCACCTAACCAGGTACCAGGCCAAAGGACTGGTTGCTGTTCTTCTCCTCAGTTACTCCTCTTCCTTGTCTTGCAAGTTAACCCCTTTTTGTAATGGTGTTACACATACCACATAGTGCTTTTACAGACCTGTGTTCTTTAAGACTACGCCAAGACTTGACATGAACCCCTTGAATAGCTTAAGACCAGGCTCAAAGCAGTTGAAAAACTTTTACTGAGTATTTAGCAGAACATGTATCACATGAATAAATGTCCTTTTCTTAACTACACCTAAGACTACACCTGGGTTTACACTATGTGTGGCGCGCCTTGCAGCAGGGGGTCCGCCGCGTCCCCATTCACTGTTTCGCATCCAAATTAGGTCTGAATTTTTGTCTGAATTCAGACCTGAAACAAAGCCAAAGACACACAGGACCCTTTCTGCTGTGCCCTCCACGGCCGCCCAGCTCCATTGAGAGTCGGTCACACCCTTCTGTCACGCTTATTGGATGCGGGGAACCCTCATTCAATTGACATAAGTATGAACCCAGCCTCAGTGTGGATGTCCCAGCATACCTGCGAAGGAGAAGTCCTAGGGGAAAAGGAAGAACTTGCATAGAAGTGTCCATGGTGGTAGGGATCCCAATGGGTCGGCACTCTGAAGGTGGACCATAAGTCCCAGCAAGCTTCTGCAAGGTTTCTGCTTTTTCTAGCCTTTTAGCCCTCTCACACTTAACCCCCCAGGACCTGAACCTCTTTGCTTTTAGATTACCACAGGATGGAAAAAGCCCACAAACGTGATCAGGGAAGGCAGCAAGAAACATTACCCCTTCCCGCTGACCTGGGCAGCCAAGTATCTAACTAAACATTCAATATAGTTGGCCACCTGCCTACAAGTCTATTCAACAGGCAGCTCTCACACCTGGGTTTCCTTGGCACAGGAGAAAGACAGAATATTGCCCTGTATACCCGCAATGAGACCTTAGTATGCCAAGTGTCTTTATATGCTGGTGCCATGGTATATTATAGAGTGTTTGCTTATTTAATGAGTGGACAGGAAGTCCATAGGCTTTGTCAGGTCCTGCTTTACTTTCTAAGGCCTCTTGCACACTGCAGCTTGAAAAAGCTCAGTACAGCGTGTAAACAAGCGCCGCGCATTCTTCAAAAAAAATAAAAATAAAATGATAGAAAATCAGCATTTTTGGTCAGTAATTTACGTCTCATGCATGCAAATACGCGCAATTATGCAAAAGTGTGCGTGACTGCACGCAAAATGTGTGCAAGGGCCAATTTTACATATTGTGCAGAACAAAAAAAAAAGCGACAATACTTTTTTGCGCATGTGGGCAAATGTGCGCAAACGCATATGCTCGAAAATACATACAAAAAAAAATCTGAAAAAGTATATGTTCAAACAGGAGTATCATGTGCAAGAGGCCTAAGGCAGTGTGAATAATTCTCACCAAGTGGTACATAACCAATACTTTAAAATATATCTAAAGGCAAAACTTCTCTTCTGTTCAAGTTTCAACTGTAAACATTTTTTATTTCTCAGCATAGACACCACATCATCCAGCTCTTTCCCTCCCATCCTGACTGTCCCTGGCCCATCTCTCTCATTCACTAGATTTCAGTCTTTTTCAATCATGCAGGCTTGCATATGCACTGTGCCTTAAAGCGCCCACTTCACCAGCATAAAATCCACCCATCAAGGCATTTTGATATTTGGCTCTTCCCAAGTCAAAGCCCATTGCTTGCATCAAGGCTTTGGGCTCTTGAGAAGAATACAAGGCAGTGTGCTGTGATGTATTTAGGGAGCTATGTACAGCACCCTACTGGTCCCTCCTACCAGGCATGATCTGCTTGCATGGCATAGAGAAGTACTGACACCCAGCGATGATGTTATTGGGTCTAAAATAAAGGTATGCAATGAAATGGTAAGGTTTTATTTAAACATTTAATTAGCATGTTGATGAGGGAAGAGAGAGGAACCGGGGAAGTCAAAATGAAAGTATATTAAAGTGGTTGTAAACCCTTACAAATCACTTTGACCTACAGGTAAGCCTAAGATTAAGACAGTGGCGCGCAGGCACACTGAGCGCGCTGCAGTTAACGGCGATATGCCGCGAGTGGTGGCTCCCGTGCGCATGCGCGGGAGTGATGTCATCGCGGCTCCGACGAATGACAGCGCCAGAGCAGCGAGACCCACCAAGAAGATGGAGGCTCCGGACTACAGGGGACAGCGGTGACTTTGCTGGCTCCTGTGTCAGGTAAGTGGCACATAATGGACTACTATGCGATGCATAGTAGTCCATTATGCTTTACCTTTTCAGGAAATCAAAGAGGAAGTAAACCCATCATGCGCCGTAGACAGCGGTGCGCAGGCGCACTGAGCGCGCCACAGTCAACTGCGAAATGCCGCGAGTGGCGGCTCCTGTGCGCATGTGCGTGAGTGACATCATCGCGGCGTCGCCGAATGACAGCGGCGGAGCAGCGAGACCCACCGAGAAGATGGATGCGGCAGACTACAGGGGACAGCAGTGACTTCGCTGGCTCCTGTGTCAGGTAAGTGACACATAATGGACTACTATGCGATGCATAGTAGTCCATTATGCTTTACCTTTGCAGGGAATGAAAGAGGAAGTAAACTCATCAGGGTTTACTTCCTCTTTAAATAAGGCTGATTTTTTAGAAAATATTGATTTTCCACAGCTGATTAATTTGTGATATCATGCATATATTCATATCAACAGCTATTCTCTATTATTCTTGCACTACACTATGGGGGTTATTTGCGAAAGGTAAATCCACTTTGCACTGCAAGTGCACCTGGAAGTCCAGTCGCTGTAAATCTGAGCGATAGATCTGAAATGAGGGGAAGCTCTGCTGATTTTATCATCCAATCATGCGCAAGCTAAAATGCTGTTTTTAATTTTTCTTGCATGTTCCCCTTGGGTTTGCACTTCCAAGTGCACTTGCAGTGCAAAGTGGATTTGCCTTTCATAAATGTGTTTGTAATCATTTTATAACAATGAAAATAAATGAAAAACAAAATCCAGGAAAAAGTATGATAAAGGAACCAAATAAAAACAGAACCCAAGTAGTGCCAACATACGCTCAATAGTCCATAAATAGTCCCATCGATCCAATAAACGCCTGTGCCATCAAATACTATATGCGAAAATGTTTCAGTCTCCAGTGTTCAACTTGCAGTATTTATTCACCACTTCATGCGAAAAAAAAGTGCATGCAATATGTGCACCCTCCTTCGGATGGATTTGCACCTAAGGGCCGGTTCACACAGCGAGGCGTGGCGAGGCGTCTCCGACTTACCTCGCCGCGACCTGCGGGGAGCTCAGCGGCGACTTGCAGAGGACTTCTGTATAGAAGTCAATGCAAGTCGCCCCGAAGTAGTACAGGAACCTTTTTTCTGAGTCGGAGCGACTCGAGTCGCTCCTCTCAGAACGGTTCCATTGTACAGAACGGGGGCGACTTGCGGGAGCGAGGCGAGGCGAGCCGTGTCGCCTCGCCTCGCCTCGCTGTGTGAACCGGCCCTTAGGGTTATGATCTTACACCTAAGTAGGGCCACAATTCGCTTGTTTCCCACCTTAAGGGACTGAGATAGATCTTTTCCTGTTCCCAGTGTAAAGCTGGATACACACTATACAATTTTCTGTAGATTTTTTCCCACAAACACACAATCATTGACTGGCTCAATATAAAACGACGAGGAGGAGGTAGATGTCATTGATTGCAGGTTTCAGCCACCAATTAAATAAGATTTTTAGTTGTATGGCTTGTTTAATTGATAATCACACAAAATCTCCAATGTATTTTAGGCCCATTTCAAGCTATTCTAAAAACACAGATTTGCAGGTGACAGGATTGCTTTCCATCTACTGGCAGATTAACACATCTTTTATCTCTAATGTTGTTTTTCCAAAGTACTGGCACCTCCGATAACCAGATCAGTGCAGTATCTCCAATCCACTCCCTTCCAAGTATGGTAAGATTTTATATACTTTCAATTATGTTAGTTTTCTCTTTATATATATATATATATATATATATATATATATATATATATAGTATCTATTTCAATATTTCTGTGCTTTCCCTGCTTGTCCTAACATTTTTAATCTTTAAGACCCCTTTCACACTGGGGTCACAATGTTAGCGGTAAAGCGCGGCTTTACCGCTGTTATAGCTGCACTTTTCAGCCACTAGCGGGGCGGTTTTGACCCTCGCTAGTGGCCAATGCAAGGGTTAATAGCAACTGTGTTGCGGCACTTTGGCAGCGCTGCCCATTCATTTCATTGAGCAGGGTGTTTTGCAAGCGGTGTATACACCGTTTGCCCAAAAGATGCTGCTTGCAGGACTTTTTTTCCCATCCTGCAAGCGTACCGCCCCAGTGTGAAAGCACTTGGGCTTTCACACTGGGGTGGCTTGAGAGGAACTTTTCAGGCGCTATTTTTTGAAAAGCGCCCCAGTGTGAAAGGGGTGTTAGTGTGAGCTTCTATGACATTAACCTTTCATTATAAATACATATGCATTGGCCATGGTAACCAGTTATTCCATCTGTTGTTTCTAGTGCACATTGGATTAGGTTTACCTTTCTGAATATGTTACACCCTTATTTAGGGTGCAGCATGTAACATGTTCAGCATCAGATTTCTCCTCCCTATCCCCCCGTGACAGCGAGCAAGGGATTTTCTCCCAGCATTCGCTGCCACAATTCAAAGAGTGTGGGGCTCACACACAGCCGCGTCATTGATTTACATATTCTTGTAAATCAAACTACAAGTACCAACAACCTTTGCAGATGTCGGCTTGTAGTTCTCAATGAACTACCAGGGCTTATTGAGTGCTGTGGTAGTTCATTGATTCTTCCTGTCAGTTTAAAACTGCCTATCCATACTATCCATACTACTGTATGTACGATCTGTTGATCGCTGGTGCATTGTTTTCCAGGCTCCTAAAACAAAAATAGTACATGCACATTTTTTTACCTGCAAAAAACATTAGCTTTTATTGTTTTATGTTAAAAGGTGAATTTATCCTTTAACCGCTTGCTGACCTGCCACCCTCATTATAATATGGCAGCTTGGCTTGGCTGCACGAAATCGCCGTAGTTCTACGCCATCCGCTTTAAGAGAAATAGCAGGTGTGCACACCCGCGGCGCGTCACTGGAGACGATTTTCCGCAATCGCTCCACAGAGAGCCAGAATGGGGGGGGGGGGGATCTGTCAATGTAAAAAACAGATCCCCATTCTGACAAGGGAATAGAGAGAGATCGTGTATTCCTAGTGATTAGGAACAGGATCTCTCTCTACTCCCAATCAGTCCCCTCCCCCCACAGTTAGAAACACCTCCCTAGGGAACACTTAACCCCTTGATCGCCCCCTAGTGTTAATCCCTTCCCAGTAATCAGTAGCTATTTTTAGGCGTATAAATGTCACTGGTCCCACAAAAGTGTCAAAAGTGTCCGATCTCTCCGCCGTAATGCTGCAGTCCTGCTTAAAATTGCTGATCACCCCTATTACTAGTAAAAAAAAAAAACTATAATAAAAATGCCATAAAATCTATCCCATGCCAATATACGCTTATTGCGATTTTTTTTTTTTTTACTACAAATATGTAGAAGAATACATATTGGCCTAAACTGGATGAAGACTTTTTTATATTTATTATAGCAAAAAGTAAAAAATATAGTTTTTTTCAAAATTGTCTGCTTTTTTTTTTTTGTTGTTTATATATAAAATATAAAAATAAAAACTGTAGGAGGTGATCAAATACCACCAAAAGTAAGCTCTATTGGTGGGATAAAAAAAAAGGACATACATTTTGTTTGTGTAGAACATCGCATGACCGTAAAATTGTCAGTTAAAGCGACAGTGCCGTATCGCAAAAAAATGGCCTGGTCATTAAGGGGTAAATCCTTCCGGGGCTGAAGTGGTTAAAGCGGAGCTAAATTCAGGGATACTTGCCTATTCTGCAATAGTGCAGTGGCCATGCGCAGGAGTACAGTGTGCCCGATGCATTCGCAGCTCTGTTTACATTTTGCAGAGCATTGAAAATAGGCAGGGAGTTATATTTTATTGCAGAAGAGACATTGCATGCAATAAAGAACCTGCCTGTTTGTTCTGCTTTAAAGTGTATCTAAAGCCAAACTTTATTTTTTATTCAACTGCCCATACACCGATTAGGGTTTTTTTTTTTTTTTTTTCTCGTTCAGGCTAAATAAAAAAATAAAAATCCCTCTATCCACGCTGTACAGGTGGATGAATTTCTCGCTATGGCTATTGTATTTTTATAGGCAGCACTGTTGGCTGTCAAAGTACCTGAACAGCATCTGCTTTAAATGCAACCATGTTTTTGCTGACAAAAGTGATGTGATGCGGTAGATTGCCCACAGGACCACCCACAGAGCGAATTTCACCCAGTTCTTCAGGAACTGGACAAAATGTGTACAATTTAAGGACCACTTTAGAGGGAAGGGAAACCCTTCTAATAGGGATATCTGTTCAGGTGACAGCTGTCTAATCAGCAGCCCAGATCCTCCTCTTGGGTCCCCTGCTGGCACTTCTGGCTCCTCCCCCTGCTAAGTGTCCCCATAGCAAGTCGCTTCCTATGGGGACACTAATGCAGGCTCATTACCAAGCCTCACTGTCTGTGTCTAGTGACACAGACAGCGGGACTTGGCCCTGCCCACTGCGCCCTCGTCTCTGGCTGTGATTGACAGCAACAGGAGCCAATGGCTCCCACTGCTGTCTCTGAGCCAATGAGGAGGCAGAGAGAGCCACTGCCCTCGTGTACATCACTGTATTGAGATCAAGCTTAGGTTACCTTAATGGAGAGAATGCATTAAGGTAACAAAAAACTTTTGCCTTTAGAACCACTTTAGGAGGCGGATTCCCTTCACTTTGGAAAACTTCTCTCTTACTTCCTCTTGTGTGTTCAAGACAAGAAACAAATGAAGACCTCCCTAATGGGACATAATAGATGACAAAGAAAACTCTCTCTAAATTTAATTTTTTTTTTGAATTTAGATACACTGTACTTTTAAAAGGAAGTAACCCCTGATGGGTGTTACTTCCTCTTTGTTTCTCTGCAAAGGTAAAGCATAATGGACTACTATGCATCACATCGTAGCCCATTATGTGTCACTTACCTGCAGGAGAAGCCCATTCTTCACCCCTCTTCCTTCCGGGGCCGTGAACTCCGGCTTTGTGACTGGCTGGAGTCGTGTGATGTCACTCCCGAGCATGCGCATGGGAGCCGCCTTTAACGGCATGACCCAAGCTAGAAACGGCACAGCGTGACCTTTCTAACTCCGGCGCATACGCAGAAGAAAACGCCGTATGGCGATTTGCAAATATCTCCTAGACCGTGCAGGTCTGGGAGATATTTCATGCACCTACAGGTAAGCCTTAGTCTAGGGTTACCTGTAGGTTAAAGTGGTTGTAAAGGGTTTATAGCCACTTTAAAGCAAACATTTTGATAGCTGTGAATAGCTAATACCTTTTTAAGCAATAGTGTCATTATTTTTCTATACTAGATATACATTTCCCTAGGATTAATAAATCTACAAGCAAAATTCAAAGAAAAATTCTACCTAGGTTATGTGTGTGTGAATTCTGAATGTCTGTATATAATGTGAGTAGCAGTGAATAAATAATATTTGGCCGACCTTGCTGACAAGTAATAACATTACTGTATTATAGGTGCTCTTACATTATTGGAACAGTACAGTGGAGCTTTTCGATGTTGCCAAATGTGAACCAGTTTGCCAATTTGGCCTGCCATCAACTCATATGCTGGCAAGTCCATGGCAGCCAGTTTATGCTCTTGATACAGATAATCTCAGCCTATTTCTTAAAGGTAAATTTATATAGTTCACATGCATATGTCATACATATTGATGTTGATTCATCTTGTGCCGTTTTAAAGTATATGTAAATCTAGTCGATTAAATCTCATATATTCTTTAGCGTGTCAATGTAATTTCAAAAAGCATTTGTAAATCTGCAGATTTCACTTAGTGATTGTAAAGATTGATTTTTCTTTTTTTTTCTTTTTTTTTTAAACCGCAAACATCATACTTACCTGCTCTGTGTAATGGTTTTTCTGCCCGGATGTTCTTCTTCCCGGGTCTCCTGCTGGCGCTTCTGGCTCCTTCACAGGTTTTTATTGACAGCAACTCTCAGCCAAGCCTGTGAGAGCCAGAAGATGGCAGAAGAGTTTCTGCAGATGTGCCAGATGTGCACAGCGCTGGACTGAGACTTGGTTCAGATTAGTATTTGGGGGGGGGGGGGGGCACTATTAAAAGGGTTTTTTACCTTAATACAGAGAATGCATTAGTGGTTCTAAAGGCAGAAAGTTTTTTTATCTTAATGCATTCTATGCATTAAGATAAAAAAACCTTTTGTGTGCATCTCCCCCCTCAGCACACCAGATACTTATCTGAGCCCCATCTCGATCCATTTATGTTGCATGAGAGACTCGGCTGTCCGGGACTCTTCCTCCTGATTGGCTGAGACATGCAGCAGGCGCCATTGGCTCCCACTGCTGTCAATCGAAGTCAGTGAGCCAATGAGGAGAGAGAGAGGGGGCGGGGCCGAGCCACGAGGACATGTCTGAATGGACACACAGAGCAGTGGCTCAGGTGCCCCCATAGCAAATTGCTTGCTGTGGGGGCACTCGTCAGGAGGGAGGGGCCTGGTGCACCAAAGAGGGACCCGAGAAGAGTAGAATCTGGGCTGGTAAGTATGACATTTTTTTTGTTTGTTTAAAAATAACAAATAACAAGGCTTTAATATCACTTTAAGGTAAAACAACGTTTATCTTTTGAACCATTTTAAATAATACCTAGTGATCCTGCCATATAGACACTTGTTAACCACTTAAGCCCCGGACCATTTTGCAGCTAAAGGACCAGGCCCCTTTTTGCGATTCGCCACTGCGTCACTTTAACTGACAATTGCACGGTCGCGCGATGTGGCTCCCAAACAAAATTGGCGTCCTTTTTTTCCCACAAATAGAGCTTTCTTTTGGTGGTATTTGATCACCTCTGCGTTTTTTCTTTTTTGCGCTATAAACAAAAATAGAGCGACAATTTTGAAAAAAATGCAATATTTTTTACTTTTTGCTATAATAATCTTAGTAAAGGTCATTATTCCTTGCATTGCATTATCCCATCCTGTTGGGACCTAACATTTCTGATCTCCTTATATGACCCTTTCTCATACTGACTTGCTGCCTTGTCCTATGCTTGGACCAGGGACTGCACTCCCATTAGGTTTACTTGCTGTATCTGTCCTGTTTTCTTATAGAAACCTAATAAACTCCTATATAGACTGATAGAACTGAGGAAACAACGGATGTTGTGAAACGCGTCTTCCGATTGGTTGCCACGTCACGTCCGGTCTACGGAGCTTGCGTTCCACGCTGAGGCGCACTTCCGGTTCTGTCCGTTCGGCCTTTCCGGACGCTGAGAATACCATATGTTAGTGTCACCACAGTATCGGCAAGGCTGCTAATTAGAGAACTACCCACGGAGGCTCTACTGTTGCATCTTTCCTCTACTGCTTGCCAGCAGTGTACCATCCTCGCTCCTTCACTGACTTTCTAGTGACTCCGGACCCCCCTCCTTTTTTTTTTTAACTATATGCCTGATTAATGCAATTCCTTGTGAGTAGCCATTTGGCCATTTGTTATATTACATTAAATGCTTCCTTATATATTGCACTTAGTCTGGCGCACTTCTCCTTTCCTCCCATTGCATTTTTTAGAGAGTTGTGCTTCTCCTCTCAAGACTCCTGCTGACAGTGCAAATATATTATACATTTTATATTGACTACTACTATACTTTTATCAAAACTTTGGACAATTTCTTTTAATTCCCCTCCCTTTTATTACTTTTAAGAGACTTTGCTGTGATTGGTCCTTTGCGCCATCTTATCCCCTTTGTTTTTATGTCATGCTGTATAACTGTGGTCAATCCAGGCAAGTGAGAGAAAAAGTCTCTGTTTTTACTAACAAACTCTTTAACGTCCTTCTCTTGGGCCACTGACAAGGTTTCAGTTATAGGTACTTCAGGTGTCCCAGGGCACATGTCCTTTTGGGGTGTTGGGACTGCCAGTAACGTTTCTCCTTCCTTCCAAGGTTTCAAGAGATTAATGTGATATATTTGCTCTGGTTTCCTTATTCCTGGCTGGTAAACTTTGTAGTTTACTTCCTCTACTCTTTCCATAATTTCAAAGGGACCCAGCCATTTTACTAGGAATTTACTCTCAACCATGAGGACTAGTACCAACACTCTATCACTAGGGTGAAAAGTATGGGTCTTGCCACCCCAATTATAAACCCTTCTCTGGGCCTCCTGGGCTTTCTACATATGTTCCTGCACAAGCGGCATGACAGCCGCGATTCTATCTTGCATCAGTGAGATATGCTCAAGGACTCTTCTCTAAGGCGTGGTCTGTCCCTTCCACGTTTCTTTTGCAACATCTAGCCATCCCCGGGATCCCCGGGATGTCTAACATACAGTAGTTCAAAAGGGGAATACCTCGTAGATGCCTGAGGTACCTCTCGAATGACAAACATGAAGGTATGGCAGCAGAAAATCCACATTTCTCTCATTTTTGTCCACCATCTTTTTTAACATGTTTTTGAGCATTTTGTTATATCTCTCTACAAGACCATCAGTTTGGGGGTGGTAGACAGAGGTACGGAGATGGGAGATTTTGAACAACTTGCACAATTCTTAAGAGACTCTGGACATACATTGTGTGCCTTGATCTGTAAATATATTTATTTTGGAATACCCACACAACTAAATACCTGGACAAGCTCTGTGGCAATAGTCTTAGCTGAGGTATTACTTGAGGGAATGGCTTCAGGATATCGTGTGGCATAGTCCAGTATTACCAGTATGTGCTGGTGGCCCCAGACAGACTTTACTACTGGTCCCACCAGATCCATGCCAATTCTTTCAAAAGGTACTTCAGTTATTCGTAAAGGTACCAGCAGACTGCGAAAATGGGGCGAGAGCAGAATATTGACACTGGGCACGATTCACAATATTCTTTGACATCTGCATGTAACCCAGGCCAAAAGAATCTCTGGGTTGTTCTCTCCTTGGTTTTCTCTATACTCAGATGTCCACCCATTACATGACCATGGGCTAAATCTAATACCATCCGGCAATAGGGTTTGGGAACCACTAGCTGCTCTACCTCCTCCTCCCCTTGCTTTATTACCTGATACAGCAAGTTATTTTTAAGAGCCATGTAGGGGAAAGACATTAGGTTCAACAGGTTCCCCATCCATCATCTTAATGTTTTTTCTGCCTCTAGTGAGTGTGGTGTCTCGTAATTGTTCGGTACAAAAATCTGTTTCTGCCCACTCACAAGTCAGAGATAATTTCTTCATTATCCTCAAGCCGGAGGCTAGCTTCCAGCTCCTCCTACTCCCCAGCCATTACAGAAAAAGGAAAAGAATCTACCCCTTCCTTGGACACACCAACAGTTTCCCTTTCAATCAAAAGGGTCTGGGGCAGTGGTGGCCCATCCATTAGGGGTGCCGGGTGCCGCCCCCTCTATCCACGGCTGTCACACCCCCTTCTATCCATGGCCGCCACCCCTTATTCATGTGTCTGGCCTCTTTCAGGACTTTAGGCGGATGAATTACAGTGGCTGGGTTTTTTTTAAGCACATGATTAGAGCCAAAGGCTCTACTAGGCTTCCAAATAGGGTGGGCTCTGGGCGCAGAGCATTGCACTATGAGCCGACCCAGGTGTTAGAACAGCAGATTGAAACACTGATCCTCAATCCGGCCAATCAGAAGCGGGTCTGAGACCCGTTTTACGATTTTCTGCCGAGGAGGAGCAAGGAAACGGAAGCTGTGATGCCTGTGGAGAGCAGAGGAAGGGCAAACCGCTGCCGCCGAGCAGGGGAAGCTGCCAGTGAAGCGCTGCCCACCATAGATGGAGTAAGTGCTCCAGGACCCAAATGACCGGGGGGGGGGGATGGGTGTTACTGTTTGCAGCCCCCCCAAAAAAAAATTACCACCGGCTGCCACTGGTCTGGAGTGAGTTCCGATGTTTCCTCATGAAGCAGTAAGGGTATCCCACTGAATTTGTCACCGTGCCCCAAGGGGTATCAACCTCGACCACAGCAGTCTGGTAGTGAGTTATGTCACCGTGTATGCAAATAACCCCAATAGTTCTAGGGTGTAACTTGGCAGGATTTACATAATCACCTTTAACTAATGTCACAACACTACCAGAATGTATCAGAGCAGTGACTGGCTTTCCATCAACTGAAATCACACACATTTGTTTTTCCACGCGTCCCTGACATAATGCAGCACATGCCGCCTGTGCAAAAAGAAACATGTCAAATAAGCATTATAACATTGCATTGGTTCATCATTTAGGGAACAGTTAGCAGCAATATCACCTGCTAACTGGCAGCGATAACCTTTTATGTGTTCTGTACACAGTCCTCTAAATGGCCTCAGGGACCTTCCTGACCTATTCGGCCAGTCCCCAGGTCCTGAGCCCACAGTCTCATTATCTGTAGCCACAGTCTTGTAATTTTTCCCTAAGCTCTTGAACCCTCGAGACGGATCATCCGGGCAATTTTTCACCCCTAGAGACATTGGGCTGGGTCACGGATGAGGTCAACAAGTCCTCAGCAGCCATATATCTCTCCACCAGGTCCACCAGCTGGTTTGCAGACTTAGGTTCCCCAAGATTGACCCACTTCCTCAAAGCGGCAGGGAGCACACGCAAGTAACGGTCCATGACCACACGCTCCACAATCTTGGGGCCTGACAAAGTCTCTGGCTGCAACCATTTTGGTGAGGTATACCAATTCATACATCTGGGAGCGGGGTTGCTTATCATTACTGTATGCCCACCTATGCACCCGCTGAGCCCGGACTGCAATGGTGACACCCAGGCATGTCTCAGCTTTCAGTGTCTCATAGTCCTGGGCGGCATCTGGTTCCAGGTCAAAATAGGCCTTTTGGGGTTCTCCAGTCAGAAAGGGTGCTAGCAGTCCTGCCCACTGCTCTTTTTGCCATCCTTCCCAAACAGCGACTCTTTCAATAGTGCCAGATAAGCCTTCACATCATCTGCAAGTGTCATCTTTTGCAGGAAATAGCTGGCATGCACCATTTTCGGTTGCACTAGCAAAGGACCTGTGGACCCCTACTTTAATTGCACCAGGGCCTCTGCAAACTGGCAGTTGATTTCTTGCTGGGCTGCAATGGCTTCTTGCTGCTGGCAATTGGCTTCCTGCTGGGTTGCAGTGGCCTGGCGATTCATCTCTTGCGGTTGGCGGTTGGCTTCCTGCTACCAGCGATTGGTTTCCTACTGGGTTGCAGTTGGACTTCAACACGTCCTCCATCTTTCCACTTGTTCAGGAAGATGCCCCCCCAAATCCACCATATGTCAGGGGTTAGCTCAAAGGGGATCACCTTCCCTGGGAAAAACGGTAGTCCAAACGACAGTTTTCTTAAAATCTGTAGCCAGTTTAATTTTAAAGGCCATTTTCACACTGAGGCATTTTACAGGCATTTTGTGCTAAAAATAGCGCCTGAAAAACACCTGTAAACTGCCTCTTCAGCAGCCTCAGTGTGAAAGCCAAAGTGCTTTCACACCGAGGTGGTGTGCTTGCAGGACAGGGAAAAAAGTCCTGCAAGTAGCATCTTTGGGACGGTGCGGGAGGCAGCACTTTCCAGGCATTTTTAAACCTTTTTCACCCATTAGCAGGGGTTAAAAGCGCTCCGCTAGCGATCGAAAAGTTCAACTAAAATGACAGTAAAGCGCCGCTAAAACTAGCGGCGCTTTACTGTCAATTCAGCCAGTGCCTCAGTGTGTAAGTGGCCTTAAAGCGGAGGTCCACCCTAAAGTGGACCTTCCGCTCATCGGAACCCTCCCCCCCTCCGGCGCCACAATTGGCACCTTTCAGGGGGGAGGGGGGTGCAGGTACCTGTACAGTACAGGTATCTGCACCCACTTCCGGGATAGCTCTCTGTACGCCCCTTTCCGCAAGTGCCCCGCTGCCTGCTGGGAAACACACAGATCGCAGAGGCAGCGGGTCCATTCTTATTGCACAGCGCGACTCGCACATGCACAGTAGGGAACCGGGAAATGAAGCCGAAAGGCTCCACTTCCTGATTCCCATACCCAGGATGGCGGCGGCAGCACCCGAGAGACGATCGAGAGATCGGCTTCGGGTGCCGACATCGCGGGAGCGCTGGACAGGTAAGTGTCACTATTTTAAAAGTCAGCAGCTGCAGTATTTGTAGCTGCTGGCTTTTAAAAAAAAAAAAAAAACGCGGAGTCCCGCTTTAAGGTTGCATGAAAATAACACAAACAAAAACAGAAAATAAATCCTTGCCATCCAGGCACTAACTGAACATTGCAGGTTCCTGACTCACAGGTGAAGGGTTTCTCCCAGTCACCAACAAGACAAAGATAATGCAAACCTTTTCTTTTTACAAAGCAAACTTCACATAAGCAGCTCTCTCAGGGTTTTGGCTTCCTGAGTCCCAGGCCAAGAGCAATCCTATGCTCTGGTCCTGCTTAGCTTATACCACCTTAGCAAAACCTGGTCCTGAACCAACCATACCAAGGTGGTTGGTAAAACTTGGAGCAGATTCCACCTTAGTTTCATAGTTTCATAGTAAGGTTGAATAAAGACACCAGTCCATCCAGTTCAACCTGAGTGAGTGTCTACAATTGTCCCTATCCCTGTACATCGCACACTCGCATCAGTCCCTACCCTCAAGGAGTCCACAATCCAAGGTCCCCGTTCATATACTAGGGCCAATTTTGGACAGAAGCCAATTAACCTACCTGCATGTCTTTGGATTGTGGGAGGAAGCCACACGCAGGCACAGGGAGAACATGCAAAGTCCAGGCAGGTAGTGTCGTGGTTTGGATTCCAACCAGCGACCCTTCTTACTGCTAGGTGAGAGTGCTAACCACTACACCACTGTGCCACTCTAGTTCTTGGCAGATGAATGCATGTGAGGTGAAACAACGTCCATCAATCTCCTTGCCTTTCATAATGTGTGTGTGTGTGTGTGTGTGTGTGTGTGTGTGTGTGTATGTATGTATGTATATATATATATATATATATATATATATATATATATATATAATATTTATTTTCTTTTTTTTTTTAAGCTGCACCCTTTATCATTATAAATCTGTCTTTTTAATTGCTGTGACCATGCGAAAGGAGCTTTTAGAAGACCGATGTAATTTCTCCTTGCACCTAATAATCACTCAAAGAATGTAATTTTGTAACAAGTTAGTAGGTGAGAGGCAGCAGCAGAGAAATGATCTAAGAAGTCCACATATGTTAAGACAGCCAGAACTTTACAGCCATCAGGACTGACATGACCGTCATCGCTAAGCCATCATCTCAGGCTAGGAAGCAGATACTGACCTATGTGGAGCGATAACCATATGCAAGCACTAGAAGTCCCCATTTCACACAATGTACTCTGTAATCATTCAATCACTATTTTCTTTGCTCCCCAGAAAAGTGAAGATTTCGGAACGTCTGAGTTGAAGTAAAAAATAGTTCCTGCCTACAGTGCTCTTGCAAATGGAGTACAGGCAGATGCATTGCACCTATATTTCTTCACTGCAGAGCTTCCTGCTGCACAGTGGTGGCGCTCTTATTCTGCTTCTCTCAATGCAAGTCTATAAATAAAACAAACTCCTTGTAAGAGCTAGCAAGTTAAAATATGAAAGTCACATAATAAATCATTTTTAATTAAACAATACATTAATAACATTAATAGGTGTTCACTGACAGTGCACTATATTTTATCGTTAACAAACAGTGGGCAAGTAAGCAGAACAAGACTCTGGATTGCCGCACACTGGAGAAAGACTTGAAATCTCGTCTTTTATTGAAACAACGTAGGTCACATCAAATCAAATCAGCTATGAGTAAGCACTAATCACGGTGCGAAACGTGTCAGCATTTTTGTACCCTGTCATCTTTTTGCTGTGGATTATTTGATTTGATGTGACCTAGGTTGTTTCAATAAAAGACGAGATTTCAAGTCTTTCTCCAGTGTGCGGCAATCCAGAGTCTTGTTCTGCTTACTTGCCCACAGTGTGTGTAACAGCCAGCACCTGGGGCTCATCAACGGGAGGTAGAGCTTTAGCCCTGGAGGGTTACTTTGGGGTGGTGTTTTTTCCTCTCTATCTATCGTTAACAAACAGCTGGACAGAGATGCCATATTCCAGAGGGGGTTTCATGCTGTTAGATGTGACGTTTTCTTTATTTTACAGGTAATGAGAAAGCGACACCTGGAGAGACTTTGTCGGCAGAAAATGGCGGTTGCTCAGTCTTTGTCTTCAGTTTAAACAAGTTAATAAAAACACAAAAACCTGTTGGGGTTTTGTCCCACAATTTACCATGGGAGCAAAAGTGCAAATTACTGTTACAGTCAAGGTAAGGATATAAAATAAAAACATGAAAGTTCTTGTTAACATTAAAGCAGAATGACATTCTGGCAGAAGAACCCAATACTGATAATATATCTGAACTATTCATACATACATATTCATACATTCATTCGTACAAACTAGACCAGCATTTCTCAACCTATTTTCACTCATAGCACCCATTACAAGTATGCAGAATCCTTAGGCACTCCGATAGAAAACCTGAGATGCACACAACCCCCTTGATTGAATTGAGCTCACATCAGAAACCCCCCTTTACATCAGAGACCATCTTTAAGATCAGAGGTCCCCATTACATCAAATCCCCCCCCCCCTATAAATCAGAGCCCCCTCAATCACATCAGAAACCTCCCTTTACATCAGAGATCATCTTTAACATCAGAGTCCCCCATCACATCAAAGCCCCCCCTATATATCAGCGGCCCCCCATCACCACAGAGTCAAAGCCCCCCCCCAATCACATCAGAATCTCTCCTACACATGAGAGGCCCCATCAGAGTACCCCCAATCACAGAGTCTCCCCGTCACATCAAAATCCCCCATCAGCACAAAGTCCCTCCCATTACAGAGTGCTCTGAACCAGGGCAAACTGGGTCTGGTGCTTGCGGAACCCCAGAAGAACCCAAATGGTACCCTGGTTGAGAGACACTGAACTAGAGGAATAGAGGATTTATTATGCTGCAAGTGTATAGTGAACTATTTCCAGCTCTCATCACTTCTTTTCAACTTGCATAAGAAGCAACTAAGCTTCTTCTACTAGTCAAGGTCTATCTTAAAGAGACACTGATTCTGTGATTTAGAACTATTTCTCTCTACATATATTGTACACTGACTTTACACGCACATGAAATTTAATGGCATTCCAGTCTTAGTCTGTAGGGTTCAATATTGAGTTGGCTCACCCTTTGCAGCTATAACAGCTTCAGCTCTTCTAGGAAGGTCGTCCACAAGGTTTTGGAGTGTGTCTATGGGAATGTTTGACCATTCTTCCAGGCCCGGTTCACAGTCTGCCACTCTAATTCATCCCAAAGGTGTTCTATTGGGTTGAAGTCAGGACTCTGTGCAGGAAATTCCTCCTCCCCTAACTCGCTCAATCTTGTCTTTATGGGCCTTGCTTTGTGCACTGATCCAAATCATTTGGTGGAGGGGGATTTGGGTGGGGGGTGGTTTTTCAGGGGTTGGGCTTGGCCCCTTGGTTCCAGTGAAGGGAACTCTTAAAGTATCAGCATACCAAGACATTTTGGACAATTTCATGCTCCCAACTTTGTGGGAACAGTTCCAACATGACTGAGCACCAGTGCACAAAGCAAGGTCCATAAAGACATGGATGAGCGAGTTTGGGGTGTAGGAACTTGACTGGCCACACAGAGTCCTGACCTCAACCTGAACACCTTTAGGATGAATTTGAACGAAGACTGCGAGCCAGGCCTTCTTATCCACATCAGTGCCTGACCTCACAAATGTGCTTCTGGAAAAATGGTCAAACATTCCCATAGACACACTCCTAAACCTTGTGAACAGCCTTCCCAGAAGAGTTGAAGCTGTTAAAGCTGCAAAGGGTGGGCCAACGCAATATTGAACCCTACGGAATAAGACTGGGATGCCATTAAAGTTCATGTGCTTGTAAAGGCAGGTGTCCTAATACTTTTGGTAATATAGTGTATGTGACTGACAGATTACATTAATATTCTTATCTCTGTACAGAAGGGGAGATCGATGGTATAGAAGCCAAAAATGGGAAACCCAAATCAATATCAAAACACAACTTAATCTAAACTGTATGTTTTCGGTATTAGGTGTAATGAATAAAGGTTCAATCCACTGCCAGATAGCAGTCTATTGTCAACCACTCTCTACTTGGATGGAAAATGGAAAATTTACTTTTGTCAATGTCAATATTAGATTGGCTGCCACAGCTGAGCAGGGATGATATCCTCCTCATTGTCCCAGAAAGTTGAAAAGACATGACTGAGGATAGAAGGCTGTTCCACTTCTCCCAAAACGGAAAGCTATTTTTGGTGGTGCCCAGCGTTATGCCATTCAGGGGCCATACGCGTTTAAGCCGGCCATAGATGACTCGAATTTCGGCTGGTTCAGCAGGAACTGTGTGAGATTCAAACCATGTATTGGCAGGTTGAATGATCAACCAGCCTGTCAGATTTTACATGCAGTTATTGCTAGAAGCTGTTATAGCCGCTAGCAATAATTACTGTGTTCTTCCAACGGTGTGGATGACTGTGTGGATGGGGGAATCTAGCGATTTTCTAGCAAAAGAAAATCGCTTCATCTATGGCTGGCCTTAGATCTATTTGCTTGTACCAAGCTTTAGATGACTGAACCTCAGAGCTCCCAACTGTCCCTGATTTCGAGGAACTGTCCCTGAATTGGAGCAATGTCCCTCTGTCTCTCTTCCCCCTCATTTGTCCCTCATTTTGGTCTGATCTATATAGTTGTATATAAAATTGACTTTTTTTCTTTCTAAAAGTGTTTCTCAGTGCTAAACCTTCCATTCCATCAATTTCTAAATTGCTGCATTTGTAGATTTTAAAAGCCAATATAAAAGAATATAGTCCTTGTGGATTTAATGAATTTTTTTTTTTTTGTTGTTAATTCTCCACTTCCCTACCTGGCTATAGTAAAATGACGTCCTTGACTTTGTGAGCGAATATCTGAATGATGCCTGCAGCTAGAGGCATCATTCAGATATCATTCTTTCCAGCCGGCTACTCTGTGTACCATAAGAATGATTATAGCGGCAGTTCCACCCTTGATCGATCTTGTAGGCAACAGGAGGGGAAATCCCTCCCCCCCCCTGCCTCCATCCGGTGCTTCTCTGGGCTCTCCCATGCCATCGGGAGCCCGGAGAAAGAATCGGCACTGATGATGACGATAGAGATTTTCGGTGACCAAATGGTCACCAGTCATCTCTATGACCGTCGGAGGCCCAGGTGCAACGTTATGACATCACGCCAGGGTTCCCGGATGTAAACAAAGCCACAATCGCAGCTGGCAGCATAAGATTGTGAATTTTATTTCACTGATCTCATGCTTTCCAGCCTGGAGGAGAGATGTGGGGTCTTATTGACCCCGTATCTCTCCATAAAGAGTGTTAGGTTGCCCGTCTTCTCCTTGTGGCCTAGGCTCTTAGAGATGGCTCAGTGGAGGTCCACGCCGGCGGTTAACCAATGACACACACACAATAGGTATGCTGAAATGGTTACAACTCTTTATTACAGGATTCGCTATTTTATACTGTCTTTGCAAAACTCTGCCCCAATTTTGGGGGCCAATCAAAATGATACACATAAATGTTCATTAGCATATTATTCGTTAATGTCTTGTGACCTTAATCTTAACCTCTGTATTTCACGCTATTACAGTTCAATGATTCCTTACTTTCTGTTAACGTCTGCTGACCATGATGTGCCCAGCCACAACTTCCTCAAAACCAATTCTAGCCTTTTCATACCCAGTAACAGTGTACAGAGATAAAAACCACAAACAGATGTTTCCTAAGATGAAGACATTTAACAGAAATAGATAGACATGGCAATGAGATAATTCAGTTATTAAGCAATACTGTCATGAGATAGATTCTCTAAAATGTACCAAGAAAGTCTCTTTAAATCACTAAGCAGATAAGCAATCCTGAACTTATATCCTCAGGGTGAAATCAATAATCAAAATCAACAATCAATAATGCAATGTATTATGGAATCTCCTTACAATCCTCCCTTTGACCATTCGATATCATCGAAATGGTCATTTTCTACCTTTTCGTCACGCCTCAAGGATTCATATCCTCCGGCCTCATGTTCCTGGTTCTCGTACCATACCGTGGGATCTCTGGAAATGGAAGTCAGCTTCATGGTTTCGGAATGTGCTTCGCTACCCTTCCTGCAGAGGCATTTGAGTAACATGAAGCATGCATACAAGAACAATATGAAAAGCAGTATGGTGAAAAATAGTCATTGCAGTGTTCTTCAACCATGAAGTGAGACCTCCTAAACTGAACCCTGTAGAGAAAGGGTCCCATGTTTTCCCAATATCCCTTGCATCCTGTTGTAGCTTGTTTACCTCTTTTCTGTGTTGTGCAATTATGTCATAGTAATCAGGGATCTCGATACTCGTGTTATGTATCCAGGTGCAGCATTCATAGTCCTCAGTAATTTCACAGAGGCCAGTGAGGGCCGCACTCATGCTTTCTATAGCCAGGTCATGTAGCTCTAGTTGTTTTCTAATTGCTCTGGTTTCTAGGTTTAGTTTTGTGATGTCATCAGAGTCCTTTTCCAAGATCTCATCTATGATTGAAGTGTAGTTGTTTAGTTTCTTCATTAAATCTATTCCCCATCCTGTCCAGGAAGGAAACCAGGCCCAGGTCATATCTTTTTCTAGGAACATTTCTCTTTTCACAAGGTGTTTTAGAGGGTATCTTGGGTGGGTACTAGCTTTAAGTAGGTGTCCTTGTCCATTATCCCCCACTACTCCCATTATAGGGACTATTTTAGCAAGATAACACCACCCTTGGGGTTCCTCAGGAATCCATGGGTAACAGAGCTTGCCACAACAGATGTAGGTTGTGTTGCCTAATGCTAAGGGTCGTTGACTAACAATGGTCCTTGCGCCTTTTGAATGTCCAGATGCCATCAGCAGAGCTAATAACTGTGTGACCGGGGAGTGGGAGCTAGAATTAAAAAGGTCATAGATGGTAGCATTTATCACAGGGTCTGTGGTGCGAAAAAATGAGTTATCGGTAAGGGAAGCCATGGAGACATTAAGTTTCGACCATTTGCACACCTCAGCTCCCCTGGAAATGCTTCCCATTATGAAACACCAATCTGGAGCATGGCTTCTACCCACGATTTGAAAACTGAGGGGCTTGTTGGGACTTTTTCTTATGACATTGGCAAGAACAATAGGGGGTATTCCATTCAGGAAAGGAGTGATGTTTAAGGGAATGGCCATTAATGGGATTCTGGCTGTACTAGGGTGGAGTTTGCTGCATATCCAACATTTCTCAAAACCAGACTTTTGTGCATAACTGTACTTAAACTTTAACAACAACATTTTGTCGGTTAAACCTGAAGGGGGTTCAGTGGGGTGTATACTTCTTTTATATTTTAAACTAGGTGCATTGGCTGTCTGTGCTTTCCCACATATGCCTTCTAGTAGCCCTAAATCTTCTGGATGGTACACACAATTTGCTATTAACCAAACAGGTATGAATACTATCAGAATCAGACATGTCCAGAAGCATAATGTTCTTCCTGACACAGAAGTGGAAATCATTTTTGTCAGGTACTGTGTACAAAGTTCTGTTACTCGTTTCTTCCTGTGGGTGAGGGATTTGTCTTGTCGTTCAGAGAGATTTGCTTTATGCCTTCTTGAACGTCCTTCAAATCTGGTTGCTGTTCCTGGTCAGAGGAGTCCTGGGGTGCTGGAGGTGGGTCTGGGGTCTGGGGTTGCTGTGGACACTTCTTTAACCGGCTGGCGTGGATCCAGGTGTTTCCTAGATCGGTCAGTGCAGCAGTTCTGGAAACCTTCTCTATCTTCCAAGGTCCAGAGTAGATTGGTCCGATCCTCTTTTTGTGGGCCAGTTGCTTGACTAGCACTTGATCTCCTGGGATGAAGGGGTGTGTCGGCTCTGTGGAAATAGGAGAAAAGGTGACAGAGACTTGTTCGTTCATTTCCTGTAGCATACTTACCAGATTTTTCACGTACATTTCCTGTTGGGAATAGATGTTAATGTCAGTGTTTTGATCTAAGAGGGGCAGCTCTATGTTTGCAGGAACTCCAATCAAAATCTCAAAGGGCGAGAGTTTTGTTCTGGCATGTGGTGTTGTTCTGATCTGAAATAGGACAGAAGGAAGGTAATCCAACCATCCTTTCATGGTGCCCCCCGTAGCCTTTTTTAACTTGTCTTTAATGTTCCTGTTCATTCTTTCCACTACCCCTGCACTTTGTGGGTGGTAAGGGATGTGCAGTTTCCACTGTAAGCCTAGTAGCTTAGCTAAAGTCTGTGTAACAGAGGAGCTGAAGGCAGGTCCTCTGTCTGACCATATGGCCGTTGGTATTCCAAACCTACAAACCCAATGGTTCAGTATGCATTTGGCAGCAATTTTAGCAGTCTCACCTGTACACGGAATACCTTCAACCCAGCCTGACCATTTGCATACGATCACGCAAAGGTATTTCAAATTGCCTTTTTGTTTGGGCATGTGTGTAAAGTCTATTTGTAAATCTGTTAGGGGACCTAGGGGTGGGGGCAGGTGGCCATGTAATCCATGATTTTTCCCTTGGACATTGTTTTGTGCACAGGTCATACAACTGCTGGTGAGGAGTTTTGCCTGTTTATTTAAGTTGTTTGTACAGAAAGACTTTGTGTATATGTTCGTTAGGGCGGTGGTACCTATATGTCCTGGACCATGGAGATAGGAAAGTATGAGAACACTGCTTGATTCTGGTATGCCCAATATCTTCCCCTCTTTTGACCAAAGACCTTCTTGGTCCTTGGTCAAGCCATCCTTGACCCAAAAAGAAACATCCTCCTTTGTAGCTAATCCCTGTATTTGTGCCACAATGGTTTTAAAGTTGGGTGATGTAAAATGTTCTTTGAAGAACATTGTTGTGGGGGCCGGCTGACCAATGTATAGGGCAGCGGCCTTTTTTGCTTCTCTGTCTGCCAGCGCGTTTCCTTTGGAAATTCTGCTGTTATTTGATGAATGTGCCTTTACCTTGATGACCGCTATCCGCTTTGGGAGAAGAATCGCTTGCAAGAGTGCTTTAATTTGCGTAGAGTTAGCAATTGGCTTGTTGTCAGCAGTTTTAAATCCTCTATTTGCCCATATTACGCCATAGTCATGCGTGACCCCAAAAGCGTACCTACTATCTGTGTAGATGTTTACCTCCTGATCTGAGAAAAGTATGCAAGCTCTTGTGAGCGCCTCCAATTCTGCTACCTGTGCCGAGGAGGGTGGTAAAGCTTTTGCTTCCAACACCATATCAGGGAGTTGGACAATGGCGTACCCTGTCAGGAATGTTGCATCAGAGGGGCGGGAGCAGCTGCCGTCTACGAAAACGTCCTGTACTCCTGGTAGGGGAATATCAGTGAGATCTGGGCGAGGGCTGGTTATTGCTGCAACCTGTTCAACACAATTGTGTTTCTGATCAGGGTCTCGTGGCAGCCTGAGCAAAGAATGCAAAAGGCGGACAGTGGGATTACTTGGTGGTGCGTGTTTGAGGGTGAGGTTATCAGTATTCAGAAGTGTGATCTCATACCCACTAAGCCTTTGTGCTGTCATATGCTGCGTGTTCATGTTTTGCAGGAGGTGAGTCACTGAATGAGTAGTGTAGAGAGTCAGCTCATGGCCTAATACTGATTTGTTAGCTTCTTGAACTGCCATTGCACAAGCAGCAAGGTTTTGTAGACAAGATGGCATCCCTTGTACTTGGGTAGGCAACTTTTTTGAGAGATAGGAGACTGGTCGGTACCCGGTTCCATGTTGCTGTGTTAAAACCGCAGCAAAAGAATTTCCCGACACCACACAGTATAATTGAAAGGGTTTGCCATATTCTACCAATCCCAGGGCGGGGGCCTGAGTCAGACTTTTTAACAAGGCCTGAAAAGCATGGAGCCTTTCTGTTGTCCAATCTATTGTCTTTGGGGCGGTGGACAAGGTAGCCTCCCTCAGAATGCCATCATAATATGAACAATCTGGGATCCATTGGCGGCAATATACGATTGCGCCCAAGAATGACAGCAAGGTTGCTTTGTCTCTCGGAGGACTGAGAGCCTGCAGGGCTGCGGCACGTTTGGGGGATACTAGCCTGGTTCCCTCCTTCAGAATGCATCCCAGGTATTCTACCTGACTTTGACACCATTGTATCTTCTTCTGCGATGCTAGGTGGCCAGACCTGGCCAGGTGATGTAACAGAGATGTGGAATCGACCGCACAATCTTCAGCAGATCGACTGCACAGGAGCAAGTCGTCCACATACTGTATTAGTACCGACCCGCGCTCAGCAGTCCATGACTTAATTGTCTCATTAAGGACCATGGAGAAGGCTGCCGGACGGTCCACATACCCCTGCGGTAATCTTGACCAGGTCAACTGCTTTCCCCTCCATCCCCATGAAAATGAAAACATGGGCAATACCCTTTCATCGATCGGGATGCTAAAAAATGCATTTGCCAGGTCCACTACTGTGTAGCAAAGGGAATCAGCAGGTATTTTCAAAAAGATGAAAGAAATATCTGCCACCAAAGGTGGCAGAGGTATAACCTGCTTGTTGACGGCCCTTAGGTCCTGTACAAGCCTCCACTCCCCATTTGCCTTTTTCACAGGGTAGATTGGTGTATTCCAGGGGCTTATAATGTGTTTCAGAATCCCTTTTGCTATGTAATCATCGATTAATGGTGTGATGCCTTCAATTTTTTCGAGTGGCAGGGGGTATTGCTTGTGATATTGTACTTTGGCGTCTGGACGCATTTGTGGTGTGTAAGGTGTACAGTTAATAAAACCCACACTCCCTTTGTTTTCTGCCCATATGGCATGTGTTTCTAGAGTGGGTGGTAATGATGCAAAGAGTCCCCTGTAAGTGTGTCTTTTTGGAGCATGTAAATCGCAGAATGGTGAGCTGGCAGTGAGGGAGCCCCCTCTGTCAAATTTAATGGTGATATTCAGTTTTGAGAGTAGGTCCCTCCCCATTAAAGATACTGGACAATCCACAAGGACAGCAAAACTCTGGGTACATAGTTCCTGCCCTTCTGGAGTAGCCACGGGCAATGGTGGAGTGATGGGGTGGGTAATTGATGTCCCATTTATACCAATAGAGTTTCCCTCAGTACAGTGCGGTGTGTCATATATGGCATCATTCAAACTACTGAATGTAGCCCCTGAATCTAATAATAGACATATCAGGTGATTGTCTACCCGCAGTAGTACCTGCGGAAGACTTTTCCACGATGGATTGTAACACACAAGGCTGAGGGACGGGACATACTCTTGGCATCCCTATTGTGGTGTCCGCCGAGCGGATGGCCACTGCATCGGGATGCGTGGGGGTGGTCTATGAGGCTGAGGCTGGTATTGGGGTTGTGGTGGGTGAGGATACCTGATATCCTGAAGGCGATGTGGGGTGGTGTTTAGATTCCTACCTCTTCCTCTCTGAGCGTTTGTTCTAATTCTGTAGGGACATTGGGACTTCCAGTGTCCCAATTCCCCACAGTTAAAGCATCCCTGGTCTGGTGGGTAAGCCTGATCTGGGGGATAAGATTGCATTGGTGGATAAGGTTGCATTGTCATTATGTGGGTGGGCGGAGTCTGGGTTGGTGTCAGGGAGGGAAAAATGCCACCCTTCTGCTCAAATACCCCTGATGTTTCTCGTGACCTAGTATCCTTCATAAATTCATCTGGGGCTTGTTCTGCCCACTTTGGATTAGTGAATTTAAGCAGCTGTGTCACCTTCGTATCGCCACCAGCCATAATGGTGGTGGTGAACAATTGGGGGGTAGCGCTATCTACTGCTTTCCACAAGCCATATACCCGGGTACAAAATTCATAGAATTTTTCCTTTGGTCCCTGTTTTGCTAGGATAAGTTCCTGGAGTGCGGATGAACCCTTGTATATAGTAGACCAGTGATTCCCCATGCCTTTCCAAAAAGATACCCAATCTTTATCTTCCTTTATGTGGGCTGTCCATAAGGCCTCTACGGGATGCCCTTCTGGACTGTCAGGGTCAACTATACTAAGGATCCCTTTTATATCTTCCTTATCCAAGCTTGTCCCTGCACTGTATTTTGCAAGGAAAGCGCCAGCCTCCCTAGGGCTTTTCTTTGGGCTGGGGCATAATTCCTTTATTTTTGACAGTGTGCCTAAAGGTAGGGGAATATGGACTTCCGTCTCCCCTATATGCATAAGTGGTGCTTTAAAGGTGGCACCCAGACTTTCCTGTTCCATGTCTATTTCTCTTTCACCCTGCTCCCTTTCCTCTTGTGGGGGTTTCTGGCTTATGGCCGGTTTCGTTTTTTGGCTTCTGAGTGTGGTGGATGGCTGTGAAATTATCTTTTCCTTGGCCTCCTCAATCCTTCTTGCCTCTTTCTCTAGTTTCCTCTCGTATGCCTCTAAATCTTCCCTTTTCCTTTGTATCCTTTCTTCCTCTTCCTGCTGTCTCTTATTAAATTCTTTCTGTTTCTCCTCCCATTCCTTTTCCCTGGGGCTTAACTTCCTGACTTCTTCCTCTTCCCCCTCTTTCAGGGTCTTTCCATCCCTTTCTCCCTTAGTTATCGCAGAATATTCTCTCATCTCACCTTCCCTCTTATCCAGCTCTCTTTTGTACTCTTCTAGCTCTTCCTCCCTCCTAGACATTTTCTCCTCTAATTCCTCCTTTCTTTCTCTAAGCTCTTTTAACTTCTCTTCTAATTCCCTTTCCTTTGGTTCCATTTTTCTAATCCTCTCTTCTTCCCTTCTTTGTATACCTTCTGCCCGGACTTCCTCTTCCCTGCTTCTACTTTCGTTTTCCCATCGTGTAACTTGTGCCTGATCAGCTGCCCCATACACTATGGTGGCCAACACTGCTGGGTCCAAAGATGGATACAGCTGAAGACGTGGACCCAATGTTCCATCTTCCTGTTTAACCATCACATAAGGGGGGGGGTGGTGGTGCCTCAGGTTGCTGAGATAGGGCGGGTGAGTTTACAGGCTTTACTGTGGGGACTTTAGTTACATACTTTGTTTTATACTTGGCTAAGCATTTATTCCATGTTTTGTAACAATCTTTCATGTACTGGGTGTCTTCCCATTTCCCAGGTGGATAAGAGTGCTTGTGCACCTGACACACCTTGCTCACCTCTTTCCAATCATCCTCTGAACAGGGACCTAGTGGTCCTGGGTCATGTATTCCTAGCTGTTGGCACCGTTCTCTGACCTGTGTCCAAAAAGGTTCTACCTGTGGCCCCGGTAGTGTGTTTTTAACATACTCATAGGGGGATGGGTTGGCCGTGGTCTGGGTTGCTGCAGAATTCCCCATCCAATAACCTTGGTAGGGTGTGTCTAGTACAGGGACAGAGATGAAAGCAACCTGTTTGTGCTATAATCTGTTCCCTGACTTGGGAATAAGTCCCCTCGTCTGTTATTGCTGTGGGGCTGATATAGCTATGAAGGTTAACCCTCAGTACTCGGTATAGGAAACCCCTCCTCGTGGTTGGATATACTCCCCTTGCACCAAGTCGGTATGAGAACCCAGTTGGTCTAGTGGTAAGCAGGATCCACGTCCTGTCAACACTAAGGAACAGTAAACCAAAGGTGCAATGTGGGCAGGCGGGCGCTATCTCACTACAATTGGGTTCCTGATATATGTTGTTCATTTAGTGCATATATGTGTAATGCCTTAATAAAACCTTTCAAATCAATACAGTACTTTACATTCAGTTGTCATACATATATATATCATACACTTATCTCTAATTCTCTATACACCCTAAATACTTACGGTGGTACCTAAAAGAAAAACAAGCAAAATCTTATATATATATATATACAATGGCCAAATAAAGTTACATTATATCAACATGTTATTATAAGTGCACTTTCCAATATTTCCCCCAAAAAGATTGGGCGTCCACTCAGCCACTCCTTATACTACGGGCGTATCCTATACTTCCCGAGTTTTAAACACACATATATATATATACCTCTACTCAATACAGTCAGACCAGCCTAGTCAGACTACTCAAAAAAACCAAAATACCTGCGAGCCCCTCTAACCTTCCAAGGGGCCAGCCTAGCCCGTTGCGAAGGCACAGTTATGTAAGTGGGTGGATATACAAGGTTATTTGAACAGGGCAAGCACCAACACCAGTTACCAAAAATAGGTAAAAAGGAGCAGAATGTGTCTTACCTGTTCAAACAAACGCCACACCCCACTTCTGGTACCAAAACTGTTAGGTTGCCCGTCTTCTCCTTGTGGCCTAGGCTCTTAGAGATGGCTCAGTGGAGGTCCACGCCGGCGGTTAACCAATGACACACACACAATAGGTATGCTGAAATGGTTACAACTCTTTATTACAGGATTCGCTATTTTATACTGTCTTTGCAAAACTCTGCCCCAATTTTGGGGGCCAATCAAAATGATACACATAAATGTTCATTAGCATATTATTCGTTAATGTCTTGTGACCTTAATCTTAACCTCTGTATTTCAAGCTATTACAGTTCAATGATTCCTTACTTTCTGTTAACGTCTGCTGACCATGATGTGCCCAGCCACAACTTCCTCAAAACCAATTCTAGCCTTTTCATACCCAGTAACAGTGTACAGAGATAAAAACCACAAACAGATGTTTCCTAAGATGAAGACATTTAACAGAAATAGATAGACATGGCAATGAGATAATTCAGTTATTAAGCAATACTGTCATGAGATAGATTCTCTAAAATGTACCAAGAAAGTCTCTTTAAATCACTAAGCAGATAAGCAATCCTGAACTTATATCCTCAGGGTGAAATCAATAATCAAAATCAACAATCAATAATGCAATGTATTATGGAATCTCCTTACAAAGAGGACCTGTCACATAGATTCCTATTAAAAAGGATGTTTACATTCCTTGTAATAGGAATAAAAGTGATCAGAAAAAAAATGTAAAAAAAATAAAAATAAAAGTAAAATAAAAATAATATTTTTTTTTTGTAAAACGCCCCTGTCCCCGGTAGCTCACGCTCAGAAGTGAACGCACGCGCAAGTCCAGCCACATATATAAACGCCGTTCAAACCACACATGTGAGGTATCGCCTCGTGCGTTAGAGCATGTGCAACAATTCTACCACTAGACCTCCTCTTTAACTGTAAACTGGTAACCTGTAAAAATTTTCAAAGCATTGCCTATGGAGATTTTCAAGTACCGAAATTTGGCACCATTCCATGAGTGTGCGCAATTTTGAAGTGTGACATGTTGGGTATCTATTTACTCAGCATAACATCATCTTCTGTTTTGTTATTTTTGAATTAGTGAAACCGTTTTTTCTCCAAAAAAAAGGCGTTTGAAAAATGATTGCGCAAATACTGTGCGAAATAAAAAGTTGCAATGACCGCCATTTTATTCCTCAGGGTGTCTGCTAAAAAAAACATATATAATGTTTGGGGGTTCTGAGTAATTTTCTAGCAAAAAATTATGATTTTTACATGCAGGAGAGAAGTGCCAGAATAAGCCCAGTATTGAAGTGGTTAAGGGGGTGTAGCAGGGTGTGTGTCCTATGCCTACATACTTTTGATGGTAGGTGTCCCTCATTCCCATCTCAAAATGTTGGGAGGTATGGAATCTATATCATGTTTAGCTGGAATGGCATACAGCTGGATGTTTATCTCCTGAGCTGAATTTCTTTATCATACAGGAGACAATAGAAGAAGTTATACAATGACCACGCTGATATGTGAGACCATGTTCCATCCTGATAGTATATATCACATGCAAGGCCTCATCTGCCACGAAACTGTATTAATATTATGATTTTAATGTATTGCATCTCTTATTTTCTTGTTATTAGGCTACAGACGCTACCAGAGAGGAGAAAGCAGATTGCAGAATCCTGGACTCTTCTAAGGAAACAAGCATCTGATTTAATGCACAGAGACACCCTGAGCAGATAGTGAGAGAACAAAAGCTTTCAATGTGCTGTGCATATGGAAATACTGTATCTACATTTCTAATATTGATTGATAGCTGGAAAATAAACACCCTAAATAGCTTTTCTACTGGAATACTAAACCTTTAATTTAGACAACTTTGTTCTTTCTTTTGCCACTTATGGAAAATTTCCTCAAAAGAACTGTGGGGTTCCGGGACATAGCACCTCCAAAGCTGATGACCCCCTATGAAGAATAGAAAGGACAAAGTGCTGTATACAGTATGTTGTAGATGAGAATTGAGAACTGCTTTACTTTATTCTTTATAGTGACTTTGGGGTTGGTTTACGTAACGCACATACAAAATAAATAGCATATACAATTGCTACACAAGTCATATTGTAATAGAATGTTATTAAAAATGACCTATACTATTCAACCAATACAAGATTTTATTCCACTAGTACTAAACGCTGACCTGCTCCACTCCATAGACCCCTCTGCTGATCCCCACTGTTGGTGCTGTTGTAAAGATGTGAGGACGCTATATCGTACCTATTTGGCCTGTCCTCTGATCGCCCCCTACTGGCAGACGGTGCTCTCCTTACTCCACTCCATCTTTGGTTCCTGGGTGCCCTTCAACCCTAAAACGTGCCCTTCAACTCCAATCACGGCTGATCACAGTGTAAATGGGAAGAGTGGGTGATCGGCTTTTCCTCACTCCCGTCTGTCAGACGCGAGTAGAGGAGAGCCGATCGGCTGCCCCTTTGACAGGGGGGGACTGTGCTGATCGATTATCAGCACAGCCCCCCCCGAGCATGCCTACACTGGACCACCAGGGACGCCACCAGACCACCAGGGAAAAGGTAATCCTCCCTAGACCACCAGGGATGCCAGTCAGCACAATGGATGCCAATCAGTGCCCATAATGGATGCCAATCAGTGCCCACAATGGGCATCACTGATTGGCATGCATTATTGTTTGGCACTGATTGGCATCCATTAGTACAGTATAACACCAATGCCGCCTATGAGTGCCCACCTGTGCCGCCTATGAGTGCCCACCTGTGCCGCCTATGAGTGCCCACCTGTGCCGCCTATCAGTGCCCACCCATGCCCATCTGTGCCGCCTATCCATGCCCATCTGTGCCGCCTATCCATGCCAATCTGTGCCGCCCATCCATGCCAATCCGTGCCAGCTATCAGTGCCAATTTGTGCCACCTATCAGTGTCCATCCGTGTCGCCTATCAGTGCTGCCTATCAGTGCCGCCTATCAGTGCCGCTTATCAGTGCCCATCTATGCCACCTCATCAGTGCCACTTCATTGGTGCCACATCATTAGTGCCCATCAGTGCCGCCTTATCAGTGCCCATCAGTGTAGCCCAATCAGTGCCCATCAGTGAAGGAGAAAACGTACTTATTTACAAAGTTTTGAAACTGAAACAAAAAAAAAATTTTTTTCAACATTTTCGGTATTCTTTTATTTGTAGCGCAAAAAATAAAAACCGTAGAGGTGATCAAATACCACCAAAAGAAAGCTCTATTTGTGGGAAAAAAATGATAAAAATGTCATTTGGGTACAGTGTAGCATGACCGTGCAATTGTCATTCAAAGTGCGACAGCGCTAAAAGCTCAAAATTGGTCTAGGCAGGAAGGTGTTTAAGTGCCCTGTATTGAAGTGGTTAAATACATTTTGTATTCTGTTATATATTTTTCTGTGTATGTGCCTCAAAAGTCCACCACTAGGGGAACACCTTTTTTCTAGTTTCCTTCATTATTGGATGTGGTACAACAAGATTTGCCAGACCTGGCCACTCTACTCAATTTCTCACTTTCTCATACTGGTCACTGAAAGTTCAACATGGCACCTCATGGCAAAGAACTCTCTGAGGATCTGAAAAATAGGATTTTTATAACAGCTGACCTGTAAAATCCTTTTCTTGGAAGTACATCATGGGAAACAGATTTTAATTACTAAACGGGTTATACGCCACCCTCAGGTGATGGACACTGGCATAATTAAATACAGGAAGTTCCACTCCCTATATAACCCCTCCCACACAGGAAGAACAAAGTTCCTCAGTTTTTGTAACAAAGCTATATATTTATATATATATATATATATATATATATATATATATATATATATATATATATATATATATATATATATATATATATATATATATATATATATATATATATATATATATATATCCCAAAAAGTGGGGAGGGACCTCTGTGTCCCGTAATGTACTTCCAAGAAAAGGGTTTTTACAGCTAAGCTGTTATAAAAATCCTATTTTCTTTATTGTACATCAGGGGACACAGAGCACCATACTAATTACTGAATGGGACGTCCCAAAGCAATGCTATCTGAGGGGAGGGAGACACAAAAAAACAAATGCAGACCGATGTCAGACGTGAGCACTTATACTGTTACTTGCAGAACGCTGCGCCCGAAGGCGGCATCCTCTTGCTGACCTACATCCACTTGATAGAACTTCGTAAATGTATATATTGATGACCATGTTGTGGCCTTGCAAACCTGAGCCATGAAGGCTTGATGATGAACTTCCCAAGAAGCAGTAACTGCCCTGGTAAAGTGTGCTCTAGGACAAAAAGGCGGAATCTTTCCTTTTAGATCATAGGCCTGAATAATGACCTGACAAATCCACCTAGAAATGGTTGATTTTTACGCTGCTTGCCCTTTTCTGGGACCTTCTGGCAATGCAAACAAGGTGTCAGTTTTCTGTATCTGAGCAATTACTTCCAGAAAGAAATTAACCGCTCTTACTACATCAAGGGAGTGTAGTAAATCTTATACTTCCTTCTTGCAGAGGTTACTGCAACAAACAACACCAACATCCTTGTCAAAAAGACCAACAGAGAATCACATATTGGCTCAAATGGAGACTGCTGAAGGACCGACAGGACCAAATTCAAATCCCATGGGCACAGAGGAGACTTAATCGGTGGATTTATACGCGATACTTCCTGTATAAAGGCCCAAACCAAGAAATGTGAAGTAGGAGGTTTTTGGAAAAAAAGTGATAAGGCAGAGACTTGACCTTTGATAGTACTTGCGGCTAGTTTCATCTCTACTCCTGATTGTAAGAAAGTGAGGATTCTACTTATGAAATACTTGCAAGGATGCGAAAGTATGTCATAAGTAGAACCTATGTTCTGGCACCAGGAGACATAGGCCTTCCAGACCCTATAGTAAATAGCTCTAGAGGCCGGTTTCCTTGCATTAATCAGGGTAGTTACCCCTGGGCCTGGAAGCCCCTGATGACCTATAACGAGTATCTCAACAGCCAAACCGTCAAATTTAGCGTTTGTAAGGCAGGATGGAACACTGGGCCCTGCGAAAGCAAATCTGGGTGGAACAGAAGAGTCCAAGGATCCCCTACTGCCATTTTCACGATTTCCGCATACTTGAATCTCCTGGCCCAGGCCAGAGCAACTAGGATTACTAGCTTCCGTTCCCCCTTTAATCTGCATAGAAGATGTGGAAGCAAGTGAACTGGAGGAAACGCATAGATCAGTGAAACTTGATCCCAAGGAGTTACTAAGGCATCTGTTCCGCAAGCGAGTGTATCCCTTGTCCTTGACACAAAATTGTCCAACTTTTTGTAGAACCTTGCGCAGTACAGAGGACAAAGGAGATGCCAAAAGTCTCTGAAGCTTAACAGCTGTTCATCAGATCTAAACAGCGCCTGCGCACTTAATGCTACATTCTGTCACACGTTCACGCACACTCCCGATGCTCGTACAACTCTGCAAGGGGTGGTGTGCCTACACAATGGCCAGAGATGGGGCGGTGATAAGGGCGGGTAGTTCAGTTCACCAAACCCGACCATCAACATTGCTAAACCCACCCTTCAGTTCTGTAAACACGCCCGCAATCATACGCCCATTTGACATCCACCTCCACAAGCACCGGGAGCGCGCAGGAGCGTGTGACAGAATGTAGTATTAAGTGCGCATGCTCCATGTACAGCTGATGAACAACTGTTCATCTTCGGAGACTTTCGGCGTCTCCTTTGTCCTCCGTACTGCACAGGTGCTGTGCCTGCACAGTACAGGGTGGACACTATTCGATGGGGGACCTTTCTCGTCAGAACACCGGCACTGGGGAGCTACAGTTCATTAAGGGAACCATGAATGCCATCATGTACTGTGACATTGATATATACATTTTAACACCCTCAAGGAATACAGTGTAACAAATCAATATAAGTGGGGCTTAAATAACACTGCTACAGTGATATCGTGAAAGCCTGTTAACACAGACCTCCTAAACAATATGTCACATACATCACCCTTGTGACAGAGTGAAAAAATGATTTACTAAATACAATGTACTGATAGTGTAAAAAGCTAATTTAATAACCACTGTGTAAGCTTCAAATTTTACACTCAAATGAATCTCATTAAAATCAAGCAATCAGTATCACAGCACACTTCCAACATAAACCCACATCAGTGCAGTATGGTCATGGCGGACCCAAGGTATACGATTGTAGTCTCACCACCCCTCACTACTTCAGATTGGAACTCCGCTGCCTAACTCGGCTCAGCACGTCACACGCTAACTTCAAAAGTTGCTATACAGCCACACCCCCTGACTAGTACAGCCACGCCCCCGACTAGTTTTGTCTCACCAACTTACTCATGGGATTTTTATCTGGACTGCGACATTATGATGGACACGGACAATTTTGACACATTTTTGGGACCATTGCCATTAATCAGTGCGATTAAAAATGCATCGATTACTGTATAAATTTCACTGGCAGTGAAGGAGTTAAGTGTGTCCTATTGTGTATTCTAACTGAAGGGGGATGGGGACTGTGCAGGGAAGATAACAGATCGCTGTTCATACTCTGTATGAACAGACAATCTGTCACTTCTCCCCTCAGAGAACCGGAAACTGTGTGTTTATATACACAGTTCCGGGTTCTCCGTGTCCCAGCGGCGATTGCAGGAGCCCGGCGGTGATTGAGACTGCCGGCACTTGTATTAGCTTGCGCGCCCCCTAGTAGCCACAGGGCGAAGCGACATTAGATAATGTCGTTTCGCCCCGCCCGGGCCATTATGCCACAGTACAACTGCGGCGGATGGCGGCAACTGGTTAACATGATGACGTACAGTATCTCACAAAAGTGAGTACACACCTCACATTTTTGTAAATATTTTATTATATCTTTTCATGTGACAACACTGAAGAAATTACACTTTGCTACAATGTAAAGTAGTGAGAGTACAGCTTGTATAACAGTGTAAATTTGCTGTCCCCTCAAAATAACTCAACACACAGCCATTAATTTCTAAACCGCTGGCAAAAAAAGGGATTACACCCCTAAGTGTGTATGTCCAAACTGGGCCCAATTAGTAATTTTCCCTCCCCAGTGTCATGTAACTCATTAGTGTTACAAGTTCTCAGGTGTGAATGGAGAGCAGGTGTGTTAAATTTGGTGTTATTGCTCTCACTCTCTCATACTGGTCACTGGAAGCTCATGGCAAATAATTGAGGATCTGAAAAAAAGAATTGTTGCTCTACATAAAGAGGATTGCCAAGACCCTGAAACTGAGCTGCAGCACAGTGGCCAAGACCATACAGCTGTTTAACAGGACAGGTTCCACTCAGAACAGGCCTCACTTTAGTTGACCAAAGAATTTGAGTGCAGTGCTCAATGTCATATGCAGAGGTTGTCTTTGGGAAATATACGTATGAGTGCTGCCAGTATTGCTGCAGAGATTGAAGGGGTGGGGGTCAGCCTGTCAGTGCTCAGACTATACGCCGCATAGTGCATCAAATTGGTCTGCATGGTTGTCATCCCAGAAGGAAGCCTTTTCTAAAGATGATGCATGAGAAAGTCTGCAAAGAGTTTTCTGAAGACAGACTAAGACGTGGATTACTGGAACCATGTCCTGTGGTCTGATGAGACCAAGATAAACTTATTTGGTTCAGATGGTGTCAAGCGTGTGTGGTGGCAACCAGTTGAGGAGTACAAAGACAAGTGTGTCTTGCCTACAGTCAGGCATGGTGGTGGGAGTGTCATGGTCTGGGGCTGCATGAGTGCTGCTGGCATTGGGGAGGTGCAGTTCATTGAGGGAACCATGAATGCCAACATGTACTGTGACATACTGAAACAGAGCATGATCCCCTCCCTTCGAAGAGTGGGTCATAGGACAGTATTCCAACATGATACCCACCCAAAACACACCTCCAAGACGACCACTGCCTTGCTAAAGAAGCTGAGGGTAAAGGTGATGGACTGGCCAAGCACGTCTTCAGACCTAAACCCTATTGAGAATCTGCACGGCATCCCCAAACAGAAGGTGGAGGAGCGCAAGGTCTTTAACATCCACCAGCTCCACAATGTCGTCATGGAGGAGTGGAAGAGGACAACCTGTGAAGCTCTGGTGAAATCCATGCCCAAGAGGGTTAAGGCAGTGCTGGAAAATAATGGTGGCCACACAAAATATTGACACTTTGGGTGCAATTTGGACATTTTCACTTAGGGGTGTACTCACTTTTGTTGCCAGCGGTTTACACATTAATGGCTGTGTGTTGAGTTATTTTAAGGGGACAGCAAATTTACACTGTTATACAAGCTGTACACTCACTACTTTACATGATAGCAAAGTGTAATTTCTTCAGTGTTGTCACATGAAAAGATATAGTAAAATATTTACAAATATGTGAGGGGTGTACTGACTTTTGTGAGATACTGTATACCGGGGATATGCAATTAACGGACCTCCAGCTGTTGCAGAACTACAAGTCCCATGAGGCATAGCAAGACTCTGACAGCCACAAACATGACACCCAGAGGCAGAGCATGATGGGGCTTGTAGTTTTGCAACAGCTGGAGGTCCGCTAATTGCATATCACTGCTGTATACAAACAACATTTCCCTAACGTCCCTGCATAGGAACTCAGGCTTCTGGCTTCCCTAGCGTACCTGCATTTGAAAGACTCCATCCTTGGCAGAGTCTATCCTTGGCATATTCAGGAGGGACTGCAAGCCCCAGAAATCCTCCTAGGCAGTGGGAACGAGTCCAGCCAAACCGAACCATCTGGAACTGAACCAGCAAAACCGTAACAAGAACCCCCTAGGCAACTCCTGGGTCTGGACCTCCATCCTTTTTATAGCACACAGGACTGGGGTGTCAGACCAAGAAAAACACAACTAATGCCCAACTTCCCGGCTGGGGCAACGTCAACCACTACCTGTCTATAAGTAGTGCATCACCAACATAGGACCTATCCTAACTATTGTCTTAGTAGGGAACAACATAGGACCACGGCCAATAGAAAAAATAATCATATCCATATATGGCACAAAATGGTATTCTACAACCGCTGACTTTTATGTAAGCCAAAAATTGGTAAAGGACATGGGCCAAACTAAATGTTTAATTTAAGCCACACAGGCCAAGGGTTTACGTCTCGAAAATCTGCTTGTACTCTTTTTTAAACTTTAGTCAGTGTCAGCTCTGGGATGGGATATGGTCCATGAGCATGCACTTCCAGCACAAAAGTGGATATTTTTTATCCAAAAATGTTGTGGTCTGATTGGTTAGAAGAGTTGGAGGCTAATTCCTTCCAAATGGCAGTTGTATGGTTCTCTTTAAATGAGGTGATGATCTTTCCTACATGGAAAAAGCTGCAAGTAGATGACTTCTTCTGACGTACAGGTGAGGTGATGCTTAATCTTTATCCTTTTTCGTTACTCTGCTAAACGGATTGGGATCAAACATCACCTCACCTGTAATCTCTCCTACAGCTGAAAAAATAAAATTATATTGAGTTCTCTAATGTGTGATGACAGATATTTAAGCTGCTCTGGAAGTGACAGGTCAGCCTCGCAAGTTAGCGATTATATGAGAAATATGAGACAGTTTTGATATACCAACTACACATATGAGGCAAGATTGTAAAATTAGTAGTATGAGGAACTATTTCCTTTAATATAGGATATTTTTCTCGTTCAAAATTTTTTATTTTATGTTAAAATAAATTACATGTACAGAATATAAGACAAATTATGTGATACCAGAAAAAAAAATAGACATATTGAAGTACGGATGATACAAAGCAAAGAAGAATTTCAAGATATTCTCGTGAGAATGACAATAAATGGCCTTATATATTTTAGAATTTGAAAACATTCTTATAGCTGAGTTTTAAACATTTTAATCACAAGAAAATATAAATATGTCTAAAAGAAAATATATAATTTTAAAGTTTTGACCATAACTTCTAAAGTATATTTATAGTAAGTATTATATAGTAAGGGAAGAACATAAAAGGTATATAGGAGGGGGAGGGGAGGGAATAATTCTCCGGAGGAGGTTTTATATATCATCTAATGTTGTAATTCTATAAAAAATCTTAATCACCATAACAGTAAGACTCGGATGTCAATATTATCTGACGTATAATATTTAATCCAGGGTTTCCATATGATATCAAACTTTGTCATCTGGTTTTTATCTATTGCGTCCATTTTAGCATGGATGAAAGATTGATTCATTCTACGTTTGGTTTCTGCAATATTCACCACATCTGTTTTCCACGCATTGGCTATAGTCTGCTTTGCGGCTATCAGGAGTGTAAGAACTCATTTGAATTGTTTCTGATTCAGAAAGGCTGGTTTTAAATTAAGGAGAGCTATAATTGGGTCTGGAAAAATTGGACGATCAAAACATTTTGTAATTATCAGAAAGATCTTTTTCCAAAATGATTGTACAATTGAGCAATGCCACCAGGTATGTATATAGGTACCTTTTTTCTGGACAGCCACGAAAGCAGAGGCCAGTGTTGTCTGTTGAGAATTTGCAGGAACCAAATACCAGCGTGTGAGAACTTTATATGATGATTCAGACGCCAATATATTTATAGAGGAAGATTTTGTGAAAGACCATATGTTGGACCAAGACCTAGAATCGATCGTACAATCCAAATCTTTTTCCCACTTGGCCACATATTTAGGTATAACAGTATTAGAATTAGATATCAATTGTGTATACAATGATGTAATGCGACCTTTAGCATGTGGTTCCTTGAGACAAAATCTTTCAAATTGAGAAATATTGTGTAAGTTTACATTTAAATTGAGAAGAGGAGTATAAAAATCTTTGATTTGGAGATATCTGAATATTTCTGATTGTGGAAGCTTATATAATTCACATAGATCTGTAAAAGATTTTATTGATGTAGTTGAAGTTAAATTATATAGACAAGTGATACCAGCCTTAGACCAAGCTTTAAAGGTTTTGGGATATTTCCAGGCTGGGTAAAAAGTCGGATTCTTGTGGAAAGATAATAGCGGATTTTGTGGAGATTGCAGACCATGTGAATTTCTATACCTATCCCATATAGATAGAGAGTGCTTAGAAATGGGCTTATTTATAGACTTACGATCCGCAGGTTGTAACCATAATATATTGTTTATAGGAAGAGGATCACAGTCTACAGCTTCAATGAGGACCCATAAAGGAATCTCTGTAGAAGAGTGATATTTTGTTAATTGAGATAATTGAGCTGCCTTATAATATATGTTAAAGTCTGGGAATCCCAAACCACCCAAAGCTTTGGGGAGAACAAGTGTTTTTTTGTGAAGTCTGGGTTTTATTTTCCCCCAAGTAAATTTCGTTACTTTTTGTTGAATCAGCCTAAGAAAATATGCAGGAATATGAATCGGGAGAGTTCTGAATAAATATAAAAATTTCGGAAGAACAGACATTTTTATGATATTGATTTTCCCAAACCATGATATCGGCATTGATAACCAATTAGATAACGACCTTGTAATATTTTTTAATAGAGCTGGGTAATTAGCTGCAAATAAATTGGAGGGGTTAGGAGTAAACTGCACACCCAGATATGAGAGGCTATGATCTACCCACTTAAAGGGTACTGAATTTTGTAAAGATTGTTTATCTTTTTCGACAAGTGAAATGTTTAATGCTGAAGATTTTTGAATATTGACCTTAAGGCCCGAAATAAATGAGAATTCTTGTAGTACAACCATAAGATTTGGGGCCGAAACATGTGGAGAAAAAGGAGAATATCGTCTGCGAATAAACAGAGCTTATGATGAAAGCCACCCATTTCAATACCTGTTATAGTGGGTTCCATCCTAATTCTTTGTGCTAAAGGTTCAATGAGTAAAGCAAATAATAATGGCGAAAGTGGACATCCTTGACGAGTCCCCCTCAGTATATTAAACTCGTCCGATTTGTACCCTGCATATCTGATATAAGCTTTGGGATCTTGATACAAACTAGAGATCCATCGTAAAAAATGAGGGCCGAATCCCCATTTGGAAAGGGTATAGTTCATATATGACCAAGATACTGTGTCAAAAGCTTTCATAATATCTAAAGAAAGAAAACAAGTGGGAATACGTCTTTTTTTAGCGGCATGTGACAGGAGTGTTGCACGTCTAATATTATCTCCTGCTTGACGTAATGGAATGAAGCCCATATGATCACGATGTATTAGATTGCCTATAATAGTATTTAATCTGTTAGCTAGAATTTTGGCTAAAATTTTTATGTCCAAATTTAATAACGAAATAGGGCGATAATTAGACCATATTGAATCGTCTGTGTGAGGTTTAGGGAGCATACAGATAATTGCAGTTAGGGTTTCTCTTCTAAAAGAATGACCTTCCAAAAGGGAATTAAAAGTGTTTGTCAAGACTGGAGATAGGATGTCTACAAACGTTTTGTAATACAGCGCAGAAAAACCATCAGGACCTGGCCTTTTATTTAGTTTCAGATTTTTGATAACTTCAGATACCTCTCTAATTGACACTGGTTCCTCCATCATTTCCATTTGTGTTTTAGATAGTGTCGGTAGAGATATATAAGAGAAAAAATCATTTGCTCTAGAAGGGTCCAACTCATTATTAGAAGAGTATACATTTTTTAATTGTGTTTTGAATTTTTGTAATATTTTTAAAGGATTATTTGTGTATACCCCCCTAGAGATTTTCAGACGTATCGGTTTCGTTGGGTTCTGGCAGGATTTTAATGCCCTGGCTAATAGTGTGTGAGGTTTATTCGCATTGATATAGAAATTGTGTTGTGATCTCTTGATGGTTTTATCCGCTGCTTCAGTAAGGAATAGATCAAATTCCAATTTAGCTTTGTCAAGATTTATTTTAGATAAAGAAGAAGGGTTATTTTGGAATGCTGTGTGACATTTATTGAAATTTGTTTCTAAAGTCTGACAAAAGATTTTCCGCTCTCTGTTGAATATGTTTGCTTGCTGTAGGCATATGCCACGGAGAACAGGTTTGTGTGCTTCCCATAATGTAGTCGGAGAGACGTCAGGTGTGGAGTTATATTTTATATAATCTTTGAGCGCAATTTCAATATTATTTTTATGAGCTGGATTTTTGAGTAGGAAATCTCTTAATATCCATGTTGGATCTTTTTTTTTTGGAATTATAGAGGCAACAGTAATGTAGCCTGCACTATGATCGGACCATGGGATGGGAATAATTTTTGTAGATATTATTTCTGGAATTAGCCCTATGGACATAAATATATGGTCTATCCTAGAGAATGAGCGATGAGGGAATGAGTAATGTGTGTATTGTCTCTTGGTTGGATTCAATTCTCTCCAAGTATCTACTAGGTTATGTTTTGTAATTAGTTTTGATAAGAGTTGTTTGTCTGCTGTATGTGACTGTGGGATTGGTGATTTATCCAAAAATGGGAATATGGTCTGATTAGAATCTCCACATAGAATTGTAGTACCTATTTTGTGGTGTTCTATAGTTTGAAATAAATGAGAAAGAAAAGAAATAGGATTTTTGTTAGGAGCGTAATATGATGTAATGGTGATAGCGGTATCAAGTAGGTGTCCTTTAAGAATCAAGTAACGACCTTCTGGATCCTTGATTTCTTTCATTAGTGAAAATGGTGTATTGCGATGGAAAGCTATAAGCACGCCTCGTTTTTTAGAGGAGGCCGAAGCTATGTATACTTGGGGGTAGTCTTTACTGAAAAATTTGGGAGTGGATTGTGACGCAAAATGAGTCTCTTGGAGGCAAACTATATGTGCTTTCTTGGATGAAAATGTGCAGAAGGCTTTAGTGCGTTTGTGTGGAACGTTTAGTCCCTGAGTATTTAATGATATGATGTTTAATGGGGCCATGGAGTTGGGAAAAGTAAATATGTGTTGGTGTTTATGTTAGAACGTGTGTCATATAAGAAATTGTTTGTCTCCAGAGTATAGGGGTGGAGGGAAAGGAGATAATTACTGAAAAAGAAAATACAATTAATATACAATATTGAAATATATCTTAACATATCTATGTTCTTAATGTGTCCGTTGGGAGGAGAACATTTCTCCCTCCAAGGGTACATGAGCCACTGTCAACTGCCCGGTGTACACCGAGCTGCTGAGGGTAGCAAGAGAGGGTGCAAGGAACTTCCCTGCAGGACACCAAGAGCCAATCATATAATTTCATTTTTCAAGCAGAAAATAAAATGTAAGATTAAGGCAACCTCAGAGACAAAGAAGAGAAGAAAGAGAAAAAAAAGTTATAATAAGGTGCCTAAATTATTAGGAACATTTCTTAAATAAGATTATGATAAAAATATTGATTGGAAGTCAGAGAAAAAACTCGGCAGTAGACATTCTGTTGAAAAGGCAAGATAGTAGCCTCAGTACAAGTGTTTATCAGTCCATAGTGTCAGCCAGATCTGGAGGTGGAGATTGTATGTGACTTCTTTTCTGTGGATTGTAGTCTTATTCTCTTCTGGAAGCAGAGGAGGGAGTATCAGCATATGAGAATGATTTTTGGCGAGTGTCCACAGCATCTCTTGATGTGTTTATCATCCCGTTTCTGTAAAGTAGTTTGCAGGTCCTTAGCTGTTCGGCACATATACTTGCGACTTTGGAAAGTAAAACGCACTGAGAAAGGAAAGCCCCATTGGTAGATTATGTCATTTCGCTGTAATATTTGCAGTAGTGGTTTCAGGGTTCTTCTTTTATTGACTGTAATCTGTGAGAGGTCTGTGAATAATTGATATTTATGACCCTGGAAATTTAGGGGATCTTTATTTCTAGCTGTATTTAGCAGTAGTTCCTTAGTGCGGTAGAAATGCAATTTTGCGATAATGTCACGGGGAGGACCATCTATTTTCTTTGGTGCTAGGGCTCTATGAACCCGGTCCATTTCAAGACGCTCTAGTGGGATAGCTGGTTGTAATTCATGAAAAAGTGCAGTAATAGCACCGTTTAAATCAGTCACAGATTCGGGTATTCCTCTAATACGTATATTGGAGCGTCTTTCACGATTTTCGAAATCCTCCAATTTGGATTGTAATATGTCATTTTCCTCTTTAAGAAAATAAATTTCTGAGGCAATGTTAGATGTATAATTTTCCAGATCGTCTGATCTAATTTCCAGTGCTGATGTACGCTGACCAAGTATTCTAATTTCTTTGGTAAGGCTTGTGGTGATGATATCTGCAGTGGTTTTTAGTGATTTTTGAAGCAGATTTTCTATTTGTTTCAGCGTTACAAAATATAGGATATTTTTCATGTTGCTTCCTCCATCAATCCTGGTGATTTGCTGAAACATTCTGTGAATTCTGTAGGCATTTTTTTTAAACTTTTTTTTCGGTGGTGTTCTTTGCACAATCAATCCATGAAAATTGTCATATCACATGAATTCTTGAATTTATGGACATTCTTATCACTTACGTTATTGCTGTTATTATTTAAAGAGTAACTCCCACTTTTGTTGAGAAAAAAACATTCCCCTCTGGGTGAGCTCTGTACATTGCAAGGATTTTAACAGATTGTTGCAGATTCCTACCTTTTGTTATTCTAAGGAAATCCCTGTGTGTTTGTCTGTGTCCATGTACACACTGAATCAAACACGAATGTTTACATAATTATCAAGCAACTGCTGCACCTGCAGGGCTCTAATGAGGAGAATTACAGGGTCTATATCTCTATAGATGTGATTTCCTACTGGGAGTATCTCACCAAAAATGACATTTTTGTTACATCTGATTTGTATTTTAGTGCAGATTTCTGCGAAAATCAGTCAGCCAATCACACAAGCAGGAAATTATGTTTCGGGGGGGGGGGGGGGGGGGGCGTTCTGTATACCATCTATGTATAGAACACCTTCAAGTTGCCATCTTTAATTGGAGTTTACAGAAAATTACTGAGCTGCCGATTAGTAAAGATAATTTTACATAACATTCAATATATGATATATATATATATATATATATATATATATATATATTTATTTATTTATATATCTAAAATAATATGATAATATGACTTGTGCCGCATTTGTATACACTATATTATAATTTTTTTTTATTTGCTATTTTTTCCCCCACAAAAGTGAAGTTACCTTTTAAATATGAGCTCCATGGACCATACAAAATTGCCCCTTGCACTGGGGCTGCCCCCACACTGCAAGGGTTTAATGCTCTTATAGATTTAGGGCAGTCTTTATCATACCCTTTAACACTGGGGAACGCTTGAAATAACTTTCTAGTCTTCTTGATGAACCAGGATAATAATTACTATAGCTACAATTCTCTGAACATTAGCATGATGATCAGTGGGAAGAATTCCTCCTTACAGATAACTAACAAAGATCATTAGGGTCGCTGGTCACGTACTATATATACAAAAGGCCAAAATTGCTCAAGGAACCCCTAGCAACCTCTGGAAGAACCCTGGTAGAGGTCTAGTGCAGTGTTTCTCAACTCCAGTCCTCAAGGCGCCCCAACAGGTCAGGTTTTCAGGATTTCCCTCAGATGAAACGGCTGCGGTATTTACTAAGGCAGTGAAACGGATAAAATCACTTGTGCAAAATAATGAAAATCCTGAAAACATGACCTGTTGGGGCGCCTTGAGGACTGGAGTTGAGAAACACTGGTCTAGTGTATCGGAAAAAAAAAGCACTTTTACTTACCTGATCCTCCACGCTTGTAGACTTCCTCAGCACTGCTAGACTGGTCCCTGCTGCCTTTTCTCCCCTTCACTCTGGCAGTTGCAGGTCCTCTAACAAAGGCATAACTAGAACCTTCAGAGCCCCAGTGCAAAAAAATGTAAAGGGCCCACTGACCCTTTCCATTGTTTCCACGGCCCCTACCACTGATCCTTTACTCCTGTTTAAGGGCCCTTTATAAGCCCTTGTTCACACTGCTGCGACTTATCATGCGACTTGCACCTATTGCGTGACTTCATCATTTTGTCCCTGATGAAGTCACGTAATAGGTGACAATACGCATAGGAATACACAGGCACTGGAAGTGACATCCTGAGCACGAGCGTCGCGCTTGTTTTGTTTTATCTTGTTCTTTATGTTTTATGTGAGTACCACTATATGCCTATTCGTTTAATAAATTTGTGTTTGGAATACTTCACTATTGGGACCCCTTGTTCTTCTCCTTTCCCTGCCCATGTGATATACTGCCTCAAGAGGCAGGACAGTTGGAAGCCAAATTTGCAGCCCTAGGTCTGTAAGGCTACAGACCTAGCACCACCATCTGTAGGATACAGTGCTTTGAATACTATTTCATGCTGTCTACCTTACAGCAGTGAGGTAAGGAGCCACTGCACTTGGTTGCGGGCACACTGAAGACTCAAGATCACCTAGTCCCTTTAAAATCGGTTGTTTGGATGCTACCACCAGCACCAGCATATTTCTTAAGCCCCATACACACTATCAGTTTGTCTGCTGAGTTTTTCCTTCAGATTTACCAAAACCATATAATATGAAGTCAAACCTTAGGAGTTTCAATGTGTATGCAATCAGGCAGGCCCTTCTACTACATGGTTTTGGTAAATCTGAAGGAAAAACTCAGCAGACAATCTGATAGTGTGTATGGGGCTTAAGTTTTGTAAAGACTTTGCACACTGGTTTTATTAATTTATTCACGGATTGTATTTAATGTGGCACTTTGTTATGTATGCACTCTATGTCTAAGTTTCAGCAAATTTGATAATATTATTTATGGCACTCATGCACTTTAATTGATGCTAGCATAGTGGATTCACGTCATTTGTTGAATTTAATAGTTTGATGTACACAATTTATCTGGCTGTTTTAGCACTGTTAACCTCATCTATTCATTTATTGTGCAATGGTTTACATATGTAGCGTCGGCTCCTGAAGAGCATGAGCTATGCTTTTTGAAAGTTAAGGTTACACTTGAACCGCAGTTTGGTTTGGGTACAATTGTTCTAAATTTGGACCTCAGCATCAGTCTGACCGGACTATAGGATGTTCAGCCTGGCCATAGAGGGCACCGTCTCTTCTGGCAGGCATAGAACCACAGTTTAGTTGGGTACTTTACTCTCTCTCAGAGCCTGCCCAGTGGGAGTGTCACTCTTGCTGTGCTTTCTGGGAGAGGGTACTTAAGATGCGGATGTCACGTGATTTGGGGTTCCAGTCCAGAAGGATTTTCTGACTCCATGGTCTTGGTCCTCCTGACCAGCCCCCAGGAAGGCTATGGCCTGGGGTGCGGATCCACCTGACTTATTGTCTCAGGCTGGTTAGTCTGAGGCAAGGAAACTAAAGCAGGATTCCGAGGTGGTCCGGTGCCGTCTCCGGTAGTTGGAGAGGCCCAGTAACTTCATAGCTATCCAGGGGAGGACTCTTCAGAAGAAGGCCACGTACGGATTGGTTTCTTAGCAAGAGCCTGGAGGGGCTGAGGTACCCGAGAGAATCCGGTCTCGTGGGTATCGCCAAGCTGGCTGAAAGATCCAGGTATCACAAGAGTGTTCCATAAGTGTTAGTTTCCTGAAGTCTACAAGACTGTCTGTGGCAGAGATGTACTCCTGTATGTTCTACAACAACGTCTGTGGCAGAGACTTGTTCCTGATTTAAACACCTTGTTAGCTGCTAGGCCTTGTGAAAGAGGGACTATCCAACTTGAGTGAACATCCAGTTGTGAATGGTTATTCTCTGGATTTAGTCAAAGTAAGCAAGTTCTTCATTATGGACTTTGACACTAATGCCGCGTACACACGACCGGACTTTTCGAGGGACTAGGTCCAACGGTCTTTCCGACGGACTTTTGGCTGGGGGCCCGACGGACTTCTCGAATGAACGGACTTGGCCACACACAATCACACCAAAGTCCAACGGATTCGAACGTGATGACGTACGACCGGACTAGAATAAGGAAGTTTATAGCCAGTAGCCAATAGCTGCCCTAGCGTCCATTTTTGTCCGCCAGACCAGCATACACACGAACGGATTTCTCGGTCCGGCGGAGTTCCGGTGGAAAAATTTAAAACATGCTCTATTTCTAAAGTCCGCTGGATTTTTGGCAAGCAAAGGTCCGATGGAGCCCACACAAGATTGAATTGTCCGACGGACTCGTTCCGTCGGACCTTTGCTGTCAAAAAGTCCGGTCATGTGTACACGGCATAAGAGTACCTGAACTTTCCTCCTAACCCTCTGATCCTATTTTAAGAGACTGTTTGTTTAGTCTACATTTTGCAAATAAAAATCCCTTTATGCGGATGTGTCGTCAGTCTCTGAGTTTACTGGGCCGTCTACCACGGGAACCACTAGACACAGGTCGAGGAGGAGAAGGTAGCGGTAAGCCCAATCAAACCAGCAGCTCCTTCGGTGGTCAGTGCTACACATATTTGCCATTTTAGCACTTTATATAATTGGGGCGCAACACCATATATTGATTTTTCTTGATTTTTTCTTTGGGTGGGGTTTGCACCCCTGTCGGTGGTTTACTGCAACAAATTTTTACTTCTTGTTTATTTCTTCCTATATCATAGTAGCGTGGGAATACCTACTACTACACAGTGTGATTGGGGCTGTCTAATAAAACAAACTTTGCCTCTGCCATTTAAAGGGCTCACTCACATGTGTGGCTATACTGACCCCCATCTGAAATGCTATCCGCAGTGGATCATTTTTAGCGGGTTTTTGACAGGCAGTGAGGAGATGATTTGTCACTTTTCCCCTGCCTGCTTTAACATTTAAAATGCCACCCAACCACGCTGCAACTGTGTGCATTTTATGTGATCGTAGGTTAATTTAGACTCGACCCCATTCACTTGAATTGGTCATATTTTTATCAGAGGCCCGCCGGCTGAATGCCATATGCCATTTAACTTTTGTCACAGTCACAGAGCAAAGGATCATGGCTGAATCATCTCCATCATATCATCATCTACAGCTATTACCTTTTGTACCACCTCCCCCTCCCTTTAAATTGTAAGCTTCATGGGCAGGGCCCTCCCATTCCTACTGTATTATAATTGTACTGTCCCCCCTATACATTGTAAAGCGTTGCATAAACTGTTGGCGCTATATAAATCTTGTATAATAATAATAATGGCCATGGCATGGGTACAGCCCTGAGCAGCTGCATTGCTTGTTTGTAGGCACAAATTTACTTTAATGCGTTCTCTGCATTAAGGTAAAAAATGTTCCATTACCTTTCCTACCCCCTCTGTCCCTAAACACTTCCTTGGCTCCATGTCACTGCTCCAGCTATGTCTCCGGTTCCAGCACCGCTTTCTTCCTGCTTTTTACAGGAGAAATTGAGAGTAGCAAAGCCAAAAAGTCCTGCTTCTGTCAATCAAACTTCTGTGAGTAAGGAGAAGGGGTGTGGCTTACTGGCCCTGTGTGTGCCTTTGGATGCGCACAGCCCGGCTTGAGACCCACTGGATCGCACACATATGGGTGTCTCCTAAGAACTCAGCTTGCTTCAATAGGCATCTTAAGGAAGGAGGAGTGGACAGCACTGTTGGGGATTGCCAGAAGAGGAGGAAAGTGTAATTTCTGTGCAGTATCGCTGCAGTACAGGCAAGTATGACCTCTTTTTTATTTTATTTCTTTTTATATTGGCTTTAGTATCACCAAGCTATGGGTCAGTGTTGCCAACCATCAGTATTTTATATAAAAAATGGGCACTTTTCTCCTGCCATTAAATGTCTGTGGCAAAAAAAGGTTGGCAATTAAAAATATGACACTCTGCTCGGAGCTGGGCATGTGCAGTTCCGTCCTGGGGGGTGAGGTGGTGCCTGAACGCGTTGTGTGATGTCATAGTCCAAGGTGACCGGAGCCTTGTATACATGTCTGCGGTATGAGAGCAAGGCAAGCTGGGAGTGGGACTGTCAGAGCTGTTTGGACTGGTGTGGACTGAATGGACTACCTGACGTGGACGTGTCACTGTGACTCAGGAGGGGACGTGTCGGTGAGGTGTCATCATCAACTATGCTGCACACTTCTGTCAATTTCATGTGTGTGCCTATCCATTCTAATTTCTTGCCCTCCTGATTCCTGTCCCTGAGCTACTTACTATATCAAAAATAAAATATGTTTTTTTGCATTAATATTGACCTTAAATCACATTGCTAATTGTATATTGTACTTGTTTGTAGCATAAATATGAAACTTGCACTTAAAATTGTAATTTTGTAACGTTTGGAAATGGCAGTAAAAACTTGGCTGTGCCAGTACATTTTGGGTGTCATGTCAGTAAATTTCAATTGGGTAGACTGGCAACACTGCTGTGGGGCTGTATCTTTCTATTCATGTATACAACTCTAGGTCCTCCATGCAAGGGTGGCTCCATAAGATGCTGCAAAAGAAAGGAGCCACCCTGGAAACAGGAAACCTGGGACAGTGGTCATGGCACCAGCTTAAAGTGGATGTAAAGCCTTAAAGCGGTACCCCAGCTTCCCCTAACACTTACCCGAGCCCCCTCTCGATCCAGTGATGTCCACAAGAACCTTGGCTCTCCGGTGACTCACACTCCTGATTGGCTTTTGGTAGCAGCATGAGCCATTGGCTCCCGCTGCTGTCAATCACAGCTAGTGAGCCAACCAAGAGACGTAGGGGGTGGAGCCGAGCCGAGCCATGGCTCCATGTGTGAAAGGACACACAGAGCTGCGGCTTGGGAGCACACCTTTTTGGGTGCTCCCAGAGAAAGCTGCTTGCCGCGGGGCCACCTGGCAGGAGCAGGAGGCCAGGAGCGCCGGTGTAGGACCCGAGAAGAGGAAAAACCACTGCACGGAGCAGGTAAGTATGACATGTTTGTTATTTTAATGTTAAATAAAATGAGGGTTTAGCATTCTATGAATTAACATGAAAAACCTTCTGTGCTACAGAATCCCCCCCCCCCCCCCCAGCTCTCCCTTATTCTTACCTGAGCCTGATCTGATCCAGCGATGTGCACTCTCTGGGCAGATTAATAGCAGCGGGAGCCATTGCCTCCCACTGCTTTCAATCAAATTCTGTACCAATGGAGCAGGGGCCGAGCTGCCTGCTCTCTGACAACAGATGCAGACAGTGTGGCTCAGGAGTGAGCCTGCACGGGTGCCACCATGGAAAACAGCTTCCCGGGGTCAGGGGGGAGCACTTGCTGAAGAGGAAGGGTTTGGAGCACTGGAGGGGGACCCCAAAAGAGGATCGGGGCTGCTCTGTGCAAAACCATTGCACAGAGCAGGTAAGTATGTTTGTTATTTATGTTTTTTTTATTTTTATTAAAGCGGGAGTTCCGCCGTTTTTTTTTTTAAAAGCCAGCCGCTACAAATACTGCAGCTGCTGACTTTTTAAATAAGGACACTTACCCGCCCAGCGCTCCCGCGATGTCGGCACCCGAAGCCGATCTCTCGATCGTCTCTCGGGTGCTGCCGCCGCCATCTTGGGTATGGGAATCAGGAAGTGGAGCCTTGCGGCTTCATTTCCCGGTTCCCTACTGCGCATGCGCGAGTCGCGCTGCGCAATAAGGATGGTCCCCGCTGTCTCTGGGATCCGTGTGTTTCCCAGCAGACAGCGGGGGAACCTGCGGAAAGGGGCGTAGATTTTGCAGAAAGGGGCGTAGATTCTGCAGATATCTATGCCGGAAGTGGGTGCAGATACCTGTACTGTACAGGTACCTACACCCCCCTCCCGCCTGAAGGTGCCAATTGTGGCGCCGGAGGGGGGGAGGGTTCCAATGAGCGGAAGCTCCACTTTAAGCTTTTTTTTAACCTGGAACATAACCAAGGATTACAAGATAAAGAAGCTGCATACTCTGTAAGTGATTAAATCAGCTGCTGAAAATGCTTAAAGTATTACTAGTAAAATCAGTCTGTATATGCAGCATAGCATGCTTGTTATACTCACTGTGGGACTTAAGGGGTTAATCCTCTGCATTGTGTAAAAAGTCTGTTTTATCCAATACATTTTATTGTCAATCTGGGGAAGGCCAGCTAAGCAACAAATACCTGCACATGCTCAGTTGTGTCTTTTATGCTGGAGAGAACAGTTACTTGTTCTCAGAGATAGCCAGGTCACATACTATTGGCATCACACATCTGGGCGTGTATACAGGCTGCGGTGGAAATCTCCTCCTTCCTGTAACTGTGGTAGTATACAGATCATACAAAATGGCATATAGTGGCAGTATTTTAATGTAAAAAGAGGATTTCTAAGCTGTGGGCACTGTGTGTGTGTGTGAGGGGGGGGGGGGGGGGGGGGGGGGGGTGCAGATGAACTATTTTCATATTACTGGGTTTAGTAACACTTTAAAAACTAACAGTCTAATATTTAAGTGATTGTAAAGGATATTTTTTTATTTTTTAAAAATAACTTACATATCATACTTACCTCCACTGTTCAGCTCATTTTGCACAGAGTGGCCCCGAACCTGCTCTTCTGGGGTCCCCGGCGGCTCTCACGGCTCCTCCCCGCATCAGATAAACCCCTGGGAGAAGCGTTCTCCCGAGGGGGTTAACCAGCGGGTGTGCTCCCGAGTTCAGCATTTGTGTCCACAGACACGAATGCCAGACTCGGCCCTGCCCCCGGCACCTGTGCCATTGATTTGATTGACAGCAGCTGGAGCCAATGGCTGCGCTGCTATCAATCTATACAATCAAGAGCTGGGACCCCTTGGAGAGAGGGACTCAGGTAAGTAAAATGGGGGGGGGGGGGGCTGGTGACTGCCAGGTGTTTTTTTACCTTAATGCAAAAAAAACGAGGATTTACAACCCCTTGACATTTGTATTGTCTGACACTTCTACCCTTCTATACCTCCAAACCCTTCCCCCCCATTAAACCAGACCAGACTGAGTTTGGAGTAAATGGCCAACGGCCTTGATTTATTAACCAAAATGTATAAATGACAAATATAAACTTTTATAAATAACTTTTAATAATAACACCTTGTAAACTTTCCCTTTAACACTGGAACATGGGTCCTTAGCATATCAAGGACCCTACTGGTCACTGCACCATCTATTTTACCTCTTGACCTCCAGACGGTATCCCCTATCTCGGAGGCTAAACCCAAACCAAGCAGTGACCCACCCCTTTTCTCCTCCGGTTACCCCCTTGTAACCAGGAAGTACATCAACAACCATCCCCATCCCCCTGGATGGGTACAACCTAATTACCACTAAACTGACCCCCCAAACAACCAGCACACCCCTACACTAACATCCTACCAAACCCCAGGGGAGGGTGGGTGGGAATCGCTTCCTCCTCTGCTCCACGAGTGGCCTAGCTTCCGCTCGGCTTCCCGCTGGACTCATAGGCTCCGCCCCCTGCTGGCCCCGCCTCCCGACTTCTTAAAGCGGCCCGTGCGATCTATTAAAAGCGGCGACAGTGCATGCAAACGAAATGTCATGCTGTCCCTCCGCTTAGCAGCCTACGGCTGCTGCGCCGTGCCTCTCTTGACATTTGTATTGTCTGACACTTCTACCCTTCTATACCTCCAAACCCTTCCCCCCCATTAAACCAGACCAGACTGAGTTTGGAGTAAATGGCCAACGGCCTTGATTTATTAACCAAAATGTATAAATAACAAATATAAACTTTTATAAATAACTTTTAATAATAACACCTTGTAAACTTTCCCTTTAACACTGGAACATGGGTCCTTAGCATATCAAGGACCCTACTGGTCACTGCACCATCTATTTTACCTCTTGACCTCCAGACGGTATCCCCTGTCTCGGAGGCTAAACCCAAACCAAGCAGTGACCCACCCCTTTTCTCCTCCGGTTACCCCCTTGTAACCAGGAAGTACATCAACAACCATCCCCATCCCCCTGGATGGGTACAACCTAATTACCACTAAACTGACCCCCCAAACAACCAGCCACAGCTCGAAAGGTGGTAAAGCCTTACCCTTTCGAGCACCGCCACACGCACAGTCCCCTCTGGATCCCCTCCTGCAGGCCTAACGCCCACAAGTCCGTCCCCACCTCATTTAAATGAACCCCGTCACTTCTCAAGTATCGCCAGGTCTCACACTCCAACTCCCGATGCCTGATGGCCAACCCCCCGGTCCTGCCGAAAAACCTGCTGACCTCCTTGTTGACCTTGACCCGGGCCCTGTCCACCTTCTTGTCTGACTGCGCCCACCTCCATGCCATCCTGCCCACCATATCCGACCATATCAAGACCATGCCCGGGTAGGCAGCCTTCAACCGAAGGCTGTCGCACTTAATATCCCGTATGAGGTCCCTCATGGACCTGACCCCCATGTCATTGCCCCCCACATGTGGGATCAATACGTCAGGCGGCCGGTCCAAGCGGGCAAACCTGTGGACTTCCCCCAGCACCCTGTTCCATCACATACCAGGGACCCCAATCCATCGAACCTGGGCTTCTTGTCTGGGAATCCCAAGCTGTCTCCCGTTAGGACGCACATCAGCTCTCTTCGCTCCCCAGAACACATATGAATGGCCCAGAATCCAGACCAAAGCCACCTCCGAACCTGTAAATAAAACCCAGTAAATACATAACAACCAACAACAGATGTCCTATGCCGATGTATGTCCCCCCCTTTCCCCCCCCCCCACCTGATCCGGCCTAACCCAACAGATGTGGCCGAACATACAGTCTAAACCTCCCCGATTCCCACCGTCCTATTCTCTTCACCGCCTCCGCACTTAGCCCGGCCCTGGACGCCTCCGTAGCCGCCCCTATTCGAAAAGAGTGCGACGAAAAACGGCCCCGGTCAAACCCCGCTGCCGTGACGCACTTCTGCAATATGGCATTAAACTGAAACTTAGACAAAAAGGTACCATCCGCATGTATAAAAAAGGGGCCCGCCACCCGTGGCCGGACACCCAGGAAAGCCGCCACCGTCCCCACCGGACATATGTCCCTCTCCGCAATGGGGGCCACTTCCACCAGTACCCCACTCCCCTCCTGATCCGTCTTTGACTTGCGCAACCACATTCTGACCCCATCCTGACCCCATTCCACATCGCACGCCTCCAACCCCCCGACCCGATACTTGGCCGGGCAGAACAGCTCCCCTATCCGGAAAGCCCCAAAAAACATCAAAGAAAAAGCCACCCTAAAGAGGCACTGTTCGTAATGGGACCCGCACACCGCCTCCACCACCTTGCACAGACCCCGAAGCATCTGAAAGGAAACCGGGCACCGCCCGTCCCTCTGTCTATGCTCCCTCCGATACCCCTTTACCGCCTGTCGCAGCCAAAACTCCTTGGTAAAATCCGGCCTCCCTTCCCATTTAAACAAGAAGGCCAACCCAGCCAGCTTCCTGTCTATGGAGGCCGCCGAAAACCCCCCTGTCCATATCCCTGCAAAGAAAGTAAAATACAGCTTGAGCCATGCCCGCCTCACCCGGGGCCATGCCGATCGCCGCAAGACATTCCGACCACTCCTGCCAAACCTTTGAATATGCCCTCCATGTTGCCTTACACACCGACCTCTCAATCAACCGCGCTGCAATTCCACCGCTATGTTCCACATCCAAGCCGGGCATGCGACCCCGTGACGCTCTGCCTCCGGTGCCAGCTCCCGAAACCTGTCCCACTGAAAACGAGACAGAGCGTCAGCCAAATTGTTCTCCACTCCCGGCAGATGCACAGCATAGATGAACGCATTAACCTGCAAACAACGCAAAACCAAGTGGCGTACTAGCCTGACCACCGGCCCAGAGGCCGCCGTCAGCCGATTAACCACATGCACCACCCCCAAGTTGTCGCAATTGAAGCGTACCTTCAAATTCCGAAAGGACTCCCCCCAAATCTCCAAGGCCACCACAATGGGAAACAGTTCAAGCAACACCAGGTTCTTCAGGAGCCCGGCATCAGCCCACTCCGCAGGCCACGGTGCTGCGCACCACTGACCCTTAAAGTAAGCGCCGAAACCCGACGACCCAGCCGCGTCAGTGAACAACTCCAGATCCCAATTGCTGATGGGACCCGACATCCACAGTGCACGCCCGTTGAAGGAGGCCAAAAAGGTCTGCCACACCACAAGATCGTCCTTGTGCTCCTGTTTTAGAGTCACGAAATGAGTCGGTGACCGGACCCCCGCCGTGGCCGAGGCCAACCGGCGGCTGAAAACCCGCCCCATCGGAATTATCCGACACGCGAAGTTGAGCTTGCCCAATAAAGATTGCAACTGCCGTAATTGCAGCTTGCGAACCCCAATTGTCGCCCGCACTTCCTCCTGCAAAGCCTCCAGTTTGTCCTGCGGCAACCTGCATTCCATCCTTTCAGAGTCGATCACGATCCCTAAAAACGTAATGCAGGCCGTGGGCCCTTCCGTCTTCCCCGGCGCTAGCGGGACCCCAAAGCGGCCTGCCAAGTGTTGTACCGTCCCCAAGAGGACGGCGCAAACGTTCGAGCCGGCCGGGCCTATACACAAGAAATCATCCAAATAATGAATGACTGAGTTGATCCCCGACACGTCCCGCACGGACCACTCTAAGAAAGAACTGAACTGTTCAAACAAGGCGCAGGAAATGGAGCAACCCATGGGCAGGCAACGGTCGACGTAGAACCCCCCCTTCCAACAGCACCCGAGAAGCCAAAAGCTATCAGGATGCACTGGCAAGAGCCGGAAAGCCGATTCGACATCCGCCTTAGCCATTAAGGCCCCCCGTCCGTACCTCCGCACCCAGGACACCGCCGCGTCGAAGGACGTGTACGTCACTGCACAGTCCTCCGGCGAGATAGCGTCGTTAACCGAGTCTCCTTTCGGAAAGGACAGGTGATGAATCAAACGAAACTTGTTGGGCTCCTTCTTGGGGACTACCCCCAGCGGTGATACCACCAACCGGGGGAGGGGCAAATCCGTAAACGGGCCGGCCATGCGGCCCAATGCCACCTCTTTGCTCAACTTGTCCGTCACCACCTCCGGGTGCTCCAGCGCGGACTTTAAATTATTGGCCACTGGAGGAGGGGCAGCCAACGAACTGGGGATCCGAAAACCGACCGTAAAACCCTCCTCTAGCACCCGTGCCCCCTCCCGATCTGGATATCTATTGAGGAAAGGCCGCATCCTTTCCACCCGCACCGGCGTCGTCCCTCTTCGGGACAGCATCTCCCGCGCGTCCCTTCCCTTTTTTAAAACATCTGGTGAGGGGGTGGGACCCACCGCAACCCGAGCACGAATGCTTGAAGCGGCAGGTGGGTCCGAATTTACAGGTGCCCTCGTTGAACTGCCAACAGTAACCCCAGCGCTTCTCGGTCGGCTGTCCGGGGGTAGCTGAACCTCCGACCCCGTGCTGAAAAAACGGGTTGGGAGCCCTCGCCGCCGTCATCAACTTCATCCACAGGCTGATGTCCTTGTGGTCCCAGCGAAGCGAGGGTCTGACCGCCATCCGTTGTCGGAACTGTTCGTCATACCTGAGCCATGCTACCCCACCGTACGTCCTATGCGCCTCACTGATAGCCTCCAGATACACGAACAACGCAGAGCAATGTACCGGTGCCTTCTCCCCCACGACGCTCGCCAGAATGGCAAACGCCTGGAGCCAATTAGAAAATGTCCGCGGAATCAACCGATACCTCCGCTTCTCCTCGTCCTCCTTCTTCCGCTCCTCTGGCTTCAACCGGTCAAGGTTGAACTTTTCCAGAGGAAGCAGGGTAAAGATCTCGATGTACTCACCCTTCCAGATCTTCTCCTTCACCTCCTGCTTCAAGTGCGCCCCCAAGGGTCCCTCGAAGCAAACGTACACCTCACTCTTAGCCGCGTCCGCCAACCTGACCCGGTCCGCACTCTGTTCCCCCGCCTTCGGCGAAACCCCGTCAGCCGTGGGGGCCGCCACGCCCGCTGCTGGGACCCCCAGAGCCACCGCCGGCGCGGACTCCGCGGACTCCGCGTCAGAAGAGACCGCTCCGCCTGGGCCGGCCCACCCTCCAATCCCCCCTCAAATTTCTGAACCAGTGCCTTCAGGCCCGCCAACAACCCCCCTAGGCCCTCCTGCTGCCGTCCCGCTGCCGGCTCCCCGGGTTTTGACGCACCCGCCAATCTCGCAGACCCACCACCGGCCGCCGGCGCACCCCGTCCGCCACCCTGCCCCAACAAGTCAAGCAACAGTGTAGATATGGAAAAAGAAGAGTCACACTCACCGGGCTGCCCAGGACTGGGCCCTGCAGCCGCCGCTCCGGGACCCATCGCCGACTCCGCGTCACGGACCTCACCGCCATCGGACTCCGACAGCTCTCCTTCCGATCGGTCGCTGGCCACCGCCGTCTCCGGTCTGTAAGAAGGATACCCAGATGGGCCCGCTCCGCCATCCGGGGTTCTGCGATGCACTTCTCTAGGGGCCCGGCCCGCCCGACCGCCCGCTCCACCCACGGCGCTAGTTGAAGGGCTCCTGCACCGCACAGCTCGCCGGCTCCTCGTCCCCCGCCCCACGGCCAGGCTGCGTCCATCGTCCAGGCTGCCACCGGAAAGCCGGCCCTCTCCCCTGGGACTGGGGGCCGCCACGCCGGGCCGTACCCCCACCCGCTGTCCTGCCGAACGCTGTGGACCGACCTCTCTCTCCCCCCCGGCCTGGCCCATGCATCTACGTCGAGCAGGGGGCGCTGAATCCAGGGGCGATCCCCCTTGCCTCCCAGCCACGCTCCCCAGACCCCTCCTCCTGGCCCTGCTCCTGGCCGAGTACCTGCTACTCCCTTCCCCCGATGGGGTGGAGGTCGTTGGCCCAGTCCTCCGCTGTGGATCCCGCTCGCTGCCATCCTCGTTCGCTGCAGTCGTGGGCACCCCCCGCGGCCCGCTCCGGGACTGTACCGCTCGGGCGGCCTGGAACGCCGCGCCCGAGGTGTCACCGGCGTCCCCTCGTCCGTCGCCGACTCCCGCTCTGCCGCCAAGGCCGCCACCTGCCCCTGTAGCCATGCGGCGCCCTCCTGTGCTATAGCAGCCCTGAGCTGGGCCATCAACTCCGCGGACGCCATCTTGCCTTAACTGAGGAGCGGCGAGGGTACGTCCAATCGCTTCCTCCTCCGCTCCACGAGTGGCCTAGCTTCCGCTCGGCTTCCCGCTGGACGCATAGGCTCCGCCCCCTGCTGGCCCCGCCTCCCGACTTCTTAAAGCGGCCCGTGCGATCTATTAAAAGCGGCGACAGTGCATGCAAACGAAATGTCATGCTGTCCCTCCGCTTAGCAGCCTACGGCTGCTGCTCCGTGCCTCTCTTTAAAGTAGAAGTCCAACCTAACACTAAAATCGCTTCATCTACAGACATCCACAATCTAACACTAATTTATCTAACCCTGTAAAGAAGAAATCGCTATACATACCTTTTCTGAATCCTCTCCAGTCCTATCCCACATTGAGCTGTCAGCGGTGGCTTTTCTGTGTAGGCGGGTGCAAAGCACACAGCCGACAATGGAAGCCCCATAGTAACTCTATGGGTGACGTCACTTCCCATTAATTTCAAAGCCGTGGTCAGCCGTGTTCTCTGCAGAGCTTCCACCACGGGAGACCGGACAGGATTGGCTTAAAAAAAAAAAATTTATACTTATTTCTTCTTTACAGGGCTAGATAGGTTAGTGCTAGATCGTAGATATCTGTAGATGTAGCGATTTTAGTGTTAAGCCTTGTACACAAGATTGGGTTTTCCACAGACAAAACATCAGACTTTTGTCTGAAGGGCGTTGGCTGGGAACTTTTCTTGCATACAAACGGCACACAATTGTCGGCCAGGGCCGTCTTTAATATTGATTGGACCCCGGGAAAAACATTCTTGGGGCCCCCCCGTGCAGTTTTGCTCTCCACCAGCTCTGAGACATACAATAAATAGCAGCTAGACTCAAAATCAGTTTACTGAATCAGATCAGGCAGCTATTGCGATTGGTTACCAGAGATTACGGTGTATCATTATTGCTCACTGACTGGTTGTTAAAGGTTACAGCACACATTACGGCTCACTGATTAGTTGCTAGAGGTCACAGCACATGATTTCTGCTTGTTGATTGGTTGCTACGGATTACTGTGGATATGACCTCGGGGGGTGGCATGATATACATATGAATGCCAACTTTATATATGAATGCCACCGCTATTTGCATATGAATGCAGGTAATCTACATGTAAAAACAGGGTCTGCAGGTGAGTCATCTGTACATAATAGGGTAGAGCATGGCAGCATTAGTAGCAGCACTTCACACTGAGATATTGGGACACAGCACGGGACTAAAACCTCAAGGAACGAGGGAATTTAAAGCAGGATAGTTGGCAAGTATGGGGCAGCTGCCCCTTTTTCCCTGCCTTAAAAACGGCCCTGTTGTCAGCCAACAAACACGAATGTAGTGACGTGCTACGTGTCTTTTCAGCTCTTTAATGCCACCCTTTGGGCTCCTTCTGCTAATGTTGTGTTTGATGAGCATTGATTTCGAGCATGTGTTTGTACTTTGGACTTTTGTTTGACAGACTTGTGTACACACGATTGGAAAATCAGTCAACAGTCATTTGTCCACAGAAAATTTTAAAGCCTGCCATCCAACATTTGTCCACGGAAAATCCGACAACAATTGTCCAATGGAGCGTACAAACGGTAGGATTTTCCAACAACAGTCTGTCAACGCGCAATTCCAGTTGGAAAATCCGATCGTGTATACGAGGCTTTAGGCTGGACTTCCACTTTAATTTACGTAGTGTGATGAGGGAATACACATACCTGCAGAATATTCCCAGGAAGCTCTGTGCATTTCCATGTGACCCCTGAGCTGGACAGCGGTTATGTTGCAGCAGGGCCGCTGATAGGGCAGTACAACCAGCCCTGTTGTACCGGGCCTGGCCAGCAGGGGGGGCCGAGCAGCTTTTAACCTCTAGCTAAAAAAAAAGAAAAAAGCTAAATAACTATATTAACCCGCACCCACTTGATTACTAGGGTATATAAGGAATATATATTCATTTCCTGGGCCCCATCAGGTTACCAGAGGGGCCCAGGAGGTGAAAGCAGAAGAGGGACTTTTTTTTTCCCATTTTCGGGTGCAGGGATACAATTGCATGCTGTTCTCAGTATACCTGCACAAACTAAAGTTCTTCCTGCTCACTGTATGCTTCTCCGGTGGATGGATATTACTGTTATACGGCTCCCTTCATTCAGTAAGTGCTGCAGCTTGAGGGACTTATCACTGAGGCGGCTGAGACAGACAGAGCAGCAGGAGTAATGTGGACAACGGCAGTGGACAGACACACACACTGACAGGTCACACTATTGTATAATGTGCAGTCCCCAGACTCTGTGTGCTCATGGCTATTATCATTATGATGATCAGGGCACAGTAGGTGCTGTATGGCTCTGTCAGTGTAACATGGCTGTGTGGTGCTGACTTTCCTGATATATGGCTGTACTGCGTGTTACAGACTATAACTCAGCACAGCCATAACAAAGTCAGCACCACACAGTCATGTTACACTGACAGAGCCATACATCATGAGCACATAGTGAGATGCTACTTTTACACATGTGATGGGGGGGAAGGGGCAGTAAAAACACACAGCCAAGCTGCATTTTTACCACCCCCAAACCACTCCCCTTTGATAACTTTTCACCCAAGCTTTGCAATTAGGTCCTTTTTCATGCAGACCTGATTGAAAGCTCCATGTTGGTTTACAGGTATGAACTGACTTTTGTGCATTTAGATCCACCTTCCTCCGTGTCCATTCAGGTAAGGAAAAAAAAATAAATTGGAAAAGAATATCCTTTTCTATTTTTCCAGACCTAAATGTGACAGATCAGAGGTAGCCTGATGTAAATGCACACAAGTCGATGGTGTATGAAGACACAAACTGAAAGGGCACAGATGTCACAACACTGACATCTCTCCCATTCAGATGCAGTTATGATTGGTGGGGCGCTATAAATGTTACATGTTCCAGCTCCTGCCTCCAGACACCCCCCCCCCCCCACCCTGACAGCGTGGAGGCAGGGGCGGAACGAGGTGTGGGGTTGTGGGCGGGGTCAAGGGGGCCCCGTCAGGTAGGCTGTAGGGGGCCCCATGATTTCTAACAGCGGCCCTGTGTTGCAGCATATCAGTAGTCCTGATTTTATCACATGAATCTGGCTCTCTACACTGATGAAAAGCGATTGATTTCCTTTTTATCTTTGATGATCTATTTGGGTGGGCTTGTCAGAGCGGATTTCTAGAGCTGCCAGTGTTGCTATTAGCACATCAGTAGTAGTGAAGATTTCATGTCATTCATCACATTATACAGGACACGGAGCATAGATCATCAAAAGTCTTCTGTAGAAAAAGGAAAACAGCTGTAGGCTTTGTCAGTGTTCTAACTAAACTCAACATATTGGCTTTATTTATTAAAGTGCCTGATGGAAGAAATGTCACAAACAATGTGTCCCCCTGCAGCAGCCAATCATATTCTCTATATTGCAGTTTAGGAAATTCATGCAAAAAGGGATTTGTTTAATTTCAATAACAGCAAATAAGTGGGATGGCCCCAAAAAAATAAAAAAAATAAAAAAAAAAACGCATTGAAATCTTAGATCTGATATATTATTGTTTCTTTGCATTAACCACTTCAGCTCCGGAAGGTTTACTCCTAATGGCAAGGCCATTTTTTTGCCATTTAGCACTGCACCACTAACTGGTAATTGCGTGGTCACGCAACTCTGTACACAAAAACGAAATGTAAAATTGCAAATGTCAATTTATTTTCACACAAATAGAACTTTCTTTTGGTGCCATTTGATCACCACTGGGTTATTTATTTTTTGAGTTATAAAAACGGAAAAAAAAATGAAAATTTTGAAAAAAAACAATAAACAAAATCAAATATCTCGATACATTTAGGCCAAAATGTATTCTGCTACATATCTTTGGTAAAAAAAAAAAAAAAATCCCAAAGATGCCCTGTACACACGGTCGGACTTTCCGACGACAAAATCCATTGGATTTTTTCCAACGGATTTTGGCCCAAACTTGTCTTGCATACACATGATTGCACAAAGTTGTCGGAAAATCTGATCGTTCAGAACACAGTGACGTAGAACACGTATGACGGGACTATAAACGGGCCAGTAGCCAATAGCTTTGGTCTCGTAATTTATTCTGAGCATGCGTGGCACTTTGTCTGTCGGAATTGTCTACACACGATCGGAATTTAAATGATCGGATTTTGTTGTCGGAAAATTTTAGTTCCTGCTCTCAAACTTTGTGTGTTGGAAATTCAGACGGAAAAAGTCAGATGGAGCCCACACACGATCGGATTTTCCGACAAGATCCGATCACACATTTTCCGTCAGAAAGTCCGATCGTGTGTACAGGGCATAAGTGTGTATTGATTGGTTTGTGTGAAAGTTATAATGTCTAAAAACTATATGGTATACTATATATACTGGAAAAAAAAATTATACTACTAATGGCGGTGATCAACGACTTATAAAAGGACTATGATAGTGCAGTGGTAAATCTGACACTAACTGACGCTCAAGGGAACTGACTAACTGCCACTGACATCACCAGTGACACTAATACAGTGATCAGTACTAATAATATACACTGTCACTGTACTAAAGACACTGTCTGGAAAGAGGTTAACATTTAAGGTGATTAATGGGTTAAATATGTGCCTAACCAGTGTTAACTGTGTGCTGCTTTTACTAAGCAATGTGCCGGTTTTTACTCCCTTTGCAGGAAGATATAAAATGGCACATCTCTGCTGCCAGTAGAGAGCCCGGTTTTGTTTACCTACACAAGGCTCTCTTCTGTTATTCGATCAGCAGGTTCTCTCCAAAAATCACTGGCCCGAACCTGCTGATCGGCTTGTGCTGTAGCAAATGACGGCACAGCTAGGACAGAGGGCGTGTGCTCTTGCACCCCCTACCCAGAAATACCAAATGACGTACATGTACGTGATTTGGCACAGAGGGGCCCACCTGCCACAGTTTAAGTGTGGTGCGCAGTGATGAGGTGGGTAAAGCTCAACGTCAGGATAATGGAATATTAATTAATTATAAGTGTCATGTGTATTAAATCTCAGTGTGCTTTGTGTATTTCTTCCAGATCTTTGCAATAAATCCAGTGTGAGACTTTCCCTTCCTGTAATAAAGACCAACCACTGCTGCTCTCCCTCCTTGTGCAGGGTGACCGGTCTTGTCTCCGCCCCCTCCTGTCATTTTCTGCAGGCAGCCTGGAACTACCGCTATTTTATTCTCCAGGGACACTGCTTTCAGAAGATATATAATAATTGGGGGGCTTTAACTAATCTTCAGGCCTATGATGTGTGCAAACAAATGGCTCTAGCAGCAAATTGGTTGGGTTATAATTATGCTAATTGAACGCGATTTCACGTGTAAAAGAGAAAAAGCAGTGTCAAAGCATTGGTGAGTAATCTCAATGTACAGTAATGCCAGTACTGTAGAACAGGGGCGGCCCGTCCCTTGTGGGCACATGGAATGGGCGCCACCTCCTCTATCCACCACCCCTGACCTCCCTATCCATGCACCCTGGCCCCTTTCAGGACGCTGGGTGCATGAATTCCTACAGCAGGGGTGGGCAGTGGTGTGTATGTTGAAGCAGCTACTTAGAGCCAGAGGCTCGGGGGGCAGAGCATTGTGTCTGGAGCCCACCCAGGTGTATTACAACAGTGAATGAATATTCGCTGTTGCAACACTGATCCTCTTCCCAGCCAATCAGGAAGCGGGTCTAATACCCGTCTGATTGGCTCCCCGATATGCCCACCGATGCCTGATCCCTGCCGCTGCCTGATGTGCCTGCGGATGCCCGATCCCCGCTGTTGCCTGATGTGCCCGCCGCCTGGGGTAAGTGCCGGTGGGCTGGCAGACAGTGGGGGGGGGGGGTTAAAGTGCCTGGGGGGGGTGGTTGTTTACCGCCCCCCCAAACAAAAAAAAACACCAACTGCCACTGCTGTAGAATAACTGTTAAACATTATATAGATGCATTAATACCTATATTTCCCCTTATCATCTACCTTTTTTGTGGACTGAACCTATCATATTCATTTTACTCTTCCAAGAAGGTGACAAAATTCATCCTAAATAATATATAGGTGGAATGATACATCCTGGGAATTTTATTGGAGAATGCTCTTTTGGGGTCTATGTATAAAAAATTCAAAGTGAGGATGTAAGTATTCTCATAGATACAATGAATGATTACCACTTTGTTTATAAAATGTCGCCATAATGCGGTGTGTTTTTTTCTATTAAAGCATTTCAGAAAAGGACTGCTTAGTGGTCATTACATGGCACTGAAGATCATGGGCAATAATCATATTAAAAACAATTCGGCAAATCATTCATCGTTCCTGTGCGAATGCCTAAAGTGGTATTTAAACACAAAAGCAAACAAATATATATATACACTGTATCTTACCAATTCTTAGATGTTTTGTAATTTGTTTTCTTTTAGGCTTTATTTCTTTTATTTTCACTTGGTGATCGGGCCTGTAAGTCTGTTGTTTTTTCAACAGAACAGGCTGTCCTGAAGATGGAGGAGTTAGGGGGTTGAGACAGACGACTTAACTTTGACAGGGGTGCTTACAATGGTCAGCTTTTATTCATTTATATCAGGGATCTCCAAACTACGGCCCTCCAGCTGTTGAGGAACTACACGTCCCATGAGGCATTGTAAAACTCTGACATTCACAGATATCACTAGGCTAAGGTGAACAGATTTTAAAAATTTAATCCGGGGACATATATTTTATTTTTTTATTTTTTTACTAGTAATGGCAGCACTCATAGCGGGACTGCAATATTGCGGTGGACAACTGGAATAAACTCCGAAGGTTTTTCAGATGGAGTTCCGACGGAGTTCCGCTGAAACTGTCTTGTCTACACACGATCACACCAAAGTCCAACCATCTAGAACGCGGTGATGTACAACACGTATGACGGGACTAGAAAATGGAAGTTAGCCAATAGCTGCCGTCTCGTACTTGCTTCAGAGCATGCTTCGTTTTTAGTCCGTCGGAACAGCATACAGACGAGCGGTTTTTACAATAGGAATTGGTTCCTTCTGAAATATTTAAAACATGTTCTATTTCTAGGTCCATCAGAATTTTCGAAAAAAGTCCGATGAGGCATACACATGATCAGAATATACGATGAAAAGATTCATCGTAGACTTTTTCTGTCGGACATTCCGCTAGTGTGTGCGCGGCATTAGTGACACTTTTGACACTTTGTGGGAACCAGTGACACTAATACAGTGTTCAGTGCTAAAAATATGTACTATCACTGTACTAATGAAACTGTCTGGGAAGGGGATAACATCTAGGACAATCAATGGGTTAAATGTGTGCCTAACAAGTGTTTTCTCACTGTGGGGGAGGTGCTTTTACTAAGGGAAGACGTAGATCCCTGTACTTGCTTTGCATAAAAACAGGATCAATGTCTTCCAGACTGACAGAATGGTGAACTGCCTTGTTTACGTAGGCAGACCACTAGGCGAGTCCGCCGGATCTGCTGATTGGCTCTGATACTCAGAAATGCAGGATCACGTATATAAGTGATCCTGTGTAGCAGGGGCGTAACTAGAAATCACAGGGCCCCATAGCAAAATGTTGTATGGGCCCCCCCCACCAAAAAAAATTAACTAATGCCATTAAACAACAGACTACCACACCCATGTGGCACAGTACCCAGGCAACGGCTTATATTAATTTTGAACAACAAAGTATGCAGTATACTGTATGCAGCCCCTGAAGGGAACACATTGCTGACCTCCAGGCCTTTTAACCAATTTCTGTTCTGTTATATAAAATGAAATAGTTCAACTCACCATAATGCAAAATCAGTGGGATCCCTGAGCGTGTCACTTGCCATCATCGCCTGCCACCAGATGCAGATTGTAACTTGTCAAACGTTGCGGAATGTCACCTACCACATGTTGCGGATTGTCACTTGCCAAGTCACCCGCCACACATTATGGATTGTCACTTGCCACGTCCTGGATTGTCACTTGCCACACATTATGGATTGTCACATGCCACGTCCTGGATTGTCACTTGCCACGTCACTTGCCACACATTATGGATTGTAACTTGCCACGTCCTGGATTGTCACTTGCCACACATTAAGGATTGTCACTTGTCACATCACCTGCTACACATTGCAGATTGTCCACTTGCCACGTCGCCTGCCACCAGATGCAGATTGTCACTTGTCACACGTTGCAGAATGTCACCTGCCACATGTTGCGGATTGTCCACTTGCCAAGTCCTGGATTGTCACTTGCCACATTACCTGCCAAACATTACGGATTGTCACTTGCCATGTCCTAGATTGTCACTTGCCACGTCTCGGGTTGTCACTTGCCACGTCACCTGCCACACATTACGGATTGTCACTTGCCACGTCACTTGCCACACATTATGGATTGTAACTTGCCACGTCCTGGATTGTCACTTGCCACACATTAAGGATTGTCACTTGTCACATCACCTGCTACACATTGCAGATTGTCCACTTGCCACGTCGCCTGCCACCAGATGCAGATTGTCACTTGTCACACGTTGCAGAATGTCACCTGCCACATGTTGCGGATTGTCCACTTGCCAAGTCCCGGATTGTCACTTGCCACATTACCTGCCACACATTACGGATTGTCACTTGCCATGTCCTAGATTGTCACTTGCCACGTCTCGGGTTGTCACTTGCCACGTCACCTGCCACACATTACGGATTGTCACTTGCCACGTCACCTGCCACACATTACGGATTGTCACTTGTCACATCACGGATTTTCACTTACCATGTCACCTGCCACATGTTACGGATTGTCACTTGCCACATCCAGGTTGTCACTTGCCACGTCACCTGCCACACATTACGGATTGTCACTTGCCACGTCCTAGATTGCCACACATTACAGATTGTCACTTACCACATCCTAGATTGTCACTTGCCACACATTATGGATTGTCACTTGCACGCCCCAGGTTGTCACTTGCCACGTCACCTGCCACACATTACGGATTGTCACGTCACGGATTTTCACTTGCCACGTCACCTGCCACATGTTACAGATTGTCACTTGCCACATCCAGGTTGTCACTTGCCACGTCACCTGCCACACATTACGGATTGTCACTTGCCACGTCCTAGATTGCCACACATTACAGATTGTCACTTACCACATCCTAGATTGTCACTTGCCACACATTATGGATTGTCACTTGCACGTCCCGGGTTGTCACTTGCCACGTCACCTGCCACACATTACGGATTGTCACTTGTCACGTCACGGATTGTCACTTGCCACGTCACCTGCCACATGTTACGGATTGTCACTTGCCACATCCAGGTTGTCACTTGCCATGTCACCTGCCACACGTTACGGATTGTCACTTGCCACGTCCCTGGTTGTCACTTGCCACGTTGCCTGCCACACATTATGGATTGTCATTTGCCACGTCATGGATTTTCACTTGCCACGTCACCTGCCACACGTTACGGATTGTCACTTGCCACGTCCTGGGTTGTCACTTGCCACGTCGCCTGCCACACATTATGGATTGTCACTTGCTCTGCCACTTTCCTGCTGTGTCACAGAGTCAGCCAGCAGATTATCAGTCAGGCAGCAGAGAGATAATGTCATCTCTCTGCTTCCTGGCTGCCTGCACAGTGAGGGGGGAACTGCACTGCAGGGATGAGAGGGCGGCGAGAGATGATGTCATCTCTATGCTCCCTCGCCCGTCAGCTCCCTGATTGGCCAGCCCGCTCACGCCCACTCTCTCACCAGCGGACCGGCCACTCTCATTTGCCTCCCACTATCACCCGCGGAGCCCCCCGCGGACCCGCGGAGCCCCCCGCGGACCCGCGGACTGCCCGCTCTCACCCGCGGAGCCGCGGACTACCCACGGAGCCGCGGACTACTCGTGGGCCACCCGCGGACCGCCAGCTCTCACCCGCGGAGCCGCCCGCGGAGCCGCGGACTGCCCGCGGGCCACCCGCGGAGCCGCCCGCTATCTCCCGCGGAGCCATAGCGCCTGTCCTCACCGGGCCCCATTTGACTGCGGGCCCCATAGCGCCCGCATGTGCTGCTATGGCGGTAGTTCCGCCACTGCTGTGTAGTGCAACCTCCCTGTAGCAGTAAATCTGCTATCAGGCGATCGGCAGCTGGTTAAGATCATCATCATTATGATAACTCACAGGCAGCGGGCACTCTATTATGGCTCTGGCTGGCTCTGTCACAGTGTGTCACATGACATGACTGCTGGGTGCTGATTTTGTTAACTTCTGACCAATAAGTGCTGCTGCCTGTGAGTTCTGATACCATCCATTATGCCAGAGAGACAGACACAGTGCAATGTAGTCCATTCACAGACACCCCCAAAGCACATCTGTTTTGAAGCCTTGAAGGCACTGGCAGCCCCCCGATTGGATCTGCTTCTCCTCTATTCCTGCTGCTGGACATCTTCAGCTGAGCTCAGCAGCCTCTCTCTGCCCGTCGCCTCCGCCGGCCTCACAGCCTCTCAGGTCTCACTCTCCCTGGGTCCCGGCTACTACTGGGTGGGGATTGGAGGAAAATGACTCCGCCGGGGAAGACAAAGAGATTAGCAGGCATGCGGCTGGCCGGGATTTGAGCCAAGGCAGAAGAACACGTGAGCGGAACTGAATGGGTATGTGCCGGAAACTGAAGAAATAGTCCATCCGCTCCGACCAGCACATCATCATTAGAAAGGGACACAGATAATGGAAAAAATAACCCCCCCAAGCTAGTAGGAGCCGGGGGGGGGGGGGGGGGGGTTGTAATTCAGATTTTTTTTTATTCTGCACTGATTGTCTTTGAAAATTGCCCCAGCTCCTGTTGAAGTCAAATCCGGGGATAAAACCGGGGACAGTGTCCTCAATCCGGGGACTGTCCCCTGAAACCGGGGACATCTGGTCACCCTACACTAGGCATGATGGGAATTGTAGTTCTTGAACAACTGGAGGGCCATAGTTTGGAGATCCCTGATTTATATAAACATTTACCCCCAAAAGGAAAAAAACTGTTTGCTGTAACATATATCGTTTTAGCTGAATATTGGCTTCATTTTTTAGTATAACTAAATTTGCTAGTATATTCCCTCCCCCCAGATTAACCGTCTGCCATCCAAACGTGCCTCCTGTGCTCCTTGATCTGGAGTGGTGGCACTCTAATACAAGAGGTGAGGATACTGGCCAGATCAGCAGGTGAAAACAGAGGGGAAAAAAAGCCATACTGCCAACTTTTTTAGATGGGAACGAGGGACAACTATTAGTAAAAGTATGTAAGCATAGGGCACACCCCCTGCCACGCCCTCTTAAAGGAGAAATATGCAAAAAAAAATTATTAGTTAAATCTACAACTGTTTTTTTTAACCACTACTATTCCTTTATACAGGCATACCCCACTTTTAAGTACACAATGGGGTTTATTTACTAGTGCTGGAAAGTGCAAAATCAGGCTCACTTCTGCATAGAAACCAATGAGCTTCTAACCCCAGCTTGTGCAATTAAGCTTTGGTAATAAAACCTGGAAGCTCATTGGTTTCTATGCAGAAGTGAGCCTGATCTTGCACTTTCCAACTTTAGTAAATAAACCCCATTGTGTTCTTGAAAGTGGGGCATGCCTGTATCTAGCTTTTGAAATGTACAAATGCAGCAATTTAGAAACTGGATGAAAGGTTTAGCACTGGGAAACACTTTTTGAAAGATAAATAGTGCATTTTATATACAACTATGTAGATCAGATCAAAATGAGGGACAGAGGGACAATGTTACAAATCAGGGACAGTTGGGCGTTATAAACCCCCCCCCCCCCCCCCCCCAACAAAAAAACAAACAAATGTAGCCACCACATCTAAGGATTAGCAAATTGCCATAAATTACCTTTTTGGCTTTGGGTTTCACACCACTTTAACGACTTTGAGTGTTACTAAACCCAGGACTCTGCATTCACTATATCTGGTCTCCCACAGAACATGGAAATATAAACTGCTAAATATTTTTTTTCTCACCAGCAGTATATTGCAGTGACTTCTATCAATGTATTGTTAAAGCTTGTAGGAGGAGTTTTCATTTTTCCCCGATTGTCCTATGAGGCTGCAGGACCCCTGACCCTTTGTCTGGACAGTGCTGATTGGCCCTGTGCTGATCACATGCACTCTCCCAAGGAAAAATAAACTTTCTAGCAAAACACACCAAACTGAGCATGTGCAGCTTGCCCCAAATATTCTGTTCTATCGAGAAATGGATTGGGGACAGCAGAAAAAGGGGAGGTTAAGAGAAGACAGGATCAAACAGCCTTTTTACACAATGCAGAAGATTAACTCCTTAGGTTCCACAGTGAGTATAACAAGCATGCTTTACTGCATATACAGACTTTTACTATTTTACTATTATGGGTTTAGTAACAATTTAGGACATCCACACGGCCCTTTTTTTATACATAGACCCCTTTATGTATAATTGGTCTTTTTTTTAACATTCCAAAATTATTATTTTTTTACTAGAATTACATTATCAGACACATGCCAACCTTTTAACCTAAAATAAATGTTTAGTATCCTCTGTAACAGCGAGGATTTCAAACTTTCATTTTTCCGTGAAGCTTAAAGCCTCATACACATGATAGGATTGTTGGCCAACAAAACTGTTGAGTTTTGTCTGAAAGGCGTTGGTCCAAACTTGTCTTGCATACACATGGCCACACAATTGTTGGCCAACAATTACAAATGTAGTAACGTACTGTGTTGTTTTTTAGCTAATTAGCGCCACCCTTTGGGCTCCTTCTGCTAATTTCGTGTTAGTAGAAGTTTGGTGTTGATTTGCTCTTTTCAATTTTGTATGTTTAATTTCACACTTTTCAGTTTGTTTCTGAACGCCCCTTCGCCAACCAGATGTGTTGTGGAATTAGAGGAGATAACCTGTTATTTATTATTGGCCTTGGAGTTATTGCTTTGACATTATTTTTTTGCTTGAATAATGATTTGATTTGGTATATTTTTTTTCTTTATTTTTGGATGCATAGAATGTACTTTTTGGTTAAGTTCTATTGGCACCTAGTATGTCTAATTTTATTTGTTTTCTTTTTTTAATGCACAATAAAAAAATTGTGTAGAATAATACTTGGCTATGTGTTTTACTTGAAAATTTGGGAGTAGGCAGTTACATTTAAAAAAATACAATGTAAATTGACAAGGGACACCAACATAGTTGTATCTTTTATCTTAAAAGCTACGGGATAATGGTGTTGTGGTAACTTGCCCAAAAAAAAAAAAAAAAAAAAACCCTGACTGTTTTATTCACCTCTAGGGTTTGGAACTTCTATTAGGGGATACCCTTCAGCATCCTCCACATCCTCCTCGCTATAATCTACTGTTTTTCTGGGTCTCTTAGTTCCCTCTGGAACTCCCCATCCCCGGACCATGCGTCAGTCAACGTTTCTAATATAGATCTGCTCATCGCATGGAGCTGACTGTCATCTGTGGAGATTGGGGAAATGGGCTTGGGGTTTTGTTCAAAGGCGGTGCCTCTGAAAGGGGTGGATGTCACAGGGAGGATGGTACTCTGGGCAGTGGCCTGCACCTGCACCTGAAGGGAAGGACCATTATAAGGAGGTGGTCTCTCGGGGTATCAAATGAGATCATCCTCTTTGTCCGCTAGGGGCAATTGGGCTTGGGATGAGGGACCCTTCCAGCAGAAAGTTCACAGCAAAATCACACCAGGAAATATGTACACAGTTACTTTATAGTAGTATTTGGCAACCTGCCATTGGCTAAGGCACACTGGTGACTCATGGTGCATTGTCAGCTTTATTGCCAAATCCAGAGTGTCTTTACAAGTTTTCCTATTATGGTAACATCTGCTAGTTTCTTAAGTATTGCCCCAGGCCTTGGTCAGGACCTAAGAAACTTGCATAAACAATAAGCCAGCGCCCTTTTAGCTACAAAAAGTACATATAAGGAACAAGGCAAATATCGATATCACCTGTAATTCTTTGCATATTTCTTATCAAACACATAATAATATTATTCTTGATATCACAAGAAAAAAAGACCTTTGAAAATATGTTTGCAATAACTCTATCAGTATCACCAGCAAAGCAGCTTCATTATTATCCCATTAAAGAAGAAGAGAATTGTGCGCTGCATTTCGAGATATCACAATTTGTCACGTCACGAATGTTAATTCTCAATTACGAATGCCAGTTTACAAGACCGACCGCTTCTGGCTAGTCCTTGCTTCCAAGCATGCGTGTTTGTACTTTGTACTTTTGTCCGACGGAGTTGTGTACACATGATCGGAAAACCGACAACACACATTTGTCTGCAGAAAATTTGAAAACATGCTAGCCAACTTTTGTTGGTGGAAAGCCCGACAACAATTGTCAGATGGAGCGTACACACGGTCAGATTTTCCACTAACAGGCTGACACCGAACATTTCCCGTTGGTAAATCCGATCGTGTGTACGAGACTTCAGTCTTCGAATCCTTAATATGACAAGACAAGCTGTTCTTCAAAGTGCTTGACATATGCTGTCATCTTGACCTAGTAAGATTTTGAATTAACTTGTCACACTTCAATATGTACAGTCATGTAATAGAGCCTCTAATTTGATCTGATTTTCCAAATATAAGAATGGGTGTAATAACATTAGACCCTGTACGGCGGTTATGTATGTTGTATTTTTATGCGGTCAGGCTGCAGATGGGCATCAGTTCATAATAGTTTATTTTTTTACTTTTCCTGAGATAGCAAAAAGCCAAGAATAGCATAAAAAGAATCTGGGAGGTATGAGCAAGAGGAGCTGTTCATGCTTGCATACAGACGTCTTCAAGAAGAATCAGAAAAAAATCAATATGATTGCTGATTGGCCCAACCTTTGTCTTTTGTTGCCTCTTTCTTTTTGACAGTCCTTCTCTTAACCTCAAATCGGCTCATCTCCAGGTATTTCCTCTATGCACCTCTTTAAATAAAATCATTTTCAATCTTGTCATACGCTAATAGATTTTCAAATGAAAAGGTTCAGTTTATTCGATGACTTGATGAATGTCCTTTGAAAGCACTTTGTTTGCTTTTAACCACTTTCTGCCCACGCTATAGCCAAAAGACGGCTACAATGCAGGCTTCCAGTGCTGGGAGGGCGTCCATAGACGTCCTCCCGTGATTGTGCTGCTCGTGCACCCCCTACCGGCTCAATCTGTGATCGTCGATTCCTTCGGACTTAGCTGATCACAGAGTAGGGTAAAGGGCCAATCACTTTACCCCTTCCCTTTACCACGTGATCAGCTATCAGCCAATAACAGCTGATCACGGAAGCAAACAGAAGCCGGTTATTTGGCTTTTTTTCTCCTCCCGATCAGTGTGAGGAGAAAAGAAGAAAGCCAGTAACCGGCTTCTGTTACAGGGACATCAATCTGTGCCCACCAGTGCATCTAATCAGTGCCAACCAGTGCCACCTATCAGTGCCCACTAGTGCTGCTAATCAGTGCCAACCAGTGCCACCTATCAGTACCTACTAGTGCTGCTAATCAGTGCCCATCAGTGCTGCCAATCAGTGCCCAACAGTGCTGCCAATCAGTGCCCACCAGTGCCACTTATCAGTGCTGCCTACCAGTGCCCATCGGTGCTGCCTATCAGTGCCCATCAGTGCCACCTATCAGTGCTCCTTATCAGTGCCCATCGGTGTCACCTCTCAGTGCCCTTAAGTGCTACCTATCAGAGCCCATCAGTGCCACCTATCAGTGCCTATCAGTGCCACCTATAAGTGCCTCCTCATCAGTGCCCACCAGTGCCACCTCATCAGTACCCACCAGTGCCCATCAGTTTCGCCTCATCAGTGCCACCTCATCAGTGCCCATCAGTTTCGCCTCATCAGTGCACATCAGTGAAGGAGAAAAATTACCTGTTTGCAAAATTTTATAACAAACTATGAAAAAATAAATGTTTCAAAATTTTTCATCTTTTTTTGTTTCTTAACCACTTCCCACCCGGCCAATGCATATATACGGCCGGGTGGGAGCCGTCTACTCCTGATAGGACGTTCAGGAACGTCCTTCAGGAGTAGCGGGATCGCGCGCGCGCGCGCCCGCGCAGCGGCGCGATCCCGATGTGCTCGTGTCACCCGGACACGGCACATCTCAGATCGGCAGGAGGGCTCTGTGATTGGCCCTCCTGATCACATGACGGCCGTGTCCAATCACGGCCGTCATGTGATGTAAACAAACAGCCGGTTGCTAGGCAATCGGCTCTCCTCTCCTCACACGGAAGTCACCGCTGAGGAGAGGAGAGCAGAACGCTGCAGCCGGCTGATGATCAGTGAGTATGGGCTGCTTTTTACAGCTTTTTACTCACTGATCATCAGTGTAGTGTAAACACACAACACACCACACAGTACAAACACAGTCCCCACATATGTCCCCAAAACACACATGTCCCCAAATAATAAAAACACATGTCCCTAATAATAAAAACATGTCCCCCACATATGTCCCACTAAAATCACATGTCCCAATGATTATCTGCACACATATGTACGTGATCACCTGCACACATATGTACATGATCATTTGCGTACATATGTCCGTGATCACACAAACCAATTATTATACACTTAACGGAATTTTTTTTACCAAAAACATGTAGCAGAATACATTTTGGCTTAAATTTATGACAAAATTTGATTTTATTGGATTTCTTTTCAAATAGAAAAAAGAAAATATTGTTTTTTTTCCAAATTTCCGCTATTTTTGCGCTTATATCGCAAAAAAAAAAAAAACGGAGTCGTGAATAAATAACACCAAAATAAAGCTCTATTTGTGCGAACAAAATGATAACAATTTCATTTGGGTACAGTGTAGCATGACCGCGCAATTGTCACTGAAAGCGCTAGAGCGCTGAAAGCTGAAAATTGGGCTGGGAAGGAAGGGGGTGAAAGTGCCCTGTATTGTAGTGGTTAAACAAAAAAAAAACAAAAAAAAAACAGTGGTGATTAAATATCATCAAAAGAAAACTCTATCTGTGTGAAAAAAAATGCTAAAAATGTTTTTGGGTATAGTGTTGCATGACCACGCAATTGTCATTGAAAATGCGACAGCGCTGGAAGCTGAAAATTGGCCTGGGCAGGAAGGGGGTGTAAGTGTCCCATAAGCAAGTGGTTAACATTCAGTTTTTGGAATTACTGTCAGTTTCAGAACAAAAACCACATACACTGTTAAAGAAATTCCTCCGAGAATTCATCTGAGAAAAATATCCCATTCTGCTCCTCAGAATTGTCTGGTTACTATGGTCAAAGACAAATGTCTATATGACCCCCCTCCACTAACAGAAAATTGAACAAATGTTCTTAAAGTGAAAAACGTAGAAAGAAATTCTACTAGTGTATGGCCAGCTTAACCCAATCAGAAGTGATGAGCCACAATATGTGTTTAACTCCCTTCTCCCTATCACACAACATGCAGCCAATGGAATATATTATGGGTGAGTTGAGTCGCCCCTCGCAAGCTTTATGTCGGTTTGTGTCAGATCTTACACAACGCTTGGGGCTTTCTTCCTGCCCTCACATGATTGGCCTGCTCAGCACAGGCACCATAGTGGTCCCATCGGTGCAGAGAGCAGTGACCCTCACCGCTCTGATAAGCTACACTGATGGGCACTGATAGGCAGCACTGATAGACACTGATAACCGGCACTGATGAGCATTTATTGGTACTAATAGGGCTGCACTGATAATCAGGGCACTTATGTACCCTGTCACACTTACTGGTTACTGGCTCTTCTCTCATGCTGTGACAGCAGACAGCCCGTTAGAAAAGGAATGCTGATAACCGGCAAGTTTCAAGTTTGTTTACATGTGATCAGCTGATTGGATACAGCTGATCACATGGTAGAGGGTTGCCGTGATTGGCCCTTTACTGCAATCTGTGCTCAGCTGTGTTAAAAGGACACAGTGACGATCACAGAGGTGCGCTAGATGCGTCCCAGGGAGATCAGGGGGGGGGGGGGGGGGTGGCTCTTTTGGCCATAGAGTGGGTCTGAAGTGGTTATGAAAAAAAAATGGGCTGCTTACTCTAAAATGCCTGGGCCTATGTTTTGTCCCAGTCCAGGCCTGAACACAACACTACCACCTAGTGGCATAACTACTAAGCATAGTATAATATATGAGAATCGTTGTTGCACCTTTGTCCATATAAACAGTATGCTAAAGGCCCGTACACACGATCAGACTTTTTGACAACAAACATGCAAATTAGCTGTTTTAAGGCAACATCCAACGTGTGTACGCTCCATCAGACAAACTTTTTTCAGTTTTCATTGGACTTTTGTTGGCTGTGCGAACGGACAAACTTTCGATGAAGCAAAGACCGATTGTGTGTACAGAAAACCATAGGACTTTTGTACAAAGTACAAACACGCATGCTCAGAACCAATGCAAAAGATCAGACAACGATACAGAAGTTGACCAAAGGTGGCCGTAAAGAGCAGAAAAACCACGTGATTTGGTGAAAGTTGGCTGAAAAAGTTCCTGCCGTGTGTATGCAATACAAGTTCACAGCCAACGCCCTTGGTACAAAATCCACAGCAAAGTTTGTACAAAGTCTGTTTGTGTGTATGAGGCTTAACAATAAATTCAGTTACATGGTTTTAAAAAAAGTATGGGGACCATATGAAGCAAATTGTCCCTTTTAAGCTTCTCAGGGTACTACTAACCAACATTTCTCTGCCACAGACCCTGCTAGGGTTTACTTTAGTTTTTCTGCATCCTCATGAATATTCACTAGTATGTGTTTTTTTTTTTATTGCTTTAACCTGTACAACAAAGATAGTTTTGATTATGAATAAGATCTTAATAATGCATATAGCTTTAGGTTTCATTAAAAATGTATCAGAGCTGTCACAGAACAAACATACATAAGCAACATTTCCACAAAGACATGAGGACGGGTACGTGAAATAAATTATTGATCCTAGACAAATATGATTTAACACAATTAAGTTTTACTCTAAAGAAGCCCCTATGATTAACAATTTAATCTCATCTCAGCAATTTGCTTGTCAAGTCATTTATAGTTGGGGAATTATTGCAGCCTTGTAGCGGAGGTCATTCTGTGGGTTCCAATGGCAGATTGCAGTTCTTTGAATGAATAGGTCACCTACTTCTCTGAGGGACTGCTTATTTATTTTCAGAGGAATTAATATTTTCTGCTGTTATGGACGTGTTGTATGTTAACAAGGCTGTGCATTGCGATCCATTTAGCTGAACTTGTCAGAATGACGCCATAAAAAAAGAACTTCAGATTGTGAAAATGCAATATACAATTATTTGACCATGTGTGGCCATGCATCAGTCATGTGTACACTACTTGCCCCCTTTCATGGGAAGGCCCCAGATTGTCATAGCTTCCCCAGAGATTGGGTAAAGGCCCCTGGGACCCACTTCCTATGCACCAGAGGTGGGTATGTGAAGGATTAAAAATTATTTTTTTAAAGTTGAATTCCTGATATGGCTTTTTTAGTTATATTGGTCCTGCTTAGGCCAATGTAAATATGTATCTGCCATAGCTGTGGGATCCCTCTAGAAGCTGGAAATCACTAGAGTAGGCACTGCTACCACAGTGATCTCCAAGAGCTTCCAGTTCATGATTCAAAGTTTTGATACTGTGCCTTGTCTCATTTACGGAGGGTACAGCCAGGACTGGGATGAGAGAATTCCTTCTCTTTAAAGCACACGAGAGAACAACTGTATATGGGACAATTTGTCCATTTAGGATAGCCTAGTTTGCTTTTTCGAAAGTATAGGCCAGGGATATGCATTTAGCGGACCCCCAGCTGTTGCAGAACTACAAGTCCCATGAGACATAGCAAGACTTTGACAGCCACAAGCATGACACCCAGATGCAGAGGCATGATGGGACTTGTAGTTTTGCAACAGTTGGAGGTCCGCTAATTGCATATCCCTGGTATAGGCTCTGCCTTAGCAAGACCCTTCTCTAGCTGCATTGACCCTGATGCATGTTCTCCCCCATTCTGAGCTGGTTGTGCAGGGCCCCTTTTCCCCTGGTGTTGTGGACCAGATACTTCATGGTCCTCATCTTTGCTTGATATATAATACCAATAAGATTCCCTAAAGAAGCCTCTGGCGAAACGCGTAATGCTCACTATTGGTGATGGTACATTGATCCCTACATCTAGCCCTGCATCTGGAGGAATAATTCTCATCCTTTTTCTTACTACCAAAATCTGAATTGGAGTGGGCCATTGAGACAGGTCTTTTTGTATATGTACATACCTTAGCTTTCCTACCTATGGAAGAATGTTACACTCATTTGTTTGCACGTATTTTTGATATGTTTTTATGAGGTTCTAACTATGTTGTTAAATAAATTTTGTTTTTTTTTATAACTCCTTTTTTCATACTTGGGATTATAGCTGACAACTGTTAAAGTCTTACACTTTGTTTTTGTTCTTCTATCTCTGGTATAGCATATACATGCAGTACATTGGTCTAAGCTGGACCAATGCAACTGTGTAAAAATTGCCATTCCTAGAATTCTGCTTTAACCACTTTCAGACCGGACCAATTTGCTGGTCAAAGACCAGACCACTTTTTGCGATTCGGCACTGCGTCGCTTTAACTGACAATTGCGCGGTCGTGCAACGTGGCTCCCAAACAAAATTGACGTCCTTTTTTTCCCCACAAATAGAGCTTTCTTTTGGTGGTATTTGATCACCCCTGCGGTTTTTATTTTTTGCGCTATAAACAAAAATAGAGCGATAATTTTGAAAAAAACTCATTATTTTTTACTTTTTGTTATAATAAATATCCCCCAAAAATATATAAAAAAACATTTTTTTCCCTCAGTTTAGACCGATACGTATTCTTCTACATATTTTTGGTAAAAAAAATCGCAATAAGCGATTATTGATTGGTTTGCGCAAAAGTTATAGCGTTTACAAGATAGGGATAGTTTTATAGCATTTTTATTAATAATTTTTTATTATTTTTTTTTTACTAGTAATGGCGGCGATCTGCGATTTTTATTGTGACTGCGACATTGTGGGGGACCCATCGGACATTTTTGACACATTTTTGGGACCATTGTCATTTATACAGTAATCACTGCTATATAAATGCAGTGATTCCTGTGTAAATGACACTGGCAGTGAAAGGGTTAACCAGTGGGTGGCAGTGTAGGGGTTAAGTGTTCCTAGGGGTGTGTTACTAACTGTGGGGGGGCTGGGCTTTCATTTAGTGTACACTGATCTCTGCTCCAATCACATGGAGCAGAGATCAGCGTCACTAGTTGCTAGGCAGAATGGAAAAATGTTGTTTACACAGCATTTCCTCCATTCGGCCGCTCCGTGAGACGATCGCGGGGATGCCCGCGGCGATCGAGTCCGCGGGTCCCGCGACCGGACTCACGGGGGTCCCGACCAGCGCGGGAGCGCGCCGCCGGCGGCGCGCTCCCGATGGCAGGGCGGCATCGAATATTGGACGTACCTGTACGCCAATATGCCTGCCCGTGCCATTCTGTCGACGTACATCGTCGTGCACTGGTCGGGAAGTGGTTAAAGTTGAAGAAAAGGCTAGCTTTAACTATCCTTAAGGCCCGTACACATGATCAGATTTTTTGACAACAAACATGCAAATTAGCTGTTTTAAGGCAACATTCGACCGTTGTGTACGCTCCATCGGACAAACTTTTTCGGTTTTCATCAGACTTTTGTTGGCTGTGTGAACGGACAAACTTTTGAACCTAAGTCCGATGGAGCAAAGTCTGATAGTGTGTACAGAAAACCATCAGACATGCTCAGAACCAATGCTAAAAATCAGACAACAATACAGAAGTTGACCAAAGGTGGTGGTAAAGAGTAGAAAAACCACATGATTTTGTGAAAATTGGCTGAAAAAGTCCTGCCGTGTGTATGCAATACAAGTTCAGGGCCAACGCCCTTTGTACAAAAGTCCACGTGAAAGTTTGTATAACGTCCGATCGTGTGTATGAGGCTTTACAAATGTTCCCTCTCACTTAGTCCTACCTATCCTGATTGCCTGTATATAAAAAAAGATCTGTGTACATATTTTTTTTAATCCACTCTGGTTTGATTAAGTGATTCAGCAGCTCCAGCTTCCCTGTGTCAGAGAGCAGCTGCTGCAGGGTGAGGGCGGGAGCGCTGACAAACGGCTGGTCCATGGGAACCTGTGGGGGATGTCTTGGGAATTCAAACCTGTTGTCAAGCGCCCCCTTACACAGGGGAAACGGAGCTGCTGGATCACATGGCCCCACTGGAAAAAAAAGGTATGCTCTGCATTTTCAGAATTAATACATAGCATTCTGTGATTGGACGAGGTGGAGAGAGTGACATCACCACTCCACCTCTCCACCTTCTGCAATTGAATATGCCTGTTGACTCATAAACTCAAATAACCGGAATACACTGTTTACTAAGGACAGCCTCTTTGGATACACCAAATAGTGTTTAGTTCAGTTTTTATAATTACGTTGTTTTTATCAGTACATACTAATATTTAGCTATAACGAAACAATAATGTTAGAAGCAGAATATATAATTATATATAAGTTTATTATTTTTGTAGATTTAATATGTTTTCTGGAAGTGGAAGGAAGAGGCCTTTAAAAGGTACAAAGTGTCCCCCAGTTTGTGACTGCCTTTATTACCACATGCGCTGAACTTTGTGATCCAATCTGTAAGCTGGCAAGGACACCTCAAGGTCATGTACTGATAGAACACACTCATCAGAACAGTCCGCAATTATCTTGATTACTTTCTTCACCGTACATACTCTGACACCCATGGAAAAGATATGTTGACTCATTTTTGTAACACAAATCACTTTGTAAATGACTTCCTGTTAAACTGACATTCAACCAAGGGCATAAATGATATTTGTAATTGGCCCTCAGGAAGGATGGCAGGTTATAGAATACTCCCACATGGATGTAGGCTAGTACTGTTGTTGGCCGGCTTTATTGTACACCACTTAGAAGAAATAGGAATCCAAGCAATAGCATAAAAAATGAGCAATAAATTTCCATTAGGTTTTTTTAAAGACTAGCATTTACAGTGCCTTGCAAAAGTATTCACCCCCCAGCTTTTTACCTATTTTGTTACATTACAGCCTTTAGTTCAATGTTTTTTTAATCTGAATTATATGTGATGGATCAGAACACAACAGTCTTATTGGTGAAGTAAAATTAGAAAAATATATACATAAAACTATTTTTCAGAAATACAAAACTGATAATTGGCATGTGTGTATGTATTCACCCCCTTTGTTATGAAGCCCATAAAAAGCTCTGGTGCAACCAATTACCTTCAGAAGTCACATAATTAGTGAAATGATGTCCACCTGTGTGCAATCTAAGTGTCAAATGACCTTTCATTACATATATACACCTTTTTGGAAGGCCCCAGAGGCTCCAACACCTAAACAAGAGGCACCACTAACCAAACACTGCCATGAAGACCAAGGAACTCTCCAAACAAGAAAGGGACAATGTTTTTGAGAAGTACAAGTCAGAATTAGGTTATAAAAAAATATCCAAATCTTTGATGATCCCTAGGAGCACCATCAAATCGATCTTGACCAAATGGAAAGAACATGACACAACAGCAAACCTGCCAATAGATGGCCGCACACCAAAACTCATGGACCGTGCAAGGAGGGCATTAATCAGAGAGGCAGCACAGAGACCTAAGATAACCCTGGAGGAGCTGCAGAGTTCCGCAGCAGAGACTGGAGTATCTGTACATAGGGGGACAATAAGCCATACACTCCATAGAGTTGGGCTTTATGGCAGAGTGGCCAGAAGAAAGCCATTACTTTCAGCAAAAAACAAAATGACACGTTGACTCCCGAAATGGAGACTCACAAAATGTATGGAGGATGGTGCTCTGGTCTGATGAGACTAAAATTTAACTTTTTGGCCATCATAGAAAATGCTATGTCTGGCACAAACACAACACAACACATCACACAAAGAACACCATCCCCACAGTGAAACATGGTGGTGGCAGCATCATGCTGTGGGGATGTTTTTCAGCAGTCGGGACTGGGAAAATGGTCAGAGTTGAGGAAAAGATGGATGGTGCTAAATACAGGGATATTCTTGAGCAAAACCTGTAGCACTCTGTGTGTGATTTGAGGCTAGAATGGAGGTTCACCTTCTAGCAGGACAATGACCCCAAACACACTGCTGAAGGCAACACTTGAGTGATTTAGGGGAAACATGTAAATGTGTTGGAAAGGAATGGCCTAGTCAAACCCCAGACCTCAATCCAATAGAAAATCTGTGGTCAGACTTAAAGATTGCTGTTAACAAGCACAAACCATCCAACTTGAAGGAGCTGGAACAGTTTTGTAAAGCGGAATGGGCAAAAATCCCAGTGGCAAGATGTGGCAAGCTCATGGAGACTTATGCAAAGTGTCTTGGAGCTTGTTGTGGGCATGTTCTGTAAATAAATGAGGCAAATCCTCAAACAATGCATGTTAATTCCAGGTTGTGAGGCAACAAAACATTATTAGACTTGATTATTTTATTGCCATTTTGCATTATCCCAGTTTTGATTTATAATTGCACTTTTATGTTAATTTCATCATTGCATTATTGCTGTTTGCATGTCATTATCTGTTGGGTAGGGATGAGCTTCGTTTTCGAGTCGAACGTATCGGCTGTTCGCCCGTTCGGCGAATTCCGAACGTTATGGGCCGTTCGCGCCAAATTCGTGTGGCGCTCAGGGCCCACAATGCACTGCGTCATCGCAGTGCATTGCTGGCTCATGATTGGCCAAGCATGCACTGTGACCCCGCATGCTTGGCCAATCACAGCGCCAGCAGCGAGGAGAGCCATGATTGGCCACAGGCAGGATGCCTGCGGCCAATCATAGCTCAGGCTGTGTAGTACACGCCCCACACTATATAAGGCCGCCAGCGCGGCGGCCTTGTGTAGTGTGTTGGCAGCTGAAGCAGTTAGTGGGTGTTCTGTGTACCTTCAACACAGTACACACCGATCGTTATTGGCCGATTTTCGATCTTGCTTTTCTGTAGTGGTTGTTGTCTGCGTGCCCTGACCGCAGTATACACCGCTATATTCACTACACCTATATAGCTAGTGATCTATCTTTTATAATAGAACTTGCAGTCAGTAGTGTTAGGAGCTTGTGCGTGCTGTCTGCGTGCTCTGTACCCAGTACACACCGCTATATCCACCTACATAGCTCTTCTCTATTTGAGCCATCTGCCATCTGCAGAAGTTATTGGAAGTTGTGTGTGCCTCCAGCACAGCACAGTATACATCTGTATATACCCCTTTATCTCTGGTGTTCTATAATAAAGGCATCTGCAGGAGTTAGTGGGTGTTTTGTGCCTCCAGCACAATATACACCTGTATCTACCCTTTATTGCTGTTCTCTAATAGAGCCATCTGCAGGGCTTAGTGGGTGTTGAGTGACTCCATTACAGTATACCCCTTTATCTCTGGTGTTCTATAATAAAGGCATCTGCAGGAGTTAGTGGGTGTTGTGTGCCTCCAGCACAATATACACCTGTATCTACCCTTTATTGCTGTTCTCTAATAGAGCCATCTGCAGGGCTTAGTGGGTATTGTGTGACTCCATTACAGTATACCCCTTTATCTCTGGTGTTCTATAATAAAGGCATCTGCAGGAGTTAGTGGGTGTTGTGTGCCTCCAGCACAATATACACTACCCAACTGCTGTTTTACCCAACTCCCTTCAGGCCATTACCATGTCTGGAAGGCCAGCAAGGAGAGGCAGACAGGCGCGAGCCGATAAAAGAGGGCAAGCAGGCTCTGTGTCTAGAGACAACAGTGCTGGTCGTGGACGCGATGCATTGTCATCAGCACGTGGCCATGGGACACGCTTGTCCTTCTTTTCGGCAGCTGGTTGAACCGCAACATGCCAACGACTTGGTAGAGTGGATGACCAAGCCCTCTTCATCCTCCTCATCCTCTCTCACCCAGTCTCAGGGTACTAGCAAAGCAGCTGCCAACGCATCGTCTTCCCCCGTCTCAATGTCATCATCAGTGACTTCTTCCCTAGACCCACCACGTCCTCCTGAGGAGTCTCCTGAACTCTTTGAGCACAGTGTTGGGTACATGCTCCAGGAGGATGCCCAGTGTTTTGTAGGCTCTGATGATGACACTCAGCTAGAGGAAGGCAGTAGCTTGAATGCAGAGAGAGGGGATGCTCAAGAAGGACAGCAATCTGGCAGTCATGTTCCACAAGCTGCAGCATATTGCCAGGTTTGCTACAGCGATGAAGAGGGAGGGGATGATGAGGGCACTGACTCCACGTGGGTGCCTGGTAGGAGAGAGGAGGAGGAGGAGGAGGCACATGTCCAAGGAGGCAGGATGCCCTCCGGTGGCCAGCTTAGGGGCAGCACACCGACTGAATCACACCGCAGAGCTCCGCCTGTGCAGGGCGCTGCCTCTGCGCGTTATTCTAAAAGTTCTTTGGTGTGGGCCTTTTTTGAGACGAGTGCATCAGATCGCACCGCTGCTATTTGCAACATATGTCTCAAGCGTATCTCGCGTGGCCAAAACATCAGCCGCTTGGGCACCACATGCTTGACCAGACATATGTTGACCTGCCATGCAGCTCATTGGCAAGCGTACCTCAAAGACCCACACCAAAGAACAAAGCGGACTTCTCCTTGCTCCTCATCAGCTGGCATCTCCAACCCCACTAGACCTTCAGTCCTCTCTGAAACCTGCTCTGAGAGGAATGAAGGTGTAGAATTAGGTGTGTCACAGCCAAGTGCTTCCGGGCACTCTGCTAGCAGTACACCCACGTCCGATTATAGCAGGCAAATGTCCCTGCCCCAGCTGCTGGACCGGCGAAAGAAGTTCACTCCCAGCCATCCACATGCCCAGCGGTTGAATGCTAGCTTGGCTAAATTGCTAGCACTTCAACTGCTGCCTTTTCAGTTGGTAGACTGAGTTTGTACAATGTGTGGTTTCTCAGTGGCAGGTCCCCAAACGCCACTTTTTCTCACGGAAGGCGATTCCGGCTCTCTACCAGCATGTGGAAGGCAATGTCCTTGCCTCGCTGGACAGGGCGGTCAGCGGTAAGGTGCATATTACCGATTATTTCTTCTTCCTCCATGGCCTCTTCCAGTGCTCTGTCCTCAGAACCAGCGGTGCTCCGTAGGCGTTCCAGGGGCTACGCAAGTACGCAGGCAAAACGATGCCATGCCGTGCTTGCGCTGGTTTGTTTGGGGGACAGGAGCCACACTGGGGCGGATGTTTTGTCAGCTCTGCAGGGGCAGGCCGAGAGGTGGTTGACGCCACGCCAGCTTAAGCCAGGAATGGTGGTTTGCGACAATGGCACCAACCTCCTCTCCGCCCTCCGACAGGGACAACTGACCCATGTGCCCTGTGTAGCTCACGTCCTTAACCTGGTGGTGCAGCGGTTCTTGGGCAGGTACCCCGGCTTACAGGATGTCCTGAAGCAGGCCAGGAAAGTCTGTGTGCATTTCCGCCGATCATTTAATGCCTGTGTTTGGCTGGCTGAGCTCCAAAAGGAGTTGAACCTGCCCAAGAACCGCCTTATATGTGACATGCCCACCAGGTGGAACTCAACGTTGGCCATGCTGCAGCGGCTGCACAAGCAGCAGAGGGCCGTCAATGAGTACCTGTGCGACTACGGCACCAGGACAGGGTCAGGGGAGCTTGGATTTTTCTCACCACGCCAGTGGGGCATGATCAGGGATGCATGCACTGTCCTGTCACTGTTTGAGGAGGCCACAAGGATGGTGAGCAGTGACAGTGCATGCATCAGTGACACTGTACCTCTTGTCCACCTCTTGGAGCATACGCTGCATGAAATAACGGACAGGGCACTTGAGGCAGAACAGAGGCAGGAAGAGGTGGAATTCCTTGCCTCTCAAGGCCCCCTTTATCCAGACAGTGTTCCTGCTGTGCCACCCATCACACAGGAAGAGGATGAGGAGGAGGAAGAGGAGGAAGAGGATGATTGTGTCAGCATGGAGGTGGAGGCTGGCACTCAGCATCAGCAGCAGCAGCAGTCTTGTAGGGATGATTTACAGTCCCAAGAAACCTGTGGACTTGTACGAGGCTGGGAGGAGGTAGCTGCGGATCATGTTGTCCTTAGCGACCCAGAGGACTCCGGACCGAATGCCTCAGCTAACCTATGCTGCATGGCCTCCCTGATCCTGCAAAGCCTGCGGAAGGATCCTCGTATTCTTCGGATCAAGGAGAGGGACCATTACTGGCTGGCCACTCTCCTTGATCCACGGTACAAGGGTAAGGTTGCCGACCTTATCTTGCAGAGGGAGCAGAGGATGAGACATCTCCGGGAGGCCTTGCAGAAAGGTCTGTACAACGCGTTCCCAGAGACTGGGAGGTTACAAACTCCTGGTCCTGGACAACGCGTTGCTGAGGCATCGGTCAGAAGGAGCGGTGGAGAAGGTGGCCATCTGACTGATGCTTTCAGACAATTGTTTAGTCCACAGCCCCAAGGTATAATCGGTTCCAGCAACCATCGCCAGCATCTGATTTACATGATGCAGGAATACCTAGGGGCAAGGTCAGACTTGGACACCTTTCCCACCGAAAATCCTCTGGCTTACTGGGTCTTGAGGATGGATCACTGGCCAGAGCTTGCACAGTATGCAATTGAGCTACTGGCCTGTCCTGCATCCAGCGTTCTTTCGGAACGCACCTTCAGTGCTGCTGGTGGCTTTGTTACCGATCACAGGGTGCGCCTGTCCACCGAATCAGTTGATCGACTGACCTTCATCAAGATGAATCAGTCTTGGATCACCCACAGCTACCAAGCACCTGAAGCTGATGTAACCGAATAATTTTTTTTGAAATATCACATCCCTTCAAGACTGCCTATGCTGATGCTGAGTGACTGTCCTGTTATGTTGATTGTCTATCCTCTTCCTCCTCCGCTGATATGTTGGAAGAACATTTCTGGTTCTGGGTGATGCCATCAGCCCAATTTTTCTGCCCCTGTTTAACAGGGGCGTTTAATTACAATTTTTGATGCAATTCTTTGCAGCAGGGCTAATTCCTGCAATAAAACTAGAGTATATGGGAGAGGTTGCAGTGTGGTGGCACCAGCACCAGTGCCTAAGGCCCAATTTTTCTGCCCCTGTTTAACAGGGGCGTTTAAGTACAATTTTTGATGCAATGCTTTGCAGCAGGGCCAATTCCTGCAATAAAACTAGAGTATATGGGAGAGGTTGCAGTGTGGTGACACCAGCACCAGTGCCTAAGGCCCAATTTTTCTGCCCCTGTTTAACAGGGACATGTAATTACAATTCTTGATATAATATTTCACAGGAGGGCCCGTTCCTGTGCCCACCCAGAGTAACTGTGAGGACTTATAGTGTTGTGGCACCAGCACCACAACCACCAAAGGTCAATTTTTCTACCACTGTTCAACAATGGCATGTAATTACAATTCTTGATATAATCGTTCACAGCAGGGCGCTCTAGCGCCCACCAAGAGTCACTTTGAGGGCTTACAATGTTGTGGCAAAACCAACACCTTGTTCCGCCATTTCTGCAGAGCATATAGGGCAGGCCCCTACTTTCAAACATCCAACTTACAAACATCTCCTACTTGCAAACGGAAGGAGACAACAGCAAGTGAGATGAAAAAAGATGGACGACAAAACAAATTATACAGGGGTGATAACCCTTCCCTATGTTTTCCAAAAAGCTTAAAAATAGTTTTTTTGACTGGAGCTACACTTTAAAAATGTACCAGTGTAAAATTACAAAGAGATTGAACTTAACACAACAAACCTACACAGTTCCTGTCTTGTTTGCACACTGTATACTGCTGTTCTGAGTATATAGGGCCTGGGGGCCACACGCATTTCCTTTTTTTATATGGGTACGGGGTTCCCCTTAATATGCGTACAAGTCCCAAAGGGGCTGGTAATGGGCAGGGAGGGCTACCCATGCCATTTTCCTCAATGATTTTCAACCATATTGCAGGAACCAGATATAACATTAAAACCGCAAGCAGTTTTAAATGATGTTATTTCCGTTTAATGTCATTTTGTGCAGGGACTGTTCTAAACACGGGAAACACATGGCACTTCACAGGCATACTACAGACACCCCCCAGGCACGATATTTAAAGGAATATTTCACTTTTTTTTTTCACTTTAATCGTCATTAAAATCAGTGCTCCCACCAAAACTGCCATTTTTAAAAACATTTTAGGCATTGACCAATGTCCCCTGGGGCAGGAGCCAGGTCCCCAAACCTTTTTTAGGACAGTATCTTGCATATTAGCCGTTAAAATTAGCACTTTTAATTTCAAACGTTCGAGTCCCATAGACTTCAATGGGGTTCTAAAGTTCGTACGAATTTGGGGTCCGTTCGAAAGTTCTGGTGCGAACCGAACCGGGGGGTGTTTATTTTTTTCTAATTGCGTTTTTGCACAGAAAATTTCCACAATCACTTTTCAGTGATATATTCATCATATCTTAATTTTCATTGCAGCATTATGGTATTTTAATAATGCACTGTTGCTGTTTGCACGTTTCTATTTGCTGGAGATCAATATTTCTGCACAGATCTGCAATATTTGCTCTTTAATTGTTTTTTTGCACAGCATTTTTTTGCACAATATTTTTTAGTGGTATAATTACTTTTTTCTCTGCTTATTAATTTTAGTCTATTCAAGTGCCGCAGTTTTTATATACTACTGTTTATGATGAGTGTTTTAGCACTTTTTTCTGTTGGCAGATATTTAATTAGTTTTTAGATTATTATCACTGTTTGGTTTGCGCATTAGTAACCCCCCTTATATACATTAATTCCTAACTAGGCTTAGGGCCAAGTGAAGTATGGAACCTGAGATTGGGAACCCCCAGACACAAATCGAGGTGAAGAAGTTAACGGTAAGCCCAATCAAACCAGCAGCTCCTTCGGGGGTTAGTGCTACATGTGGGGGCTTACAGTCCGGGATTTACCGTTACCCCTCGAAAGAAAGAACTGTGCACGTGGTGAATACAGGACAGAGGGTTGTGATTATTTGACTATGCCATCTTGGGAAATGATGGACATCCACTGTTGGCACGTGAGCATGGGAGGAGCCTGGAAAAAGCCTGCGAGTTGCGCAGCCAAAGGAACCAGTGGGAGGAGTTTAGCCTGTTTAGTTTCCCTGCACAAGACATCACGTAAGTGTGTTGTGGGAGAGGAAGAAGCAGGTTGCCTTGTTTGGATGCGGAGAAAAGAGACTTTTAACGTGAAAATGTTTCGAGCTCCGGGAATGCCACCCAGCATGGGACCCCGTATGCTGTCAGGAGAAGGTCTGATGGGTGTGAGACTCCCCGGAGCTACTTTGACCGATACAGGGATTCGCCTGGCCTCTCAAGGGCGGTTCGTTATATATGCGCATTGGGAGATGTTGAGGCCCTGGGGATGCTATGTGAAAAGTGTGAAGGACTGTTCGTGAACCCCCGGCCATTTGTCCGCTGTCCTGCCTGTGGGGAATACTTCTTTAAAGTGGAACAGTCAATCACGCTACCAAGGGCCTACCGCGTGGACTGAGCCATGGGCGTAACAACTGAGCAGTCGGCCATCTTTGCTCCTTCAGTGAGGCCTTCCACAGCGGTGATACCTGTTGCTACTGACACCCCTGAGGGAGATGCTGCTACTTCTACAACTGCCACTGCCGGAGAGACCACTCTGGAACAGATGGACACTGCTTCTACTACCGTTACTGAAGCCACCATGCCTCTTTTGGAAAAAGTGGGGCATACAAAATCTTCCCGAAATCACAACAGAAGAACGCTACCGAGTCCAGCTGGACCCAAACAGTGGAAGAAGGTTGCTTCGGGGAAAGCTCAGACTGTGAGCAAAACAATAGTGAATTATTTACCGGCAGAAGAGTACCAGGACTCAGAGTTAGAGTCCTTGTCAGATACGTGACTTTGCCCAAACCTGTGAATTTGCCCACACTTCAGAAGGATTCTGCCGCGCTGGTGCAAAGGTCCCCAAACTCCTGCATACCTCCTGGGGAGGGAAGTGCACACGCACTGCCAAGGCTTGCAAGGTATCAGCGGCTCCTTAACAAAAGAGTAGCCAATGAATACGGGCTGGAATTCCCTTATGTCCCGAGGGATATTATGGATGTCATTGAGGAGGCATGGTTAGTTTTTAGATTATTATCACCGTTTGGTTTGCGCATTAGTAACCCCCTTATATACTTTAATTCCTAACTAGGCTTAGGGCTAAGTGAAGTATGGAACCTGAGATTGTGTGTGACCAGTGGATGGCAAGTAGGTTTTTGGATCTTCTGTCTTGAAACATTCACTGTGGGCCCTGGTGCAGTAAATACGCATTCATAGCTCCCAACAGTTTCTCACTTGGAAGGGCTGTTCCTCTTCTACAGTGGTGGCCAAACTTTGCCCTCCCCCCGACTTTGGCTAGCCCGAGGCAAGGAAACGAAAGAAAGGATTCTGAGGTGGTTCGGTGCTGTCTCCGGTCGTGCAGAGGCCCAGTAACTTCGTAGCTATCCAGGGGAGGACTCTTCAGAAGAAGGCCATGTACGGGTTGGCTTCTTAGCAAGAGCCTGGTGAGGCTGAAGTACCTAAGTGAATCCAGTCTCGTGGGTATCTCCAAACTGGCTGAAAGATCCAGGTATCACACAAGTGTTCTACAAGTTTTAGTTTTCTGCATGTTCTACAACAACGTCTGTAGCAGAGACTTATTTCTACATGTTCTACAACAACATCTGTGGCAGAGACTTGTTCCTGAGTTAAGCACCTTGTTAGATGCTAGGCCTTGTGAGAGAGGGACTATCCAACTTGAGTGAACATCCCGTTGTGAATGGCTATTCTATGGATTTAGTCAAAGTAAGCAAGTCTTTCATTATTGACATTGACACTAAGAGTACTTGAACTTTCCTCCTAACCCTCTGATCCTATTTTAAGAGACTGTTCGTTAACGACATTTTTTGCAAAGCGGATGTGTCGTCTCTAACGTTTCTGGGCCATCTACCACGGGACACCCCTAGACACAAATCGAGGTGAAGAAGGTAAAGGTAAGCTCAATCAAACCATCAGCTCCTTCGGGGGTTAGTGCTACATAGAGAATGCAATATTTAAGGTGACCCTGTTATTGGCCCCACCAGCCACTGTCATTACAAGATGTACGTGATGGCAGGAGGAACCACAGCAGCCAAAGGAGGCAACCGAATAAAAGCTTCTTTTGCAGGCAGCTGATCTTTTTGGTTTAAGTTTGGTAAAGTCACTTTAACTGCCAATTGTGTTATACTACACTAAACCTTTTATGAAAACCCTAATTTATTATATCCGTAAGTGGTGAAAAAACACTTGTGGGTTCATAGGCAGGTTGCCTGAGGTGTTAATACTAGTTAGATTAGCATGGCTGCCCAGGTTGGGGAGAGGAAGGGTTAACTCTACCGTTAACATTTCACTGGCTTTTGGGATCATGCCACCTGTCCTGTAAAAATATAAAAGGCAGAAGTTCAGATCTCAAAGTTAGGGTTGGGGGTCAGGTCTGTTTGGGTCATCAACAAGAGATCCTGAGACGCTGCAGTTTTTCTATGGAGCACCGTTTTTCAGAATTTGCCCAAGCTTGAACTTCTCTCATCGAGACATGCCAGCTATGGACTTCTCCCATAAGCATTTTACCCGTACAGGTGCTCAGCCACTATTGGCGTTAGGGAAAGGACATTCTGCCATGTTATGCTTATCATGCTGTACTTTTAGTAAAAGTTATTAACCGCAATGAGCTTGGTTTGAAGTAATTCAAGGGGTGCACATGGCGTCTTGGCGCGCGCACACACACAAAGGTCTGAGTCTGCAACAGCCTGTAACAGCACATGAGAGGTTCTAGTGAGATTTTAGCAACAGTTAACTGCAACCAGTCCTTGGCTTGGTAATGGAAGGGTGACAGGTTCTTTGGTAGCAAGGGGGTCCAGTGTTACAGCTCCCTCCCTAGCTGTTTGTCAGCTGGTAAATAGCCTGGTAAATTGGCACAGAACACAAAGAGTTAAGCGCACACGCATGAGGTCCACCCTATGTGCTTGGCGGGACCCCATTCTGCTTCTGAGAGTGAGGTGTCAGAGTACGCTGACTGGTGAAGTGAGCATAGGCTCTGCATGTCCCTCCTAATGCACCCCATACACCTATACAAGTGTGTAGTATATGAGACCACATCCCCTGAAGGGGCTTCACATAACACTGCATGCATCTAGCTCATCTTTGAGTGAGAGGACTGCCTTAATGTTTGATTCTTCACATGACCGCAGCCCTTATCAGGTCCCAGCAATGACGAGCATGACTTCAGACAGGGTGTAGACCGGATGTTACAACACATGACCCTTCTGTTCCCCTGGCATAGCCCAGAAGAACCCACCCTGGGGTAGGTCTCCTGTGTGACCTGTACACTTGGTGCCCAACAAGTTCATGGGGAACACATGGAGGAGAGGTCACCTGTCCATCACAAGACATGAATCCTACCTTTACAGGTTTAACATGATCATTTAACTGATCATTATTTGTGTATTAATTCCTCATAGTTTGTGTCACTGGGAGGGTGGCTGGGGTTGTCCTTTGCCTATAAGCTGTCCTTCTTTCTCATTTCAGATAGTTGGGACTAGTGGGACTGGTGGCTCTCCAGTCGTCAGAAATCTGTAAAGTTTGAAAACAATAACTAAGACGCATTACCTGTGATATGTGATATATTAGGTTAAAATGAGTTCAGACTCAGAATTCATTTGTATTCCTCCCCTGTTCAGGGGTGTCTGAAACAAAAGGCTTACGAAGACATTTTCCAAAAAGCACTGGATGTACAGTTCTGCTTTAAGCACCTGTGTATAACATTCATAGATTTAGGATACTGTTATGCCTTAAATACAGATCCTCAGCCAGTGGTATGTATAGCCAAGGGAGTACTTATTTTTCTCATTGTAAGTTTATCATATCATTTACTATTTTAGTAGAGTCAGTAAGAATATTTTTGGTTATCTAACAAATGATAGACTTTTGAAGGGTATTTAAATGACTAATATACTACTATTATATTAAATAGGGGTATGATGCTGTTAATAATTGACCCTACCTAAAGCAGAAAGTGAGATTAAGTGGTTCCTGTATAAAAATGTTCAAAACTTGCCGTATTGTGAAATTGAATTATCTCCTATGATTGTAAGCCTCATCTAGTGGCCACAATGCACGTTTTCCTAATTGAGGCATTTAAAAAATGTTTGTCACATTCATATAGCAAATTCATAGACCTTTAAATGGCTTTCCCTAGAGGCACTTGGCTTTCCTAATGGGCTACATTCTTTGTGACGAACAGATTGTAGCCCTTTAAGAAAGAACTGAGAACACTACTCCCGCCACCCCTCCTCCCCTGCAGATCTCTTCTTACCTCCATTCGATAGCTGCTGCCACCTATACCCACTCACTTCTTCATTTTTTGGAGGTCATGACGTCATGAGATCCGTGAATGGAGTTCCTACTGTCTTTTTGTCTCACTCCTCTTGTTGCAGCAAAGAAGGTATTATTCCAGAATCTAGTATAATGACATATAATACAATGGGGAGATCAAGACCTTAAAGTGATATTAAACACACGCTGTTTATTTTACATTGTCCCTTGTATTTATGTACATTGTTGATGGCACTGCAACTATTTTAATAATAAAACAAAACATCTAAGTACCCTTTTTCTTATTGATATATACATCTATCACATGACCCAGCTCTTTCCCAGTCTGTCTGCAGGGAAACATAAGCAGGAAGAGCTTCTAGTCCTCTTCTGCTGGTCACAAGTTCAAAATTAGTGATGGACGAACTTCCGACGGGACGTTTCGCGAACGCGGACCGCGAACGCGGCCGATAATTTGCGAACCGTAACGTTCGCGGCGGGCCCCATTGACTTCAATGGGAGGCGAACTTCGCAAACGTACAGGTCAAATTTGCAGCCACAAAATAATTAATAGCTGTGCAAACATAGTCCCACCACATGGCCAATGACATAACACATGTATGAGGTGAATCTGGGATCGACAACTACAAGCATTCTTTTTTTATATGGGAAATTGTTGTGACAATTCAGGACTGTGGAGCGCATGAAGGCAATGGAGGAGAGGGAAGGTCAGGGACCAGGGTAGGCAAAGAAGAGGGTGCAGGAGATGATCACCAGCAGCGTGACATACAGCAATGACACCTGCACCGTGATAGAGTCATCTGACAGCAGCACCGTGATAGAGAGCACTGACATCAGCAGCGTGACATACAGCAATGACACCTGCACCGTGATAGAGTGATCTGACAACAGCACCGTGATAGAGAGCACTGACATCAGCAGCGTGACATAAAGCACTCACACCAGCACCGTGATATACAGCACTGGCAGCAGCACCGTGATAGAGAGCACTGACATCAGCAGCGTGACATAAAGCACTCACACCAGCACCGTGATATACAGCACTGACAGCAGCACCATGACAGAGAGCACTGACATCAGCACCGTGATATACAGCACTGACACGTGCACCGTAAGCAGCCCCAGGAGGAAGTCAGCATAGCACAGGGTATGGTGGGAGCTCCTCATAATGAGCATAGCACAGGGATGGTGAGAGCCCCTCATAATAAGCAGCCCCAGCAGGATGTCCGCATAGCACAGGGATGATGGGAGCCCCTCATAATAAGCAGCCCCAGGAGGAAGTCAGCACAGCACAGGGATGGTGGGAGCCCCTCATAATGAGCATAGCACAGGGATGGTGGGAGCACCTCAAAATATGCACAGCAGAGGTACAGCCCCAGGAGGAAGTCAGCACAGCACAGGGATGGTGGGAGCCCCTCATAATAAGCAGCCCCAGGAGGAAGTCAGCACAGCACAGGGATGGTGGGAGCCCCTCATAATAAGCAGCCCCAGTAGAAATATGACACCGCTCAACCTCTTCAAAGAGGAGGGTACGGGCATTAGGGATGAGCCGAACACCCCCCCGGTTCGGTTAGCACCAGAACTTTCGAACGGACCCCACGTTCGTTACGAACGTTAGAACCCCATTGAAGTCTATGGGACTCTAACGTTCGAAATGGAAAGTGCTAATTTTAACGGCTAATTTGCAAGATACTGTCCTAAAAAGGGTTTGGGGACCTGGCTCCTGCCCCAGGGGACATGGGTCAATGCCTAAAATGTTTTTAAAAATGGCCGTTTTGGCGGGAGCACTGATTTTACTGACGATTAAAGTGAAAAAAAAAAGTGAAATAATCCTTTAAATATGGTGCCTGGGGATGGGGCGTGGCCTGGACGGCGATGGAGTAGGTCGCAAGTGAGTTGCGCTCCGCTCCCGGTATATCCTGTACGCTTATCCTGCCCTCAGCGACTGCCTTTTTAGCACGGAGAATCGGCGGATAGGGGTCCGGTCATCCTTCCAGACATGTCTCCGTCAAAGAAGCACAGCTCGGCGGCGGCTTCCTTGGAGAAATTCCGTAGGCAGGATAGAGAGCCGGCCCAAGATGGCGCTTCCTCGCCTTCCGCAACCCCTCCGGCGGCAAATGACACGGACAAGGTGCTTGAAGCTATATCTGCCTGCCAATCTTCCCTTACAACCAAGATTGAGGAGATCAAAGTCGACATCTCTCTCATGCGGCAGGACATGTCCAAGATCAGGGATCGTGTAAAGGAGGCCGAGGACAGGCTTGGTCGGGTGGAAGACGAGCTACATCCGCTCCAGCAATCCCACGAGGAGGTGAGGCGCCAACTCCATCTTCTAGCTCAAAAGCAAGATGATCTAGAAAACAGGGCGCGCAGGTCGAACGTTCGGTTTATCGGCCTGCCGGAGGGAGCAGAGGGCCACGATCCGTCTACTTTTCTAGAGACTCTTTTGACCAACACCTACGGTCGGGAAGCATTTTCTAATACCTTCGTTGTGGAACGAGCGCATCGCATGCCAGCGAGGCGCCCGCCGGAAGGCGCACCACCACGTACGTTTATCGCCAAACTGCTCAACTTTCGGGACAGAGATGCAATTCTGCGCCTTAGCAGGGAGAAGGGCAACATTCCGTTTCAAGCAGGCCATGTTATGGCGTTTCCAGACTTCTCTGCAGAAGTGCAAAAACAGCGTGCCCGCTTCATGGAAGTTAAGAAGAGGCTGAGAATCCAACATTTGAAATATGCTATGATGTACCCAGCGCGGCTGCGAGTTCTGGGCGAAGACCGAGCTCATTTCTTTGATGACCCGGCGCAGGCGATGGACTGGTTGGAAAGGAGGGAGGCTGATAGGAACCGCCGGGTGCAGTGACTGGCCCGGTCCCCCTAATTTGGGATGTTGTCCTAGAGTCTCACCTCCCCGATATACTTACCTATCACCGGTGAAGAGGTACTTATCTTGGAATGGCCTACCTATTACCGAACATCATACTGATGATGACTGCTACCACTGTGGGCCTTCCCCAAGGCGGCCCGTGCCTGTTTTGTTCCCATTAGACTGTTGCGAGGGCAGTAGATGACCTGCACCTATTCTGGAGTGCCCTGCCGGACTGCTTACGGCTTTTGCTTCTCCTCATTCTACCTGAAATGGACTTGAAACTTTTTACAGCGTGGCCCCGAGTTTTCCTTGGGCTGCCCTTTACCGTGGGTATTCCGTGCTGGGACGTGTGCCCCCCTCTTTCTTCCCTTCTTTTTCCTCTCCTCTTCTCTTTTCCTCCTCTTCTTTTGCTCTGTTTCTGATCGCCTTACCTCAGTTCTTCTGTCTTCTCTGTTATTGACCCCAATATTGATTTGCCTATTCCACATGTGTCGCTGATGGGATCACCCCTTTGTTTTTGTTGGCACCGGGGGCGGAGGCTGTGACCCTTGTTTTACGGCTTAGCCCGATGGGCTACTCTATGCGCCTTATGCAGCGAGTAGTCGCCCCCTGTGTAGTTAAACGCCCGACCTATCCCCGTGTGGCTGTGTGCAGTCCGAGCAGTGGAGGGAGGTTCTGCTGGCTGCATTCGCTACGGGGGATGAGGGCGAAGGTTTGGATGTTTGGGGACGTGTGCTCCAGTTCAGTTGGAAGGACTGAGAGCTGGGTGGGGGGTGGGGGGGTGGTTTGGGGGTTTGGGTTCATGTTATTTTCTTGGTTGTTGTTTTTTGGGGTTATGGTACAAAGGGAAATACTTCAATGTCTGATGATGAGATGGTGGGTGGGAAAGTCGAGAGTTATGCTGGGCTCTGCACTGGGGGTCAGTCCGCCTAGCGAGTTGTATCATTTAAACGCCACTAGTAAATGGCCCCAGTTAAATTTTTGACGTGGAATGTCCGTGGGATTAGAGATAAGCTAAAGCGTACGGCTGTCTTTGCATGCCTCAAATCCTACAGAGCAGACATTATAGTGCTGGTGGAAACGCATGTAACGGGCCAGCTACAGCTGGCGCTTCGGAGGCCGTGGGTTGGCTGGACTTACCACGCTACCCACACTCCATATTCCAGAGGAGTTTCCTTATTAATAGCCAAGACAGTGCCCTTTCACCTCCTTGATTTGCGGACTGATCCCCAGGGCAGGTTTATATTTCTTAATTGCACTATTCAGGGCAGGAGGTTTCTGATTCTGGCAGTATACATACCGCCCCCATACTCGGCTGCTGTCGTGTCTGAGGGCATGTCATATATGGCCCGATACCCTGATACCCCGGCCATCTGGCTAGGGGACTTCAACCTTGCCCTTGACCCAAGCATGGATAGACTTCGGGGTGGCTCTGCCCCTGCGATCCATATGGGGTCTAGGCTGAGTCGCACCCTTCGGGAATTTGCATTGACAGATGTGTGGCGCTATAGAAACCCCACATCCCGGGTATACTCCTGTTTTTCGGCTACGCACTCTACTATGTCCCGCATAGACTATATTTTGACGTCAAATGTCCTACTCCCTCAGCTGGAGGATGCAGGGTTTCATGCGCGGTCCCTCTCAGATCACGCCCCCTGTTGGGCTACCCTGTCTCTGATGCAACAACTGGGGCCTAGGGGCTGGCGCCTGAATCCCTTCTGGCTGAAAGCGCTGGAGGAGAGAGACGACCTGTCTGGGGAATGGAGTAATTTTTTTGCAGCTAATAGGGGGACGGCTACGGGTGGACATGTTTGGGAGGCTTTTAAACTGCATGCACGATCCTTGTTGATCAGGCGGATAAATAGATTAAAATGTTCCTCTAAACTGATCCTCCGTCAGGCGGAGGAGCAGTTGGAGGTTATCACCCGGGAGTTTACGTCACATCCCACTGAGGCGAATGCCTCGGCCCTTAGGCTTCAGACCCGTGTTCTTGACCAACTACACTTTGAGCAGGCTAAACGCAAGCATTTTTTTACACGGCAGCGGATTTTTGAACAAGGCGAGAGAGCGGGTAGGCTTTTGGCTTACCTCGCCCATCAGGATGCGAGGCCACCTGTAGTGGTGTCGCTGATGGATGGGAGCGGCGCTCTTGTGTCTGAACCGGGAGCGGTGACCGAGATGTTCCGGTCTTACTTTGCTGACCTCTACGCCTCTCGTGTGGGGGTCACGGCTCAGGAAACCCAAACTTTTCTACGAGATGTTCCTTTCCCTCAATTATCGGTAGCTCAGATAGCTGATCTGGAGGCTCCGATCTCACTAGACGAGGTAGTGGTGGCGTTATCTTCCCTGGCAGCGGCCAAGGCTCCGGGACACGACGGTCTACCGCTGGATTTTTACGCGACATACTCCGACGTTCTGGCCCCTGAGCTGCTGAATTTATATAATTACTTATTTGAGTCCGCTTCCCTTCCGGAAACGCTGCGCCAAGCGACGATTATAGTCATTCCAAAACCGGGCAAAGACCCACATTGCCTAGATTCATTTCGTCCGATTTCCCTGTTACAGGTGGATATAAAGATCTTAGCCAAGATCCTGGCATCCCGATTGTGCTCCCACGTTTTGTCCCTTATCCACCCGGATCAAACCGGTTTCATGCCTGGCAAAAATACGGCCATGAATATTCGTAGACTCCACATGAATTTACAAGCCACGCACGACAATGGTGGTACCAGGGCCGTGGTGGCGTTGGACGCGGCCAAGGCGTTTGATTCGGTGGAGTGGGGATATCTGTGGGAGTGCCTTCGGCGCTTTGGATTTGGGCCTAAGTTTCTGCAATGGGTCCAGATATTATATTTTTCCCCGGAGGCGCGCGTGGCGGTGAATGGTTGCCTGTCCGAGCCCTTTCCTCTGGGGCGCGGGACCAGACAGGGGTGTCCCTTGTCGCCGCTCCTGTACGCCCTAGCAGTAGAACCACTGGCTATCTCCCTTAGGTCCAGCGTCCAGGTTGGGGGTCTTAGAGCAGGGCCCCTAACGGAAACGGTAAGCATGTACGCGGACGACATGCTTCTGTACCTTGCGGATGAGGGACCCTCCCTGAGAGCGGCCCTGGGTATTATTGAAGAGTTCGGTAGGCACTCGGGCCTCACTATAAATTGGGCAAAATCATTGATTCTTCCCATTGACCTCTCTCCGCCGGAGAGGGACACTTCGTCCCTTCCGCTGCGTAGAGTGGCCACTATTCAGTATCTGGGGGTTCAGATCACCAGGGATCCCTCCGATTATATAACCCTTAATATAGAACCACTGATCTTATATTTAAAATCCAAAACTCAATCTTGGGCTAGGCTCCCTCTAGGTGTCATGGGACGAATAAATTTAATCAAGATGATCCTCCTCCCCAAATTCCTCTACAAACTCTGGCAGGCCCCTACCCTTATCCCCCTTAAATATTTTAAAACTATAGACACAATTCTAAATTCTTTTATCTGGGGCTCTGGTAGACATAAATTAGCCTGGAATACTCTTAAAAACCCTACGGATATGGGAGGAGCTGCGCTCCCCGATTTTCGTGCCTACTACGTAGCTGCTCAGCTCTCCCACTTTTTTCACCTCCACAAGATGGACGCTTCCAGATACCAGTCGCTACTCTGTGGGGGGTCTTCTGGTAGCGCCCATTCCCCCCTGCAGGTCTTGTTTAGGGGGAGAGAGTCTAATGAGAGGAGGAGGAAATCTGCTCCATTACTGCTACAGCACAGGCGGATCTGGGGTATCGCACAAAAGATGCTGGGAGCGGACTGGATACACTCACATACACCCCTATGGTACAACTCCCAATTGAAGGAGCTCAGGGGGCTGCCGGGAGCGGACCTCTGGGCCTCCCGGGGAGTGATGTACCTATACCAGGTCGTCTCCCCACGAGGGGTGCGTGGTTTCCAGGCGCTGCAAAGAGAGTTTGAGCTCCCCGCCTATATGCTATTTCGTTATGCACAATTATCCCATGCCCTTCGGGCTCAATTCGGGGAGGGATTCCCGGATCCACAGGAATTATCGGTAGTGGGTGTTATAGTGGGAGAGGAGCCCACAAAATTAATTTCGACCCTATACAACTCCCTTAGAAGAAGATCGGTAGCTGCAATTACGGAGAATACGAGATACCGATGGGAGGAGGATGTGGGCCCGATCTCGGGGGAGGAGTGGGAGGAGATCATGACTACAGTTAAGAGAGTGTCCCCTAGGGTGCCAGATAGGTTAACTCAATTATATATCCTCCATAAGTCATATCTTACGCCGGCCCGGATCTGTAGATACAGGCCCTCCCTGGGGCCGGGGTGTCCGCGATGTGGGAGCCTCCCGTGCTCCTTTTACCATCTACTGTGGTCCTGCCCCGATATTCAGGCCTTCTGGTTACAGGTGGTACGGTTTCTGCACGATCAAATGGGCTCCCCCCTTCTGATGGATCCTAAGGCTTGTTTGTTAGGCCTGGAGCTGGGCGCCCCGGAGGCACCCTCCGATGCGACCTTTACCCAAGAAACATTGTTCAGTGCGAGGAAACTGATTGCCAGGTTGTGGATGCGGCCTGAGACTCCGACATTCGGGGCATGGGTGGCTGAGGTTAACTCTAATTTACCGCTGAAAAAAGTTATCTACACACACAGGGGGTGCCCTGGCAAATTTAATAAGATTTGGGATCGCTGGCTTAATGACCCGGATACTTGTGGGAGCTGAGTCCATGTCAGGGTTGGGTTTGATTAGATCTTATGTGCTATCATGTTTCACCTTCTGCTATTTAGTTCAATGAACTTTGCAACTCCAATATTGATGTCTGTATATCTGACTTTGTTTATATAGCTATGCTCTGGATATCTTGTTGTGCTAATACGGCATTTAGATGTTTTTTGCTGTTGACCGCTGAATGTACCATTGATTGATTGTTTATTCTTTCCTTTTTCTTTCCCTGTAACCTGTACCATTGCCCAATAAACTTGTTTTTTAAAAAAAAATATGGTGCCTGGGGGGTGTCTGTAGTATGCCTGTGAAGTGCCACGTGTTTCCCGTGTTTAGACCAGTCCCTGCACAAAATGACATTAAACGGAAATAACACCATTTAAAACTGCTTGCGGTTTTAATGTTATATCTGGTTTCTGCAATATGGTTGAAAATCATTCAGAAAAATGGCATGGGTAGCCCTCCCTGCCCATTACCAGCCTATTTGGGTCTTGTACGCATATTAAGGGGAACCCTGTACCCATATTAAAAAAAGGAAATGCGTGTGGCCCCCAGGCCCTATATACTCAGAACAGCAGTATACAGGCGGTGCAAACAAGACAGGGACTGTGTAGGTTTGTTGTGTTAAGTTGAATCTGTTTGTAATTTTCAACTGGTACAATTTTAAAGTGTAGCTCCAGTCAAAAAAACTATTTTTAAGCTTTTTGGAAAACATAGGGAAGGGTTATCACCCCTGTATAATTTGTTTTGTCGTCCATCTTTTTTCATCTCACTTGCTGCTGTCTCCTTGCGTTTGCAAGTAGGAGATGTTTGTAAGTTGGATGTTTGAAAGTAGGGGCCTGCCCTATATGCTCTGCAGAAATGGCGGAACAAGGTATTGGTTTTGCCACAACATTGTAAGCCCTCAAAGTGACTCTTGGTGGGCGCTGGAGCGCCCTGCTGTGAACGATTATATCAAGAATTGTAATTACATGCCATTGTTGAACAGTGGTAGAAAAATTGACCTTTGGTGGTTGTGGTGCTGGTGCCACAACACTATAAGTCCTCACCGTTACTCTGGGTGGGCACAGGAACGGGCCCTCCTGTGAAATATTATATCAAGAATTGTAATTACATGTCCCTGTTAAACAGGGGCAGAAAAATTGGGCCTTAGGCACTGGTGCTGGTGCCACCACACTGCAACCTCTGCCATATACTCTAGTTTTATTGCAGGAATTAGCCCTGCTGCAAAGCATTGCATCAAAAATTGTACTTAAACGCCCCTGTTAAACAGGGGCAGAAAAATTGGGCCTTAGGCACTGGTGCTGGTGCCACCACACTGCAACCTCTGCCATATACTCTAGTTTTATTGCAGGAATTAACCCTGCTGCAAAGCATTGCATCAAAAATTGTAATTAAACGCCCCTGTTAAACAGGGGCAGAAAAATTGGGCTGCTGGCATCACCCAGAACCAAAAATGTTCTTCCAACATATCAGCGGAGGAGGAAGAGGATAGACAATCAACATAACAGGACAGTCACTCAGCATCAGCATAGGCAGTCTTGAAGGGATGTGGTATTTCCAAAAAAATTATTCGGTTACATCAGCTTCAGGTGCTTGGTAGCTGTGGGTGATCCAAGACTGATTCATCTTGATGAAGGTCAGTTGATCACCCTGTGATCGGTAACAAAGCCACCAGCAGCACTGAAGGTGCGTTCTGAAAGAACGCTGGATGCAGGACAGGCCAGTAGCTCAATTGCATACTGTGCAAGCTCTGGCCAGTGATCCATCCTCAAGACCCAGTAAGCCAGAGGAATTTCGGTGGGAAAGGTGTCCAAGTCTGACCTTGCCCCTAGGTATTCCTGCACCATGTAAATCAGACGCTGGCGATGGGTGCTGGAACCAATCATACCTTGGGGCTGCGGACTAAAAAATTGTCTGAAAGCATCAGTCAGACGGCCACCTTCTCCACCGCTCCTTCTGACCGATGCCTCAGCAACACGTTGTCCAGGACCAGGAGTTTGTAACCTCCCAGTCTCTGGGAACGCGTTGCACAGACCTTTCTGCAAGGCCTCCCGGAGATGTCTCATCCTCTGCTCCCTCTGCGATTTCAAGATAAGGTCGGCAACCTTACCCTTGTACCGTGGATCAAGGAGAGTGGTCAGCCAGTAATGGTCCCTCTCCTTGATCCGAAGAATACGAGGATCCTTCCGCAGGCTTTGCAGGATCAGGGAGGCCATGCAGCGTAGGTTAGCTGAGGCATTCGGTCCGGAGTCCTCTGGGTCACTAAGGACAACATGATCCGCAGCTACCTCCTCCCAGCCACGTACAAGTCCACGTGTTTCTTGGGACTGTAAATCATCCCTACAAGACTGCTGCTGCTGCTGCTGCTGCTGATGCTGAGTGCCAGCCTCCACCTCCATTCTGACACAATCATCCTCCTCCTCCTCTTCCTCCTCCTCATCCTCTTCCTGTGTGATGGGTGGCACAGCAGGAACACTGTCTGGATAAAGGGGGCCTTGAGAGGCAAGGAAGTTCTCCTCTTCCTGCCTCTGTTCTGCCTCAAGTGCCCTGTCCATTATTCCATGCAGCGTATGCTCCAAGAGGTGGACAAGAGGTACAGTGTCACTGATGCATGCACTGTCACTGCTCACCATCCTTGTGGCCTCCTCAAACGGTGACAGGACAGTGCATGCATCCCTGATCATGCCCCACTGGCGTGGTGAGAAAAAACCAAGCTCCCCTGACCCTGTCCTGGTGCCGTAGTCGCACAGGTACTCATTGATGGCCCTCTGCTGCGTGTGCAGCCGCTGCAGCATGGCCAATGTTGAGTTCCATCTGGTGGGCATGTCACATATAAGGCGGTTCTTGGGCAGGTTCAACTCCTTTTGGAGCTCAGCCAGCCAAGCACAGGCATTAAATGATCGGCGGAAATGCACACAGACTTTCCTGGCCTGCTTCAGGACATCCTGTAAGCCGGGGTACCTGCCCAAGAACCGCTGCACCACCAGGTTAAGGACGTGAGCTACACAGGGCACATGGGTCAGTTGTCCCTGTCGGAGGGCGGAGAGGAGGTTGGTGCCATTGTCGCAAACCACCATTCTTGGCTTAAGCTGGCGTGGCATCAACCACCTCTCGGCCTGCCCCTGCAGAGCTGACAAAACATCCGCCCCAGTGTGGCTCCTGTCCCCCAAACAAACCAGCGCAAGCACGGCATGGCATCGTTTTGCCTGCGTACTTGCGTAGCCCCTGGAACGCCTACGGAGCACCGCTGGTTCTGAGGACAGAGCACTGGAAGAGGCCATGGAGGAAGAAGAAGAGGAGGGGGTGGAGGAGAGAGGTGTGTCACAACCAATAGTAGCATTTTGGAGGCGTGGTAGCGGAACAACCTCCAACACTACTGCATCTTGTCCTGCATCCTTCCCAGCAACCAGAAGAGTGACCCAATGGGCCGTGAAAGACAGGTAACGTCCCTGTCCATGCCTGCTGGACCATGAGTCAGCGGTAATATGCACCTTACCGCTGACCGCCCTGTCCAGCGAGGCAAGGACATTGCCTTCCACATGCCGGTAGAGAGCCGGAATCGCCTTCCGTGAGAAAAAGTGGCGTTTGGGGACTTGCCACTGAGGAACCGCACATTGTACAAACTCACGGAAGGGGGCCGAGTCTACCAACTGAAAAGGCAGCAGTTGAAGTGCTAGCAATTTAGCCAAGCTAGCTTTCAACCGCTGGGCATGTGGATGGCTGGGAGTAAACTTCTTCCGCCGGTCCAGCAGCTGGGGCAGGGACATTTGCCTGCTATAATCGGACGTGGGTGTACCACTAGCAGAGTTCCCGGAAGCACTTGGCTGTGACACACCTAATTCTACACCTTCATTCCTCTCAGAGCAGGTTTCAGAGAGGACTGAAGGTCTAGTGGGGTTGGAGATGCCAGCTGATGAGGAGCAAGGAGAGGTCCGCTTTGTTCTTTGGTGTGGGTCTTTGAGGTACGCTTGCCAACGAGCTGCATGGCAGGTCAACATATGTCTGGTCAAGCATGTGGTGCCCAAGCGGCTGATGTTTTGGCCACGTGAGATACGCTTGAGACATATGTTGCAAATAGCAGCGGTGCGATCTGATGCACTCGTCTCAAAAAAGGCCCACACCAAAGAACTTTTAGAATAAAGCGCAGAGGCAGCGCTCTGCACAGGCGGAGCTCTGCGGTGTGATTCAGTCGGTGTGCTGCCCCTAAGCTGGCCCCCGGAGGGCATCCTGCCTCGTTGGACATGTGCCTCCTCCTCCTCCTCCTCCTCCCTCCTTCCAGGCACCCACGTGGAGTCAGTGCCCTCATCATCCCCTCCCTCTTCATCGCTGTAGCAAACCTGGCAGTATGCTGCAGCTTGTGGAACATGACTGCCAGATTGCTGTCCTTCTTGAGCATCCCCTCTCTCTGCGCTCACGCTACTGCCTTCCTCTAGCTGAGTGTCATCATCAGAGCCCACAAAACACTGGGCATCCTCCTGGAGCATGTACCCAACACTGTGCTCAAAGAGTTCAGGAGACTCCTCAGGAGGACGTGGTGGGTCTAGGGAAGGAGTCACTGTTGATCACATTGAGAGGAGGGAAGATGATGCGTTGGCAGCTGCTTTGCTACTACCCTGAGACTGGGTGAGAGAGGATGAGGAGGATGAAGAGGGCTTGGTCCTCCACTCTACCAAGTCGTTGGCATGTTGCGGTTCAACATGTCCAGCTGCCGAAAAGAAGGACAAGCATGTCCCATGGCCACGTGCTGATGACAATGCACCGCGTCCACGACCAGCACTGTTGTCTCTAGACACAGAGCCTGCTTGCCCTCTTTTATCGGCTCGTGCCTGTCTGCCTCTCCTTGCTGGCCTTCCAGACATGGTAATGGCCTGAAGGGAGTCGGGTAAAACAGCAGTTGGGTAGTTTATATTGTGCTGGAGGCACACAACACCCACTAACTCCTGCAGATGCCTTTTTTATAGAACACCAGAGATAAAGGGGTATATACAGATGTATACTGTGCTGTGCTGGAGGCACACACAACTTCCAATAACTCCTGCAGATGGCAATTGGGCCCAAATAGAGAACAGCTATGTAGGTGGATTATAGCGGTATGTACTGGGTACAGAGCACGCAGACAGCACGCACTATCTCCTAACACTACTGACTGCAAGCTCTATTATTAAAGATAGATCACTAGCTATATAGGTTAGGTGAATATCGCGGTGTATACTGCGGTCAGGGCACGCAGACAATAACCAGAAAACAGCAGAGATAAAGGGGTATATACAGATGTATACTGTGCTGTGCTGGAGGCACACACAACTTCCAATAACTCCTGCAGATGGCAAGTGGGCTCAAATAGAGAACAGCTATGTAGGTGGATTATAGCGGTATGTACTGGGTACAGAGCACGCAGACAGCACGCACAAGCTCCTAACACTACTGACTGCAAGCTCTATTATTAAAGATAGATCACTAGCTATATAGGTGAGGTGAATATCGCGGTGTATACTGCGGTCAGGGCACGCAGACAATAACCAGAAAACAGCAGAGATAAAGGGGTATATACAGATGTATACTGTGCTGTGCTGGAGGCACACACAACTTCCAATAACTCCTGCAGATGGCAAGTGGGCTCAAATAGAGAACAGCTATGTAGGTGGATATAGCGGTATGTACTGGGTACAGAGCACGCAGACAGCACGCACTATCTCCTAACACTACTGACTGCAAGCTCTATTATTAAAGATATATAAATATAGTGAAGTGAATAGTGAATATAGTGGTGTATACTGCGGTCAGGGCACAGACAATAACCACTACACAACAGCAAGATAGGAAATCAGCCAAAAACAATCGGTGTGTACTGTGTTGAAGGTACACAGAACACCCACTGCTTCAGATGCTAACACACTACACGAGGCCGCCTCAATGGCGGCCTTATATAGTGTGGGGCGTGCACTACACAGCCTGAGCTACGATTGGCCACAGGCATCCTGCCTGTGGCCAATCATGGCTCTCCTCGCTGCTGGCGCTGCGATTGGCCAAGCATGCGGGGTCACAGTGCATGCTTGGCCAATCATGAGCCAGCAATGCACTGCGCCATTGCAGTGCATTGTGGGCCGTGAGCGCCATGCGAATTTTGACGCGAACGGACCAAGTGTTCGGATTTCGCCGAACGGACGAACAGCCAATGTTCGAGTCGAACGTACATTCGACTCGAACACGAAGCTCATCCCTAACGGGCATATAGTAGTACAGGTTTTTTTTTGGACAAGGAAGTGAGCCAAATGAAGAAAGAAGGTCTCTGTGCTCGATTAAAAAAATTGTTTATAGACATATACATGGTCTACTGGTCACATGTGTTGAATTCCTCCGAGATCCATGCCTCATTCATTTTTAGAAATGTGAGGTAGTTAACACTGTCGTGAGCTAGGCGAGTACGCTTATCGGTCACGATCCCCCCTGCTGTGCTGAACGTCCTTTTGGACAGGACACTGGATGAGGGGCAAGCCAACAGTTCGATTGCAAATTGGGCAAGCTCTGGCCAGAGCTCAAGCCTGCCCACCCAATAGTCCAGGGGTTCATCACTCCTCAGAGCATCCACATCGGCCGTTAACCCGATGTAGTCGGACACCTGACGGTCTAGGCGTTCCCTGATGCTGGATCCGGATGACACCTGTCGATGGGTCGGCTGAAAGAATGACCTCATATCCGAAGTCACCAACACATCTTCAAACCGGCCTCTTCTTGCAGGCGCTGTTGGATTGGTACCCGCAACTCCTTCTCTGGGAGTGGGAATTGCTCCTCTGCCAGCGCACGCAAAGGCAGAATGCAGCATTTCTCGAAGCAAGGCCTGGAAGTGCTCCATTCTGCCAGCCCTCTGTGACGGCGGTAACATTTCTGCCATTTTGTGTTTGTACCGGGGGTCTAAGTACGTTGCCACCCAGTACTGGTCCTTGACCCTTATGCTTTTTATACGGGGGTCCCTATTAAAACACTGGGGTATGAAGGCCCCCATTTGCACTAAAGTGGAAGCGGTGTGGTGGCCTGGCTCCTGCTCATCATCCAGAATAATGTCGTCCTCTTCATTCTCCTCTCCCCATCCACGCACAACAGGGATCCCAGAAAGGTTTAAAGCATGCTCTTCTTGCTCCTCCTCATCCGCCCTGGCACCATCCTACTCTGACTCCTCTTCAGACTCCTGTTGTTGACTTGTCTCAGATAGAGTAGCCCCCCGTGGGAATTCATCCAGCATTGCGACTTCCTCATCTTCCCGCTCCTGCTCCTCCACAGCTTGATCAATGACACGACGCAATGCACGCTCCATAAAGAAGGCATAAGGTACCATGTCACTGATGGCGCCATGGCTGTGACTGACCAGTTTGGTGATATCCTCAAATGGGCGCAGAAGTCTGCATGCTTCGCGCATGAGCAGCCACTGTCGTGTTGAAAAAAAACCCAGCTCCCCAGAACCGGTTCTGACGCAGAGTTCATACATGTAGACGTTAACTGCACGTTTCTGCTGGAGCAGCCTATCAAGCATATAGAAGGTTGAGTTCCATCGCGTCGGGCAATCGCAAATAAGACGTCTGACCGGCAGATTGTGTCGCCGCTGAATGTCAGCAAGGCGAGCCATGGCCGTGTAAGATCTTCTGAAATGGGCCGAGATTTTCCTTGCCTGCCGCAAGATGTCCTGGACCCCAGGGTATTTGACAAGGAATCGCTGCACGACCAAGTTTAAGACGTGTGCCATGCATGGCACGTGCGTGATTTTGCCCTGTTTCAATGCGCTAAGCAGATTGGCACCGTTGTCACACACCACTTTACCAACTGTCAAATTGAGCAGTGTTAGCCACTGATCTGCCTGTGAACGCAAAGCTGAAAGGAGTGCCGGGCCAGTGTGGCTCTTGGCTTCCAGGCACAACAGACGCAGCACGGCATGGCAACGTCTCACCTGGCATGTCGAATAGGTTCTGGGGAGCTTGGGCGGCGCAGCGGAAGAGACGCTAGCAGCGGAAAAGGAGGAGTCAGCTGAGGAGGAGAGGGAGGAGGATGGAGTAGGAGGAGGAGGAGAAGAAGAGTCAGCCCTGCATGCAATCCGTGGCGGTAAAACCAAATCTACACGGGTGCCACGGGTTACATGCTTGACGGCTGTCAGAAGGTTCACCCAGTGGGCAGTAAAAGTGATATACCTTCCCTGCCCGTGTTTGCTAGACCACGTGTCTGTGGTCAGATGTATCTTGGCACCGACACTGTGTGCCAGAGATACATTCACTTGCCGCTGAACATGGCCATATAGCTCTGGGATGCCCTTCTCTGAGAAATACTTCCTTCCTGGGACCTTCCATTGTGGTGTTCCAATGGCCACAAATTTGTGAAAGGCTTCTGAGTCCACTAGTTTATATGGCAGTAGTTGGAGGGCTATGAGTTCTGACAAGCCAGCCATCAACCGTTGGGCAAGAAGGTTATCCGGCGTCATCATTTTTTTACGCTCGAACATTAGGCCCACGGAAGCCTGCCTTTTTGCAGAAAAACATGAGCTTGGCGTGATGGAAGGTGGAGTAGAGGACAATTGTGAGGAGAGAGGAGAAGGAGAAGTAGAAGACGAGGCTGGACGGTAAGAGCCTGGAGTGTGGCTTTGTGTGTTCCGTTGCTCCCACTCGGCCCGGTGATGGCTGCTCATGTGCCTTCTTAAGGCAGTTGTCCCTAGGTGAGTGTTGGGCTTACCGCGACAAATGCGTTGACTGCAAAGATTGCAGATGGCAACGCTATTGTCAGCAGCGGACACGTTAAAAAAAGCCCACACTGCGGAGCCATGTGCCGGTGTCCTGGGAGCGCCAGATGTGACCGTACATGGTCGATGACTCGCTCCTGATACATTTGCAGTCTGCTTTGTCCCTCCTGTGCAATGTAAGTTATTCCTGCTTCTCCTCCCTATCTGCTGGTCCATATCTCCCTCTCAACTCCCCTCCTCTTCCTCTCTTGTGGGCACCCACGTGACATCACTAGACACGTCATCATCAACGTCACTTTCCCCACCGCTATAAGTAGAGATCTCAGAGTAGGCAGCAACACCGGGGACCAACCTCCTCCTTGGGCTGATCTGGGTACTGTCATCAGACTGCTGAGTAGCGGTTGTTGCTACCTCCTCTTCCTGATCCAATACCAAGAGTGGCTGCGCATCAGAAATGTCCTCTTGATATGGATCTGAAAATAATTCCTGTGACTCAAGCGGAAGGTATGTGGTGGTGGTGGTGGTGTTGTTGGTGGTAGTGTCTTTGGGGGTGCACATAGCAGAGAGTGAAGAAGAGGGGGCAGATCGAGAGGATGAGGAGGGTGCAGAAGAGTAAGGCTGAGCGAGCCACTCAACCAAGTCTGGTGCGTCCTTTAAAGTAATTGAACGCACCTTCTGCAACTTCCCACTTTGGCTCAAGCCTGTTGCTCCTACCCTACCCCTACCACCCCTGCGGAAGGGCCTGCTTCTTCCTCTGCCTGTCATTTTTTAAATGACCCTGTGACAAAACTCTCAGTCCCTATACAGATGAAGGACTGCTGCAGTATAGGGCAGCGGTCAGCAGTAGTGCACCTCAACCCTATGTATTGTGGATTGATACCAGTCCTTATAGAATGGCAGACTGTACCTCACTCAACCCTATGTACTGTAGTACCCTATACCTTACCAGTCCTTATAAGGACCTTTGTGGACCAAGTAGGTTGTGTGTGAGTGATTAGCAGACTGTATGTCAGTCCCTATACCGATGAAGGACTGCTGCAGTATAGGGCAGCGGTCAGCAGTAGTGCACCTCAACCCTATGTATTGTGGACCGATACCAGTCCTTATAGAATGGCAGACTGTACCTCACTCAACCCTATGTACTGTAGCACCCTAGACAGACCAAGTTACCAGTCCTTATAAGGACTTTTGTGGACCAAGTAGGTTGTGTGTGAGTGATTAGCAGACTGTACGTCAGTCCCTATAATGATGAAGGACTGCTGCAGTATAGGGCAGCGGTCAGCACTAGTGCACCTCAACCCTATGTATTGTGGACCGATACCAGTCCTTATAGAATGGCAGACTGTACCTCACTCAACCCTATGTACTGTAGTACCCTATACCTTACCAGTCCTTATAAGGACTTTTGTGGACCAAGTAGGTTGTGTGTGAGTGATTAGCAGACTGTACGTCAGTCCCTATACCAATGAAGGACTGCTGCAGTATAGGGCAGCGGTCAGCAGTAGTGCACCTCAACCCTATGTATTGTGGACTGATACCAGTCCTTATAGAATGGCAGACTGTACCTCACTCAACCCTATGTACTGTAGCACCCTAGACAGACCAAGTTACCAGTCCTTATAAGGAGCTTTGTGGAAAAAGTGGGTTGTGAATGATTAGCAGACTGCAGCAGAAGGGCAGCAGTCAAGTATAATATTCTTTCTATATTTGGAAGAAAGAATATTATACGTGTACAAGCCTATTACCATACCACTGATACCAGTCCTGAAAAGAACCTTTGTGGAACTAATAGTAACAGCTACTGATTAAACTGACCCTCACTGTCTCACACACTGCTTCCTGCCTGTCCCTATATAAACTGACAAAAAAGAGACTACTGGAACAATAACTGGAATAGCACTTTTGTGGACCTGATAGTAACAGCTAATGATGATGACTAAACTGACTGTCCCTACAGCAGACACACCGTCCTGTCCCTTTCTCTAAACTGACAAAAGACACTCAGGCTGCTGCAACAATCACTAGCACAGCACTGCCTATCCTGAACTACACCTATACCAGTCCTGAAAAGAACATTTGTGTACCAAATAGCTAGCGATTTGGGTCACTGTAATCTCTCCCTGCTCCACACAGCAACCTCTCCCTATAGTGACAGAAGAAAGAATGTAAAATGGCCACCGGATCGGGTGTATTTATAGGTTAGGGGGAATGTCCAAGTGTCCATGTGCTGTAATGTCTCAATTGGCTGTCCTGTACCCCATGATGGATGTGTCATCATAGGTCAAAGTTCTTTTACACAGTAAACACGGAAGTCCGCCAGGCGAACGGCGCCAATAGTCTGCCGAACTTGCGGACCGCAAACAGCCGAAATTCGCCGCTAAACGACCGCCGGGCGAACTGTTCGGCCATCACTATTCAAAATAACAAAAAAATAGCCCTTGAAATACAGAGTAAAAATAAATGATTAACCTCCTCCCGCCCGCCCTATAGCCGAATGACGGCCTTAGAGCTGGCAGCTTCCTTCGCCTGGCCGTCCCTAGACGGCCTGGTGTTTACTTCCAGAATGCGCGCCGCTGGGGGCGCGCATCGCGGAAGTATTGTATTTCCCGTGTCTCCCAGAGACAGGCAAATACAGATCGCCGTGAACGGCCAATCAAAGCGGCCGTTCACAGCGCGATCGCAGCTGCCAATGGGAGATGATCTCATATGTAAACATATGAGATCATCTCCCATTGCCGTGTCTCTCCCTCCTCACACAGAGACAGCGTGTGAGGAGGGAGAGCGATCTATGTGTCAGCCCCAGTGCCAGTGTCAGCCCCAGTGCCTGTGTCAGCCCCAGTGCCAGTGTCAGCCCCAGTGCCAGTGTCAGCCCCAGTGCCTGTGTCAGCCCCAGTGCCAGTGTCAGCCCCAGTGCCATCTGTCAGCCCCAGTGCCAGTGCCATCTGTCAGCCCAGTGCCATCTGCCAGTAGTGCCAGTGCCGCCAGTGCCACCTGCCAGCGCCTGCCGTCAGCCCCAGTGCCGTCAGCCCCAGTGCCGCCAGCGCCAGTGCCACCTGCCAGTGTTACCTGCCAGCGCCAGTGCCGCCCGTCAGCCCCAGTGCCGTCCGTCAGCCCCAGTGCCGTCCGTCAGCCCCAGTGCCGTCAGTGCCGTCAGCCCCAGTGCCGCCAGTGCCGTCAGCCCCAGTGCCACCTGCCAGTGCCACCTGCCAGCACCAGTGCCACCTGCCAGTGCCACCTGCCAGTGCCATCCGTCAGCCCCAGTGCCGTCAGCCCCAGTGCCGTCAGTGCCGCCAGTGCCAGTGCCACCTGCCAGTGCCACCTGCCAGCGCCAGTGCCACCTGCCAGCGCCAGTGCCATCCGTCAGCCCCAGTGCCAGTGCCGCCAGTGCCACCTGCCAGTGCCACCTGCCACCACCAGTGCCGCCAGTACCAGTGCCGCCAGTGCCACTTGCTAGTGCCACCTGCCACCTGCCAGTGCCACCTGCCAGCACCAGTGCCACCTGCCAGTGCCATCCGTCAGCCCCAGTGCCGTCAGCCCCAGTGCCGCCAGCCCCAGTGCCACGTGCCAGTGCCACCTGCCAGTGCCACCTGCCAGCGCCAGTGCCACCTGCCAGCGCCAGTGCCATCCGTCAGCCCCAGTGCCGCCAGCCCCAGTGCCACCTGCCAGTGCCACCTGCCAGCGCCACCTGCCAGCGCCAGTGCCATCTGCCAGCCGCAGTGCCATCTGCCAGCCCCATTTGCCAGAGCAATTAGCCAGAGCAAATAGCCAGCACCATCTGACAGTGCCATCTGCCAGTGCCAGCCCCAGTGCCAGCCCCAGCCCCATCTGCCAGCGACATCTGCCAGCCCCATCTGCCAGCCCCATCTGTCAGCCCCATCCCATCTGTCAGCCCCATCTGTCAGCCCCATCTGCCAGCCCCATCTGTCAGCCCCATCTGTCAGCCCCATCTGTCAGCCCCATCTGTCAGCCCCATCTGCCAGCCCCATCTGTCAGCCCCATCTGCCTCCAGTGCCATCTGCCTCCAGTGCCATCTGCCTCCAGTGCCATCTGTCAGTGCCACGTGTCGTCAGTGCCACGTGGGGTCACTTTGTGGGCATTTCCATTGTCCTGGTGCTCCAGGGCCTTCAAAACTGTAATAGGTGGTTGAGAAATAAGATGTGTAATTTATGCTCCTAGAACGCCTGATGGTGCTATTTCAATATTGGGCCTCTGTATGTGGTCAGGCTGTGTAAAAGTCTCACACATTTGGTATCGTTATACTCAGGAGGAGTAGTAGAACGTATTTTGGGGTGTCATTTTTGCTATGTACATGCTATGTGTTGGAAATATCTTATAAATGGACAACTTTGCGTAAAAAAAATGCGTTTTCATTTTTTTCCCACATTTTCCCAAAACTTCTGGAAAAAAAATGAACCATTCAAACGACTCATTATGCCTCATAGATTATACGTTGGGGTGTTAGCTTTCCAAAATGGGGTCACTTTGTGGGCATTTCCATTGTCCTGGTGCTCCAGGGCCTTCAAAACTGTAATAGGTGGTTGAGAAATGAAATGTGTAATTTATGCTCCTAGAACGCCTGATGGTGCTATTTCAATATTGGGCCTCTGTATTAGTGATGGCCGAACGGTTCGCCCGGCGGTCGTTTCGCGGCGAATTTCCGACTTTCGCCGTCCGCGGGTTCGAACGCCTTTTTCCGTCGTTCGCCCCGGCGGACTTACGTGTTTAATGTATACAAGAACTTTAACCTTTCGTGACACGTTTATCATGTGTTACAGGACAACCAATTGAGACATGACAGCTCATGGACACTTGGACATTCCCCCTAACCTATAAATACACCCGATCCGGTGGCCATTTTACATTCTTTCTTCTGTCACTGTAGGGAAAGGATCCTGTGTGGAGTAGGGACAGAGAAAACGCTAGCTATTTGGTACACAAAAGTTCTTTTCAGGACTGGTATAGGTGTTAGGTCAGCAGCCTGAGTTTCTTTTGTCAGTTTAGATAAAGGGACAGAGCGCTGTATGCTGCTATTTTAGGGACAGCTCAGCCAGATTAGTCTTTCTTCATCATCATCATCATCATCATCATTAGCTGTTACTATCAGGTCCACAAAAGAGCTGTTCCAGCTAATCGTTCCAGCCTACTCTTTTTTGCCAATTTGTATAGGGACAGGCAGGAAGCAGTGTGTCAGGCAGTGAGGATAATTTTAAAGACTTGCTGTTACTATTAGTTCCACAAAGGTTCTTTTCAGGACTGGTATCAGTGGTACGGTAATAGGCTTGTACACGTATAATATTCTTTCTTCCAAATATAGAAAGAATATTATACTTGACTGCTGCCCTTCTGCTGCAGTCTGCTAATCATTCACAACTCACTTGTTCCACAAAGCTCTTTATCAGGACTGGTAACTTGGTCTGTCTAGGGTGCTACGGTACATAGGCTTGGGTGCGGTACAGTCTGCTGTTCTGTAAGGACCGCTATCGGTCCACAATACATAGGGTTGCCGTGCACTACTGCTGACCGCTGCCCTATACTGCAGCAGTCCTTCATTGGTATAGGGACTGACGTACAGTCTGCTAATCACTAACACACAACCTGCTTGGTCCACAAAAGTTCTTATAAGGACTGGTAACTTGGTATAGGGTGCTACGGTACATAGGCCTGAGTGCGTTACAGTCTGCTGTTCTGTAAGGACCGCTATCGGTCCACAATACATAGGGTTGCCGTGCACTACTGCTGACCGCTGCCCTATACTGCAGCAGTCCTTCAGCGGTATAGGGACTGACGCACAGTCTGCTAAACACTAACACACAACCTGCTTGGTCCACAAAAGTTTTTATAAGGACTGGTAACTTGGTATAGGGTGCTACGGTACATAGGCCTGAGTGCAGTACAGTCTGCTGTTCTGTAAGGACCGCTATCGGTCCACAATACATAGGGTTGCCGTGCACTACTGCTGACCGCTGCCCTATACTGCAGCAGTCCTTCATTGGTATAGGGACTGACGTACAGTCTGCTAATCACTAACACACAACCTGCTTGGTCCACAAAAGTTCTTATAAGGACTGGTAACTTGGTATAGGGTGCTACGGTACATAGGCCTGAGTGCGTTACAGTCTGCTGTTCTGTAAGGACCGCTATCGGTCCACAATACATAGGGTTGACGTGCACCACTGCTGACCGCTGCCCTATACTGCAGCAGTCCTTCAGCGGTATAGGGACTGACGTACAGTCTGCTAAACACTAATACACAACCTGCTTGGTCCACAAAAGTTCTTATAAGGACTGGTAACTTGGTATAGGGTGCTACGGTACATAGGCTTGAGTGCGGTACAGTCTGCTGTTCTGTAAGGACCGCTATCGGTCCACAATAGATAGGGTTGACGTGCACCACTGCTGACCGCTGCCCTATACTGCAGCAGTCCTTCAGCGGTATAGGGACTGACGCACAGTCTGCTAAACACTAACACACAACCTGCTTGGTCCACAAAAGTTTTTATAAGGACTGGTAACTTGGTATAGGGTGCTACGGTACATAGGCCTGAGTGCGTTACAGTCTGCTGTTCTGTAAGGACCGCTATCGGTCCACAATACATAGGGTTGCCGTGCACTACTGCTGACCGCTGCCCTATACTGCAGCAGTCCTTCATTGGTATAGGGACTGACGTACAGTCTGCTAATCACTAACACACAACCTGCTTGGTCCACAAAAGTTCTTATAAGGACTGGTAACTTGGTATAGGGTGCTACGGTACATAGGCCTGAGTGCGTTACAGTCTGCTGTTCTGTAAGGACCGCTATCGGTCCACAATACATAGGGTTGACGTGCACCACTGCTGACCGCTGCCCTATACTGCAGCAGTCCTTCAGCGGTATAGGGACTGACGTACAGTCTGCTAAACACTAATACACAACCTGCTTGGTCCACAAAAGTTCTTATAAGGACTGGTAACTTGGTATAGGGTGCTACGGTACATAGGCTTGAGTGCGGTACAGTCTGCTGTTCTGTAAGGACCGCTATCGGTCCACAATACATAGGGTTGCCGTGCACTACTGCTGACCGCTGCCCTATACTGCAGCAGTCCTTCATTGGTATAGGGACTGACGTACAGTCTGCTAATCACTAACACACAACCTGCTTGTTCCACAAAAGTTCTTATAAGGACTGGTAACTTGGTATAGGGTGCTACGGTACATAGGCTTGAGTGCGGTACAGTCTGCTGTTCTGTAAGGACCGCTATCGGTCCACAATAGATAGGGTTGACGTGCACCACTGCTGACCGCTGCCCTATACTGCAGCAGTCCTTCAGCGGTATAGGGACTGACGTACAGTCTGCTAAACACTAATACACAACCTGCTTGGTCCACAAAAGTTCTTATAAGGACTGGTAACTTGGTATAGGGTGCTACGGTACATAGGCTTGAGTGCGGTACAGTCTGCTGTTCTGTAAGGACCGCTATCGGTCCACAATAGATAGGGTTGACGTGCACCACTGCTGACCGCTGCCCTATACTGCAGCAGTCCTTCAGCGGTATAGGGACTGACGTACAGTCTGCTAAACACTAATACACAACCTGCTTGGTCCACAAAAGTTCTTATAAGGACTGGTAACTTGGTATAGGGTGCTACGGTACATAGGCTTGAGTGCGGTACAGTCTGCTGTTCTGTAAGGACCGCTATCGGTCCACAATACATAGGGTTGCCGTGCACTACTGCTGACCGCTGCCCTATACTGCAGCAGTCCTTCATTGGTATAGGGACTGACGTACAGTCTGCTAATCACTAACACACAACCTGCTTGTTCCACAAAAGTTCTTATAAGGACTGGTAACTTGGTATAGGGTGCTACGGTACATAGGCTTGAGTGCGGTACAGTCTGCTGTTCTGTAAGGACCGCTATCGGTCCACAATAGATAGGGTTGACGTGCACCACTGCTGACCGCTGCCCTATACTGCAGCAGTCCTTCAGCGGTATAGGGACTGACGTACAGTCTGCTAAACACTAATACACAACCTGCTTGGTCCACAAAAGTTCTTATAAGGACTGGTAACTTGGTATAGGGTGCTACGGTACATAGGCTTGAGTGCGGTACAGTCTGCTGTTCTGTAAGGACCGCTATCGGTCCACAATAGATAGGGTTGACGTGCACCACTGCTGACCGCTGCCCTATACTGCAGCAGTCCTTCAGCGGTATAGGGACTGACGTACAGTCTGCTAAACACTAATACACAACCTGCTTGGTCCACAAAAGTTCTTATAAGGACTGGTAACTTGGTATAGGGTGCTACGGTACATAGGCTTGAGTGCGGTACAGTCTGCTGTTCTGTAAGGACCGCTATCGGTCCACAATAGATAGGGTTGACGTGCACCACTGCTGACCGCTCACCTATACTGCAGCAGTCCTTCAGCGGTATAGGGACTAAGAGTTTTGTCACAGGGTCATTTAAAAAATGACATGCAGAGGAAGAGGCAGGCCCTTCCGCAGGGGTGGTAGGGGTAGGGCAGGAGCAACAGGCTTGAGCCAAAGTGGGAAGTTGCAGAAGGTGCGTTCAATTACTTTAAAGGATGCACCAGACTTGGTTGAGTGGCTCGCTCAGCCTTACTCTTCTGCACCCTCCTCATCCTCTCGATCTGCACCCTCTTCTTCACTCTCTGCTATGTGCACCCCCAAAGACACTACCACCAACAACACGACCACCACCACCACCACCACATACCTTCCGCTTGAGTCACTGGAATTATTTTCCGATCCATATCAAGAGGACATTTCTGATGCGCAGCCACTCTTGGTATTGGATCAGGAAGAGGAGGTAGCAACAAGCGCTACTCAGCAGTCTGACGCCAGTACCCAGATCAGCCCAAGGAGGAGGTTGGTCCCCGGTGTTGCTGCCTACTCTACTTATAGCGGTGGGGAAGGTGACGTTGATGATGACGTGTCTAGTGATGTCACGTGGGTGCCCACAAGAGAGGAAGAGGAGGGGAGTTCAGAGGGAGATATGGACCAGCAGATAGGGAGGAGAAGCAGCAATGACTTACATTGCACAGCAGGGACAAAGCAGACTGCAAATGTATCAGGAGCGAGTCATCGACCATGTACGGTCACATCTGGCGCTCCCAGGACACCGGCACATGGCTCCGCAGTGTGGGCTTTTTTTAACGTGTCCGCTGCTGACAATAGCGTTGCCATCTGCAATCTTTGCAGTCAACGCGTTAGTCGCGGTAAGCCCAATACTCACCTAGGGACGACCGCCTTAAGAAGGCACATGAGCAGCCATCACCGAGCCCAGTGGGAGCAACGGAACACACAAAGCCACACTGCAGGCTCTCACCGTCCAGCCTCGTCTTCTACTTCTCCTTCTCCTCTCTCCTCACAATTGTCCTCCACTCCACCTTCCATCACGCCAAGCTCACATTTTTCTGCAAAAAGGCAGGCTTCCGTGGGCCTAATGTTTGAGCGTAAAAAAATGATGACGCCGGATAACCCTCTTGCCCAACGGTTGGCGGCTGGCTTGTCAGAACTCATAGCCCGCCAACTACTGCCATATAAACTGGTGGACTCGGAGGCCTTTCGCAAATTTGTGGCCATTGGAACACCACAATGGAAGGTCCCAGGAAGGAAGTATTTCTCAGAGAAGGGCATCCCAGAGCTATATGGCCATGTTCAGCGGCAAGTGAATGTATCTCTGGCACACAGTGTCGGTGCCAAGATACATCTGACCACAGACACGTGGTCTAGCAAACACGGGCAGGGAAGGTATATCAGTTTTACTGCCCACTGGGTGAACCTTCTGACGGCCGTCAAGCATGTAACCCGTGGCACCCGTGTAGATTTGGTTTTACCGCCACGGATTGCATGCAGGCCTGACTCTTCTTCTCCTCCTCCTACTCCATCCTCCTCCCTCTCCTCCTCAGCTGCCTCCTCCTTTTCCGCTGCTAGCGTCTCTTCCACTGCACCGCCCAAGCTCCCCAGAACCTATTCCACATGCCAGGTGAGACGTTGCCATGCCGTGCTGCGTCTGTTGTGCCTGGAAGCAAAGAGCCACACTGGCCCGGCACTCCTTTCAGCTTTGCGTTCACAGGCAGATGAGTGGCTAACACCGCTCAATTTGACAGTTGGTAAAGTGGTGTGTGACAACGGTGCCAATCTGCTTAGCGCATTGAAACAGGGCAAAATCACGCACGTGCCGTGCATGGCACACGTCTTAAACTTGGTCGTGCAGCGATTCCTTGTCAAATACCCTGGGGTCCAGGACATCTTGCGGCAGGCAAGGAAAATCTCGGCCCATTTCAGAAGATCTTACACGGCCATGGCTCGCCTTGCTGACATTCAGCGGCGACACCATCTGCCGGTCAGACGTCTTATTTGCGATTGCCCGACGCGATGGAACTCAACCTTCTATATGCTTGATAGGCTGCTCCAGCAGAAACGTGCAGTTAACGTCTACCTGTATGAACTCTGCGAAAGAAACGGTTCTGGGGAGCTGGGTTTTTTTTCACCGCGCCAGTGGCTGCTCATGCGCGACACATGCAGACTTCTGCGGCCATTTGAGGAGATCACCAAACTGGTCAGTCGCAGCCATGGCGCCATCAGTGACATGGTACCTTATGCCTTCTTTCTGGAGCGTGCATTGCGTCGTGTCATTGATCAGGCTGTGGAGGAGCAGGAGCGGGAAGATGAGGAAGTCGCAATGCTGGATGAATTCCCAGGGGGGGCTACTCTATCTGAGACAAGTCAACAACAGGAGTCTGATGAGGAGTCAGAGGAGGATGGTGCCGGGGCGGATGAGCAGGAGCAAGAAGAGCATGCTTTAAACCTTTCTGGGATCCCTGTTGTGCGAGGATGGGGAGAGGAGAATGAAGAGGACGACATTATCCTGGATGATGAGCAGGAGCCAGGCCACCACACCGCTTCCACTTTAGTGCAAATGGGGGCCTTCATGCTCCAGTGTTTTAATAGGGACCCCCGTATAAAAAGCATGAGGGTCAAGGACCAGTACTGGGTGGCAACGTACTTAGACCCCCGGTACAAACACAAAATGGCGGAAATGTTACCGCCGTCGCAGAGGGCTGTCAGAATGCAGCACTTCCAGGCCTTGCTTCGAGAAATGCTGCATTCTGCTTTTGCGTGCGCTGGCAGAGGAGCAATTCCCACTCCCAGAGAAGGATTTGCGGGTACCAATCCAACAGCGCCTGCAAGAAGAGGCCGGTTTGAAGATGTGTTGGTGACTTCGGATATGAGGTCATTCTTTCAGCCGACCCATCGACAGGTGTCATCCGGATCCAGCATCAGGGAACGCCTAGACCGTCAGGTGTCCGACTACATTGGGTTAACGGCCGATGTGGACGCTCTGAGGAGTGATGAACCCCTAGACTACTGGGTGGGCAGGCTTGACCTCTGGCCAGAGCTTGCCCAATTTGCAATCGAACTGTTGGCTTGCCCCTCATCCAGTGTCCTGTCCGAAAGGACGTTCAGCGCAGCAGGGGGGATTGTGACCGATAAGCGTACTCGCCTAGCTCACCACAGTGTTAACTACCTCACATTTCTAAAAATGAATGAGGCATGGATCTCGGAGGAATTCAACACATGTGATCAGTAGACCATGTATATGTCTATAAACAATTTTTGGAATCAAGCACACAGACCTTCTTAATTCATTTGGCTCACTTCCCTGACCCAAAAAAGCACACCGTACTATATGCCCCTACCCTCCTCTTTGAAGAGGTTGAGCGGTGTCATATTTCTACTGGGGCTGCTTATTATGAGGGGTTCCCACCATCCCTGTGCTGTGCTGACTTCCTCCTGGGTGTTCTTATTATGAGGGGCTCCCACCATCCCTGTGCTGTGCTGACTTCCTCCTGGGGGTTCTTATTATGAGGGGATCACACCATCCCTGTGCTGTGCTGACTTCCTCCTGGGGCTGCTTACGGTGCTGCTGTCAGCGCTGTATGTCACGGAGCTGCTGTCAGCGCTGTATGTCACGGAGCTGCTGTCAGCGCTGTATGTCACGGAGCTGCTGTCAGCGCTGTATGTCACGGAGCTGCTGTCAGCGCTGTATGTCACGGAGCTGCTGTCAGCGCTGTATGTCACGGAGCTGCTGTCAGCGCTGTATGTCACGGAGCTGCTGTCAGCGCTGTATGTCACGGAGCTGCTGTCAGCGCTGTATGTCACGGAGCTGCTGTCAGCGCTGTATGTCACGGAGCTGCTGTCAGCGCTGTATGTCACGGAGCTGCTGTCAGCGCTGTATGTCACGGAGCTGCTGTCAGCGCTGTATGTCACGGTGCTGCTGTCAGCGCTGTATGTCACGGAGCTGCTGTCAGCGCTGTATGTCACGGAGCTGCTGTCAGTGCTGTATGTCACGGAGCTGCTGTCAGCGCTGTATGTCACGGAGCTGCTGTCAGCGCTGTATGTCACGGAGCTGCTGTCAGCGCTGTATGTCACGGTGCTGCTGTCAGCGCTGTATGTCACGGAGCTGCTGTCAGCGCTGTATGTCACGGAGCTGCTGTCAGCGCTGTATGTCACGGAGCTGCTGTCAGCGCTGTATGTCACGGAGCTGCTGTCAGCGCTGTATGTCACGGAGCTGCTGTCAGCGCTGTATGTCACGGTGCTGCTGTCAGCGCTGTATGTCACGGAGCTGCTGTCAGCGCTGTATGTCACGGAGCTGCTGTCAGTGCTGTATGTCACGGAGCTGCTGTCAGCGCTGTATGTCACGGAGCTGCTGTCAGCGCTGTATGTCACGGAGCTGCTGTCAGCGCTGTATGTCACGGTGCTGCTGTCAGCGCTGTATGTCACGGAGCTGCTGTCAGCGCTGTATGTCACGGAGCTGCTGTCAGCGCTGTATGTCACGGAGCTGCTGTCAGCGCTGTATGTCACGGAGCTGCTGTCAGCGCTGTATGTCACGGAGCTGCTGTCAGCGCTGTATGTCACGGTGCTGATGTCAGTGCTCTGTATTACGGTGCTGCTGTCAGTGCTCTGTATCTCCTGCACCCTCTTGTTTGCCTACCCTGGTCCCTGACCTTCCCTCTCCTCCATTGCCTTCATTAGCTCCATAGTCCTGAATTGTCAGAACAATTTCCCAAATAAAAAAAAAATGCTTGTAGTTATCGATCCCAAATTCACCTCATACATGTATTATGCTATTGTCCAGGTGGTGGGACTACGTGCTACCCCCTAATAATTACCCCGTGGCCGCAAATTCGACCTAAAGGTTTGCGAAATTCGCCTCCCATTGAAGTCAATGGAGCCCGCGGCGAACGGTCGTTTTCGCGAACGTTTGTGTCCGTTCGCGTTTCGCGTTCGCGAAACGTCCCGTCGGAAGTTCGTCCATCACTACTCTGTATGTGGCCAGGCTGTGTAAAAGTCTCACACATTTGGTATCGTAATACTCAGAAGGAGTAGCAGAACGTATTTTGGGGTGTCATTTGTGGTATACACATGCCATGTGAGAGAAATAACCTATTACATTGAAAATTTTGTGAGAAAAAAAATAAATAAAAAAATCTTCATTTTGCAAAGAATTGTGGGAAAAAGATGACAACATCAAAAACCTCACCATGCATCTTAGTAAATACCTTGGAATGTCTACTTTCAAAAAAGGGGTCATTTGGGGGGTATTTGTACTTTCCTGACTTGTTCGGGTCGCAAGAAATGAGATAGGCCACCAGTACATCAGGTGTGATCAATTTTGTGTGTTTCGCACCACAGATTGTAGACTCTCTAACTTTCACAAAGACCAAATAATATCCACTAATTTGGGTTATTTTTATCAAAGATATGTAGCAGTATAAATTGTGGCCAAAATTTATGAAAAAAAAATTATAATTTGCAAAATTTTATCACAGAAACAAAGAAATATGCGTTTTTTTTCAAAATTTTCGGTCTTTTTTCATTTATAGCCCAAAAAATAAAAACCCCAGAGGTGATCAAATACCACCAAAAGAAAGCTCTATTTGTGGGAAAAAAAGGACACAAAATTCATTTGGGTACAGTGTTGCATGACTGAGTAATTGTCATTCAAAGTGTGAGAGCACCAAAAGCTGAAAATTGGTCTGGGCAGGAAGGGTGTTTAAGTGCCCAGTAAGCAAGTGGTTAAAATGGTTGTTAAGCCACTGTGATATCTTTATACAATTCTGTGCGTTTCGTTATGCTATGTTCCCCTTTCTCTGTGTTTTATATATATATATATAAAAAAAAATACCACCCTATGCCTGATTTCAGATCAGTGGTCACGTGATCGTCCGCCTCTCCACTCTCTCGATGTGACAGCTACAGCGAGCCATGAAAACCGTGGTCAGTTTACAGGGGGGAGGGCAGAACCAGGCAGGATCAGCCAGGTATTTCAGGTGATACAGGGGGGCAAATTACACAGTACAAGCACTGTACTAATATTCATGCTTTAAATTAACAGGATCTATTTTTTTTAAGTAATAAACGGTTTAATATCAAATCAAATATATATTTGACATCAAATCTTTATTATTTTTTGGCAATAACATGGTGCGGGTGGATTTCTGCCAGTCACAGCCTGTGTCTTTGAATAAGAGGGAGGTGAAGCCCCCATCAATCTACATGTAATATCCTGCCCCCATTGTATTTATCTGGTTAGTGGTCATGGAGGAGGAGGGAAGGAGCGGGCTGTCATTTACCACTGTGTACATGCCCACATATGTGACTTAATGTGTTGCTCAGATGTGATAGGGAGGAAATGCTCAGCATAGAAACTCACTGAAACTGAGCATGTGCAGAGCTGCCAACACTGCTCTGCAAAATCCCTAGCTGAATTGGGGACATAGACAGAGGGGGGAAATGGAGCACAGCAGGATCAACCAGAATATTAATATAATAATATAATATATAATAATAATATAATATAATACACCATTTGTTTATTTTGTTTTTTGATGATGTGAGTTTAGTGACACTTCTTTTTTTTTTTTTTACTCACGTTTTCATGTCTGTTACTAAGGGGTGCCTTGGAATCTGCCTCTTCCTCTCCCTGGCGCCTGACATAATTTCCCTCGACGACCGCGCTCACTAGTGCTGCTGGGAGATGTGTGTCATCATTTCCCAGGAGTCAGTGGGCAGCGCCGAGGGCTTTGTTGCCATCACAACCTGGCGGTACTTCTGATGACGTCGCCTGTTGTGATGGCAATGTCAATTGCGTATGGCACTGTGAGCCGTACATACTACACATGTGTGAGAATAGGCGGGGCATGCTGGTCGCTCAGCTGCACCAGAGCCCGGAAGATAATGCTTGTGGGCTTCACATGCCCACAAGCAAGATGGAAATTTCCAAGAACGAGGAATAAAACATATCTTGCTCTATTAAATCGCCAATCAAGTAGCGATTGAAAAGAGAAACGTGAGTGCTATTAACAAGATTTTTAAAATAAAGATATTCATCCAAAAAAATAAAAAGTTGGAACTCCGCTTTAATAATAACCATGTGTAGATGCATGGGACTGGAAACCCATCAGCAGACAAAACTGAGAGATGCAAAGTTGGTGTATGAGTCAGTCTGATGAGAACTATGCAAAATTTAAATATCAGTTTTGTGTGGACTGGCCCTTTAAATGGGCCGTGAGGACTAGGCTGGGTCTAGTATTGGGTTAACAAGTAACTTCTCAGTACGTTTTGTCCAGAAACACGTTTCAATTCAGGACCTTGCTGCACAAAACCTTGGATTTCCATTTCACACAGGGAGATTGAAGTGACCGTGACATATTCACTAATCACTACAACCTCAGCTTATTAGCAGAGCAGGAAAATACATTCATATCCACTTGTGTGATTACATTAACATCCTGTCCATGAATGGAAAATCAACAGATGTCTGAGAAAGGATCAATATAAAGGTGACACTGTATGAACTCTGTGATGGATCTAGTGTATGATCAGTGTGGAGTAATGTAGAATATTTTATGTATTAACAGAGCCAGACATGGTATATCTTCCGGGATAATGTAATAAATACTAAGCAGGGGACGGAGCTCTGAACACAAAACAAAACGATGGAGCCTGAAACCACAAAACGCGTTCCACTATCTATACTCAGTCATGTTTTCAGGCTTTTATTCAATTCACCAGATCAGATTAGCTTTATACTGTTATTTATTTTATTACACATATTGGTCACTAATTACCTTCTGTTTTCGTTAATTGAACTTCAGACATGTGGGAACAAATGTTGTGGGTTCCCAATTTCTGGGAATTTTCTTGGTCAGTTCCTGGAACTGCATCGATCCAAGGCTATGTGAAATGGTGGTACTTGAACTATATCATTGTGTAGTTTGATTACCTAATAATTTGTTCAAAAGATGCCTAATGCCGCGTATACGCGATCGGACTATCAAGCGAACGGACTTGACCACACATGATCACTCCAAAAGTCCAACGGATTCGAACATGATGACATAGAATAAGGAAGGTCATAGCCAGTAGCCAATAGCTGCCCTAGTGCCGGTTTTAGTCTGCCGGACTAGCACACAGATGAACGGATTGTCCGCTAAAAGCCGAGTCCGGCGGACAATTTTGAAGCAAGTCTTATTTCTAAGTCCGCTTGACTTTTGAGAAGAAAAAGTCCACTGGAGCCCACACATGATCGAATTGTCCGGCGGACTCTGGTCCGATCGTGTGTACGCGGCATAACACTGCACTCTATATAAAGTGCATGGAAACAGCTACATACATGTAGCATAGTCCCAGGTCCCTTGAGGCCTAATGGTGACCTCCAGAGTTAGGGACAGCTAACATCCTTCTTTGTAGAACGGGTTACAAGGCATGGTGGGTGTACTGCAAGATGAAATGGTGGGCGCCAGACACTTTTTGAAAGCAAAGAGATTCATTGTCTCTTGAGCAGAACTGTGGGAGAGAGGGTTAGGGTCAGGACACCCTTAAGTAGATGCAGTGATAATTGGCAGACTCCGAGACTTCTATAGGCAGACAGCTTTACAGGTGAAGGCCTCCAGCCGGGCACCACTTCTGTATAGGTAGGACCGCTGTCTCCTATGGCAACAATCTTGTAGCAGTTAATAACGGTAGTCGTATTCAACTATTGGCAACACAAACAGTTCTCCACTTCCTCCTCAGTCTCTCACTGTAGGTCTTCACTCAACTAACTCCCAGTCTTTTACTAGACTTCAGATCCAATAGCCACTGGATCCTCTGAGCTCCTCCACTTTCAGCACTCAGTATCTTCCTCATGCGTCACCCACACCCCTACATGGCAAATGAGGTTCAATGTAGAAAAAGGTAAAATAATGCATTTGGGTGTCAAAACTATAAATGCAATTTATACACTGGGGGGAGAACCTCTGGGGGTATCTAGGATGGAAAAGGACCTGGGGGTCCTAGTAGATTATAGGCTCAGCAATGGCATGCAATGCCAAGCTGCTGCTGACAAAGCAAACAGAATATTGGCATGCATTAAAAATGGGATCAACTCCAGAGATAAAACAATAATTCTCCCGCTCTACAAGACTCTGGTTCGGCCGCACCTGGAATATGCTGTCCAGTTCTGGGCACCAGTCCTCAGGAAAGATGTACTGAAAATGGAGCGAGTACAAAGAAGAGAAACAAAGCTAATAAAGGGTCTGGAGAATATTAGTTATGAGGAAAGGTTGCGAGCACTGAACTTATTCTCTCTGGAGAAGAGACTCTTGAGAGGGGAAATGATTTCAATTTACAAATATCATACTGGTGACCCCACAATAGGGATAAAACTTTTTTTGCAGAAGGGAGTTTAATAAGACTCGTGGCCACTCACTAAAATTAGAAGAAAAGAGGTTTAACCTTAAACTACGTAGAGGGTTCTTTACTGTAAGAGCGGCAAGGATGTGGAATTCCCTTCCACAGGTGGTGGTCTCAGCGAGGGGCATTGATAGTTTCAAAAAAACTATTAGATAAGCACCTGAACGACCGCAACATACAGGGATATACAATGTAATACTGACATAAAATCACACACATAGGTTGGACTTGATGGACTTGTGTCTTTTTTTCAACCTTGATTACTATGTAACTATGTAACCTGTTCAATTGCTTGGTAACACTAATTGCTAATCAGCCAATCACATGGGAGAAATTCAATGCATTTAGGCATCTAGATGTGGTAAAGACAACTTGCTGAAGTTCAACCCAAGCATCAGAATGGGGAAGAAAAGGGGATTTAGGTGACTTTGGACATGGATGGTTGTTGGTGCCAGATGGGCTGGTCTGAGTATTTCAAAAACTGCTGATCTATTGGGATTTTCACGCACAACCATCTCTCGGGTTTACAGAGAATGGTCTGAAAAAGAAAATATCCAGTGAGCGGCAGTTGTGTGGACAAAAATGCCTTGTTGATGTCAGAGGTCAGAAGAGAATGGACAGACTGGCTTGAGATGATAGAAAGGCAATAGTAACTCAAATAACCACTCGTTACAATAAAGCTTTGAAGAATACCATCTCTGAATGCACAACATTTTAAAGCTTGAAGCAGATTGGCTACAGCAGCAGAAGACCACACCAAGTGCCACTCCAGTCAGCTAAGGAAACTGAGGCTACAATTCACACAGACTCACCAAAATTGGACAATAAAAGATTGGGAAAATGTTGCCTAGTCTGATGAGTCTCGATTTCAGCTGCGACATTCAGATGGTAGGGGTCAGAATCTGGCGTAAACAGCATGAAAGCATGGATCCACCCTGCCTTGTATCACCGGTTCAGGCTGGTGGTGGTGGTGTAATGGTGTGGGGGATATTTTCTTGCCACACTTTGGGCCCCTTAGTACTAATTGAGCATCGTTTAAACCCCACGGTCTACCTGAGTATTGTTGGTGACCATGTCCATCCCTTTATGACTACAGTGTCCCCATCTTCTGATGGCTCCTTCCAGCAGGATAATGCACCATGTCACAAAGCTCCAATCATCTCACTACTGGACAATGAGGTTCCTGTACTCCAATGGCCTCCACACTCACCAGATCTCAATCCAATAGGGATGTGGTGGAACAGGAGATTTGCATCATGGATGTGCAGCCGACAAATCTACAGCAACTGCATGATGCTATCATGTTAATATTGAAAAATAATTCTGAGGAATGTTTCCAACATCTTATTGAATCTCTGCCATGAAGAATGAAGGCAGTTCTGAAGGAAAAAGGGGGTCCAACCCGGTACTGGTATATTTTTTATTTGATTTGAACCATAGATACACATTAAGTAGAACTTAAGAATTCTGATTTTCTCATAGCCTGATTGTGAGATTGGCTGGAAAGAAAACTACCAACCTGTCTCAAATAATTGTATATATTGAAAGAATTCCAAGAAGATATGTCATCATAAGGGTGCCTTCATTCAGCATATTGAAAAGTGTTGAGTGCTGTCAAATAACTGTTATTTAAGATCACAAGTGACAGAATGAGCTGCTTTTTCGGTAAATTCTGAATCTAACGTTGGAAGCCGTGATTAAGATGTCAGAGTAACCTTACACAGTCATATTGTTTTACATAGAGGAATATGCTGGCTGGTCACATGCTAAGGCTTAGTGGTGGCACATCTTGTACAAACCCCTAACCCATTATAAGCCATTAATTGGCTCTTATAAGTTAATGGCTAATAAGGTGAGCTCTCATTCATCAGTATGAAAATTTGCTCTATTAAATATTTCTCCTGTTGCATTGCAGTCAGGGTACCTATGAAGTTGAAAGACAAGCACAGGAGATTTATATGAGCATACATAGGGAAGTGATGCTCAACGATTTTGAGACCAAGACCCCAAACCCAGCCAGTTCATTTTACTGTATGTTGTAAACACATACACTATATTACCAAAAGTATTGGGATGCTGCCTTTACATGCACATGCACTTTAATGGCATTCCAGTCTTAGTCTGTAGGGTTCAATATTGAGTTGGCCCACCCTTTGCAGCTATAACAGCTTCAACTCTTCTGGGAAGGCCGTCCACAAGGTTTAGTAGTGGCTCTATGGGAATGTTTAACCATTCTTCCAGAAGCACCTTTGTGAGGTCAGGCATTGATGTTGGGCAAGAAAGCCTGGCTCCCAGTCTCCGCTCTAATTGTGTGTTCCTTGGGTTGAGGTCAGGACTCTGTGCAGGCCAGTCAAGTTCCTCCACCCCAAACTTGCTCATCCATGGACCCCTGCTGTGAGCAGCATTGGTATTAAATGTGAACCCAGCCTGAAACAATTGTACCTGCTAATTCCAGGTCTTTCTGAAGTTCTCCAGAAGTGGTCCTTGGCTCTTGGACAACTCTTCTGATAATTCTTTTCACTCCACTGTCAGAAATCTTGCAAGGGGCCCCTGGCTATGGCCAGTTTATGGTGAAATTATGTTCTTGCCACTTGTAGATTATGGCCCCACAGTGCTCAGAGGAACATTCAGACATTTATAAATCCTTCTGTAACCAATGGCATCAGTATGTTTTGCAATAATGAGGTTGCGGAGGTCTTGAGAGAGCTTTTTGCTTTTACCAATCATGAGATATTTCTTGTGTGACACCTTGGTAAAAAGACTCCTTTTTATAGGCCATTAGTTGAGACTGAAGCAGCTGATATTACGGTAATTTTCAATGACAATTGCTTTCTAATTACTGATAGATCCCACTGGTGTCTTGGCTTTCCATGCCTTTTTGCACCTCCCTTTCTTCATATGTTCAATACTTTTTCCCCGTGTCATTCCGTTTTATTACACATACAGTTGTGCTCATAAGTTTACACACCCCGGCAGAATTTATGATTTCTTGGCCATTTTTCAGAGAATACGAATAATAACACAAAAACTTTTCTTTCACTCATGGTTAGTGTTTGGCTGAAACTATTTATTAGTAATCAACTGTGTTTACTCTTTTTAAATTATAATGGCAACAGAAACTACCCAAATGACCCTGATCAAAAGTTTACACACCCCCAGTTCTTAATACCGTGTATTGCCCTCTTTAACATCAATGACAGCTTGAAGTCCTTTGTGGATGAGGCTCTTTATCTTCTCAGATTGGTAAAGCTGCCCATTCTTCTTGGCAAAAATCCTCCAGTTCCTGTAAATTCTTGGGCTGTCTTACATGAACGGCACGTTTCAGATCTCCCCAGAGTGGCTCAATGATATTGAGGTCAGGAGACTGAGATGGCCACTCCAGAACTTCCACTTTATTCTGCTGTAACCAATGACAGGTGGACTTGGCCTTGTGTTTTGGATCATTGTCACGTTGGAGTGTCCAAGTACGTCCCATGCGCAGCTTCCTGGCTGATGAATGCAAATGTTCCTCCAGTATTTTTGATAACATACTGCATTCATCTTGCTATCAATTTTGACCAAATTTACTGTGCCTTTGTAGCTCACACATCCCCAAAACATCAGCGATCCACCTCCGTGTTTCACAGTAGGAATGGTGTACCTTTCATCATAGGCTTTGTTGACTCCTCTCCAAATGTAGCATTTATGATTGTGGCCAAAAAGCGAAATATTGGTCTCATCACTCCAAATGACTTTGCGCCAGAAGGTTTGAGGCTTGTCTCTGTGCTGTTTGGCGGTTTGTAAGCAGGATACATTGTGACATTTGCATAATAATGGCTTTGTTCTGGCGACTCGACCATGCAGCCCATCTTTCTTCAATTCCCTCTTATTGTGCTTCTTGAAACAGCCACACCACATGTTTTCAGAGAGCCCTGTATTCAACCTGAAGTTATTTGTGGGTTTTTCTTTGCATACCGAACAATTTTCCGGGCAGTTGTGGCTGAAATTTTGTTGGTCTACCTGACCGTGGTTTGGTTTCAACAGAACCCCTAATTTTCCATTTCTTGATCAGAGTTTGAACACTGCTTATTGGCATTTCCTTGGATATCTTTTTATATTCCTTTCCTGTTTTATATAGTTCAACTGCCTTTTCCCGCAGATCCTTTGACAATTATTTGCTTTCTCATGACTCAGAATCCAGAAACGTCAGTTCAGTACTGGATTAAAGATGCAAGAGTCTGTCAGGAGTCCAGAAACTCATTGACCTTTTATATACACACACAAATTACAAGTAAACAGATCAAAGTTGAGGAATGGTTACCTTTAATAGCCATTCAAACCCCTTTGTGTGCATGTTATCAGGCCAAATTCACCAGGGTATGTAAACTTTTGATCAGGGTCATTTGGGTAGTTTCTGTTGCCATTATGATTTAAAAAGAGTAAATACAGTTGATTTATAATAAATAGTTTCAGCCAAACATTAACCATGAGTGAAAGAAAAGGTTTTGTGTTATCATTCATATTCTCTGAAAAATGGCCAAGAAATTATAAATTCTGCCAGGGTATGTAAACTTATGAGCACAACTGTAACTTAATTTCTGAACTTATGTGTTTTGGTTTCTTTGTATGTATAGATTGCATGGGTTGTCACCAACACGTGGTGAACATTTCATGCCAATAGCACCTTTAGAGATATATTTATCTAGAAAAATGATGACGTGTTCAATACTTATTTTACCCGCTGTATATATTATACTGTTTTTGTAGCAAAAGTGGAGGTTTGTTTTATTTAAAAATGATTTAAATATGTGGATCTCAAGATGTTCTTATTCATATGAGTGTAGAGTTCTGCTATACTGTGTCTTGTCTCCATGTTATATAATTTGTTAACAGCAGCAATGTTTCAGCAGTCAACCTCTGTTTGATGGTTCTAGTGTTCATCTCTAATAAGAGATGTAGAATATCACAAACAAAAATCCAGTTGTGTCTGAGGATGAAGCCATTTTACTCTGCAAGCATCACTAAATGTATAATTACCAGCATCTTCATCTTAGTCTCCAGTGCACCCCAACCCACTCTTGATATGCCCAGCTTCTGGACGGTCCCACCCAGACCACACCCACTTTCCAGGTGGTCCTGCCAAGACCACACCCACTTTCTGGTCAGCCCCACCCTTACGTATGTAGGGACCGCCCACTAACAGCCAGAAGCCTCTCAGCTAATACACTTTTTGAGTTACTGTATATGCTCAGTAACTCAAACAATGGTGATGCTTTTGAGACATAGCCCAAGACATGATATCATGGGTGTAACATAAGGGGTTGCAGGGGGTCACAATCGCAACGTCATCTCTAGCTCTAGGGGGCCCCTGTAGCCTTCCTGTCATATTATCATATCCTCCACAAAATCCAGCTTTGATCTGCCCTAGGGCCCCACAGCCACGCTCCAGGACTGGGCTTCTACTTTGCCTTCCACAATCCACACCCCTCTGTTCCTATTGGCTGGGGAGAAGCTATGAGCCATTTCCTGAATGGAGAGGAGCACAAGGCGAGAACAGCCCATGATGGGTTAGTGTCTGTGCTGTGTGCTGGCAACATGGAATGGTAACCAAGCTCAGGGAGGCAAGGTGAGGAGAGTGCCATCCTGTAGTCACAATGGAACCGATGTCACTGGTATGACACTGCTCAGTGTCTCCTAGTCACCAGCTGAGAGTCTCTGTACCCCCCCCCCCACCTGGGGATCTCCACTTACCCCTCTTCCCTGACAACCTGGGGAAAAGACACACACCTCCGGGAGGTGACCTTCCCCCAACACCTGCCAACACTGATAGAGAAACCTTCAGAAATTGCTAAATAAAATCCCTTAACACCTCTTCGGGAGGGGAGGGGGGCCTAAGCGGCTGCAGGCCCCAGATTTTGTGTCACATGGCTTTGCCCTCCCAGATCTAAGTTGCCCCCCCCCCCCAAAGCCCCCTGACCACCTCTACACCCTGCATGCTATGCCTGGCTGCTGAGCTCCTTTCCCATTACAGCACTCTATATTGTTCCTCCAGGGCTGAAATCACATTCCTTTACAACACAGCCAGTCAGCCATGATCTGCCTACTGCAACTACACTGCCGTTCTGAGCAGAGAATTTCACAGGCCAGAAGGGCAACATAAAAGCCAAATACACCCTGTGAAGATTGATAGACTGTGTGTAAAGGAATGTGAATTCAGTCCTGTATAGTGTGTGTGTGTGTGTGTGGGGGGGGGGGGGGGGGGGGCTGTATACAGTGCTGGGGTGGGAAAGGAGCTTTGCCAAGTGACCTGCCAGGGGTCCCCGTCCTCTGATTCTCCTGCTGTAAAGAGGAACTCTGGGAAAGCAAAAGTCTTAAGCCACTGAGTATCTTGGTATGCGGTAGATGTATCTGCATGCACGTTGGAAGTAGTGGGGGGGGGGGGGGCAGGTCAACTTTTGCATCAGGGCCCACAAGCTTCAAGCTATGCCTCTGCATGATATCATCAGGAAAGAGGTGCGGGACTGTCCATATCTTGGATAGCTGGCATCCATGCAAGTAGAAAGTATGGATCGGAAAAAACTTTAATTTATGTTAATGGGACAATTAATGTAATTTCCAGTTTAGAATTTCATGTGTAAAATTTTTTTTTTGAGGTCAAAGGTCATTGCTTTGGACGCTGCATGCTGATGTCAATGCAGCAATAACATTCATACTCATGAACCGTTCTCCTGTCATTAACTGGATTCACGGGCTAAGCCTTTAATTATTTAGCTCACAGTCCACCATAAATCCGATCAGAGCTAGTTGTTAGGCGGTATTGATGAAACAAATTACTTAAGCATGGGAATCAGACTCCACCATGCATATTAAGAACAGTTCAGTGTTTTGATTGAAGAAAAATGCTGCTAATTGAACAGCCACATCGCAGGCAAGGGCTTTACATAAAAATACAAATAATCGCCTTCTAGAGTCCATTTATGGAAGTTCTTCTACTGGCAGGATCTCCAGGAAAGAAACTTTGCAACAGATTCCTGAAAAAAGATTTGCTAAATTAATCTCTACACAATCAGACATAATGCTAAACATACTGATAAATAGATTTAACTTTCACCCAGGTTGAAACGAATGTGAGTTTGCTTGTCTAAAGAACTGTGGTAGGACCATAAGGTTGTTCTTTGGGACCAGGGAATGATGTAACTGGGCAATGACCTTTGGAAGGCTATATATATGGAATATAAAGATTTGATGCAGAATACAATCGTCTTTTAAATACACTACTTGACTTTCACAGTCCACCTTCCATGGTGCACTAGATCCCACACATACGCACATGGAGCTCCAGGTGGATGTTGTCTTTTATGGCCAAAATTATCCAAGATTCCTGCACATGCTGTCTCCTGGCCTTCTTGAAAGTGTGATGTGGATATCTCAGAAGACTGTTGGCATCCAAAGCTACTTAACTTTGGCCTAGGTGATAAATAAGAGAGAATAAGGGGAAATCCATAGAAAAGGAGGTATTTACTAAATGAAACAATTAAAATGTATACAGTATATGATTATGTAAAGGGGAGTTACTGTAATGAGAATAATTTAAATAAAGTGAAAGGTCCACTTTATTGAGAAATACTATTGTAGAATGTTGATATGGCAAGGATTTGTTTTTGTTGCCCCTGGAAGACGTCATCTATGACGAAACGGAGTAGGGAGGAGCGACGTGCTGACGTCACCGCATACCGCGCTGGACCCGGAAGACAGGGCAGCGTTTAGGAGCCGACCGGCTTGTTGATTTTAATGACTGAAAGTCTGTAAGTGCGGAATTGTATTATTTAAATAAATTATTTGTGTGAGAGTTACACTATGGAGGCTCTTCTATCTTTTACATGGGGGAGGAATACTACCTAGGATATCCTGATAATTCGCTACTACCTGGGATTTTGCAGTGGGGACTATCCTCTTGATTCTCAAAGTGAACCCCTGGCTGGAAAAGAATTGCAGGCTGTTGTAGATCTCCCTAAAACGAGATCTCAGAATCTGGTAAGCGGCAGAGTGATTAGAGGTGGAGGATCTTTTCTTTAGAACCCATCACTGTTCTCGGGTGCTTCTGGTGTGATGTCACGATTAACAGTTCACTAAGGATTTAATTTTTGGCGGACTTTCATCTTTTTAACTGGTTGTTCCAGGACTTTATTATTTATGTACTAGGTCTAATTATTAATTCACTTAATTATTGGATTATGTCATTTTATTGCATGCTCTGATGTATCTATTTCACTAGATTTATTGGTATTTAGAGATGAGTTTTTTTACAGCGCATCTAATAGTTTTTGGTAATATATGAGAACTATCGGATGCTATGTAGGACCAGTGTTGACGATCCTTGGGCCACAAATGCAGGGGTGTTTTGGACATCAGTTTAAGATGCGTTTGAGATCATTCAGAATGTAATGAAGTTCCAACATGAACAAAAGGTCCATGAGACTGAACTTTAGGCAGGAACTCTAACGAAATGATTGCCCTGCTACAATAAATTGGAAATCCCTGCAGCACACTCTCCTTAAAGTGACACAAAATGCTGGTTATATTCAAGTATATACTGAATCAAAAAAGTACCGTCTATTGCTCTCAACCTGTAAGTAGTAAGTAGTAATGTAGACATCCTCTCTTACTCACTCCCACGATGGACTAGGACCTATGGGTCTCCAAACTTGTAAACAAAGGGCCAGATAACTGTCCTTTAGACTTTAGGCGGGCAGGACTTTGGCAAGTGGTAGTAAAAAATGCCCCATTGTTAGTGGGAGTAAGCGATTCTTTATGCTCCGTGGTCAGTGGGAGGAAAAAGTTACATTACAAAATTACATGGTCAGTAGGAGAAGAAATAGTGCCCCATCGTTGGTATTAGTTGGGAGAATGGTGTCCCATTGTTGGTGTTAGTGCGAGGAATAGTGCCCCGTTGTTGCTGTTAATGGGAGAAATAGTGCCCCGTTGTTGGTGTTAATGGGAGGAATAGTGCCCCATCATTGGTGTCAGTGGGAGGGATAGTGTTCCATCATTTGTCTGTGGGAGGAAATATCCCCTTGTTGGAGGAAGGAATAGTTCTTCATAACCTCTTATCAGGTGAAGGAATAGTGCCCCATCAATGGTGTCAGTGGAAGGAATAGTGTTCCATCATTTGTCTGTGGGAGGAAACATTCCCTTGTTGGAGGAAGGAATAGTTCTTCATAACTGGTATCAGGTGAAGGAATAGTGCCCCATCAATGGTGTCAGTGGAAGGAATAGTGTTCCATCATTTATCTGTGGGAGGAAATGTCCCCTTGTTGGAGGAAGGAATAGTTCTTCATAACTGGTATCAGGTGAAGGAATAGTGCCCCATCAATGGTGTCAGTGGAAGGAATAGTGTTCCATCATTTGTCTGTGGGAGGAAATGTCCCCTTGTTGGAGGAAGGAATAGGTCTTCATAACTGGTATCAGGTGAAGGAATAGTGTCCCATCAATGGTGTCAGTGGAAGGAATAGTGTTCCATCATTTGTCTGTGGGAGGAAATGTCCCCTTGTTGGAGGAAGGAATAGTTCTTCATAACTGGTATCAGGTGAAGGAATAGTGCCCCATCAATGGTGTCAGTGGAAGGAATAGTGTTCCATCATTTGTCTGTGGGAGGAAATGTCCCCTTGTTGGAGGAAGGAATAGGTCTTCATAACTGGTATCAGGTGAAGGAATAGTGTCCCATCAATGGTGTCAGTGGAAGGAATAGTGTTCCATCATTTGTCTGTGGGAGGAAATTTCCCCTTGTTGGAGGAAGGAATAGTTCTTCATAACCTCTTATGAGGTGAACGAATAGTGCCCCATCAATGGTGTCAGTGGAAGAAATAGTGTTCCATCATCTGTCTGTGGGAGGAAATGTCCCCTTGTTGGAGGAAGGAATAGGTCTTCATAACTGGTATCAGGTGAACGAATAGTGCCCCATCAATGGTGTCAGTGAAAGGAATAGTGCCCCATCGTTGGGGTTAGTGTTAGGAATAGCTCCTTGTATCAGTGGGAGGAATAGTGCACCAAGGGGCAGATACAGGCAAGCAAAGGGCTGCATCCATCCTGTGGACCTGTTTGGAGACCAATAAACTAGGGGATTTGTAGTGGTCATAGAGCAATGCACATGACTGCAACTAACGTGCACTGCTCGTTCCAAATAAAAGAAAGTAAGGAGGAAAAGGACAAAGACATCACAAGGGGGCAGAAGAACAATAAGAAACCATTTAAAAAACAAATTACAGGGCCATTAAGTAGTAGATGTGTATTGTTTATATTTGGAAAATAAGGATATCCTTTAGTGTCACTTTAAGTAAGGGAGAAAAATTTACGTTTGATCAAAATGCATTATATGGAATGGCTGCATGCTTTATGGATCCTTCAGAAACTTGCCCTAGGCATGTTTAATTTTCTGCAACAGGCAGAAATCTTTATCAAACATTTGTTTTATAAAGAACATCAAAAAAAACAAATCATGCACAGGTGAAGAACATATCACTACATTTTTATTGCTTGCTTATATTGGAGTTCTCCATTAAAACATAATAACCATTTTTTAAAGAAGGGGATGGACCTTGCCCTTTTGTTCTTGGTTCTTTTTTGTTTCTTGTACAAATAATGAACCCAGCTTACCTGTGTATTCATACATGTCATTTATTTCAACCATAGATCTCTAACTACGTACGTTTTCTTTCTTTTCTTCGCCTTTTATGGGTCACCTGCAATTCAGGAACCTCATGAATAAAAATGCAATTAGCGGCGATTCATTTAATTCCTGCTCATGTTCTATCTCTCTCTTGAAAAGGGATTAGATGTCAAAAACTTACCGTGAAAAGCATTCAGCATCTGCTTCATGAATAATTATATTGCCTTGTTTAAATGAATCTTTTCATAATATTTTTTTTTTCAAATAATCACTACATCTTTGTCCAATAGAGTCTCACATATGGGGGTTAATAGTAGCACAACCCAACAGTGAACTCACAAACTCAAATCAATGGCAGGGGACACTTTTTCAGCTTTTTTGGGCTGTGTACTAATACTGGTGATCCAACTAAACAAGAGTCTCTCCTTCTAAATTGGTGTCACATCTGATAAGATCAGGATATTTCCTTGCTCCCCTTATTATCCAAAGTCCTTGAATGTCTACAATTGACTGAGCATCCACCTTGCTGATAATAGCCTTCTTGATCCCCTTCAGTCTGGATTTCGTACTCAACATTCCACAGAAACTGCTTTGCTAAAACTACCAATCTACTAATAGCTAACACTAATGCCACGTACACACGATCAGACTATCTGGCGGACAACCCGCCGGACTTTGCAGCGGAGGTCCGCCGGACTTTCTGAATGAGCGGATCTGCCCACACACGCCCACACACGACCGGACTTTTCCGACAGACAAGCTGCCGGACTATGGCGGGAGTCTGCCAGACTTTTGAAATGAATGGACTTAGCTGGGTTAGCTGATAGCCTCCTACAGCTTCCAATACCATCTCTATGCTGACGATACTCAAATCTATTTCTCTGCCCCTCAACCCACTCCTTCAGTCTCCTCCCGTATCACTATTTTACTATCAGATATATCAATCTGGATGTCGCACCACTTCCTCAAACTTAATCTATCCAAAACCAAACTTATAACTTTTCCTCCCCCACGTGCCACTTCTCCTTATCTCTCTGTCAAAATTGATGTCACAACCATCAGCCCATTCCCACATGCCAAGGTCCTAGGAGTATTCCTGGACTCTGAACTCTCCTTTAAGCCGCACATCCAATCACTTTCCAAATCTTGCCGCCTCAACCACTGAAACATCTCCAAAATACACCCTTTTCTAACCAATGATACAACAAAGCTCTTAATTCACTCCCTGGTCATCTCTCGCCTTGATTACTGCAATTCCCTTCTCATTGGCTTACCTCGGTATACTCTACCCTCCCTTCAGTCCATCATGAATGCTGCTGCCAGATTCATCCAACTTACCAACCGCTCTGTCTCTGCTACTCCTCTCTGTTAATCTCTCCACTGGCTTCCGCTCACCCAATTAATTAAATTCAAAATACTAACAACTACCTACAAAGCCATCCACAACTCTGCTCCCAGCTACATCACTGACCTAGTCTCAAAATACCAACCTAATCATTCTCTGCACGTCTCCAGGACTTTTCCAGAGCCTCTCCAAGCCTATAGATTTTAGATGATCCCCGAAAACCCTCCTCTTCAGAGAAGCCTATCTTACCCACACCTAACAACTGTATTTTCATGTTGTCCATCTGATCATCCCCCACAGCTATTACCCTTTATTCCACGTGACCCTCCCTTCTAGATTGTAAGCTCGAATGAGCAGGGCCCTCTGATCCCTCCTGTATTGAATTGTATTGTAATTGTACTGTCTTCCTCGATGTTGTAAAGCGCTGCGCAAACTGTTGGTGCTATATAAATCCTGTGTAATAATAATAATGGCTTTTATACCATGTTGAGATTTGGCATGAGAAGCTGAAGAGTTGTCCCAAAGATAACCTAAGGCTAGGTTCACACTACAATGCAGTGTGGCTAACCTGTGATCTGTGTGTGTTTTCCGCATGGCTTTCAAAACGCACTGCAGTTGCCATCTGCAGTGGGTGTCAATGTTAATAAAAGCGTGTGCCTTGTACCAGGTCACATGGTATAAATGTACCATGTGATCTCGTTGCAGTGCATTTCCAAAAGTAGTGCATGTACTACTTATGGTGCAATGTAGTGCCATCTAGGCCCATTTAGGGCATGTAAATTGAACAGGAACGCGCATTCCTGTGAGATTCATAGTGTGAACCAAGCCTTAAAAAAGAATTCCAGGTATGGATATATTTGCAAAGTTACATTGGTCCATCTTTGTCCAATGTAACTAAGCATATGCCATACATGTGGGATCCACCTGGAAGCTGAAAACCTCTGCAGTATGCACAAGGACTACAGTGATCTCTACTGGATTCTGGGTCCGGTAGTGTCATTGCCCTGCCTCTCCTCATCTAATCAAAGGACGCATTGCTTTTAATGAGAAAATGCAGTGTTCTCTGGATGGTGCCCATGCCGAGCAGGTAACCTCTTCTGCTCAGAATGCAGCACAGCAGCTGCTCAGTATGGTACCTGGAAGCTAATTAAGATCAATTAAGTAGTGGTACCTACTACAGTGATTTACAGCTTTTCCCACAGGTATGGTGGTAAATATACAGTATACCTAGTTACATTGGTTCAAAGCTGGTCCAATGAACCCATGTGCAAATATCCATACATGGAATTCTTCTTCTGGCCATACATTTAACAATTTGGTCAAGCGATCAAACTTCTGATTCAATTTTTTCTTGAAATCACAAAACAATTGAAGGTATAAAATGGTGGTTTAAACTGTAAGAAGATGAAACATATTGCTGACATTTAACCTGCTGGAAAAATCCAATTTTTTTGTATAATCTTTATTTGTGAAAGACAAGGCATTACATCTCAGTGAGCAGTGCCATTGGCATAAGAAGCAAGTGTTGCACGAGATATATATATCAAAGTATAAAACATGTAAAACATGAACAACATAGTTAGAATAGGTAGTACAATTGGAACTATAAATGGCTTAGTAATCTTTTAACAGGATAGTGGTGGGGCACCCTCCCTTAGAGGGAGAGAGGGGAGCCCCAACCGCCCTGTTTTCTACATTTACATGCCCCATAAAGAAGAGTTGTAATGAGGAAATGGACTAGTCAGCTTCCCAAACAATGAGTAATTATGGTTTGCTAAGAAGATTAAGGGCTAGGTCTCCTGGGCGGAGCGCAAGGGGAGGGGGGCAACTATAACCGTCCAACTGCCCCCCACACATCACCCATATCAGGGCCACCCTAAGACAGAGCATTTTCTCAATGGTGGCAAGGCTATGCCAACCCCCAGTGGGCTGGTCTGTCCCATGGCAACAGACTTTCAGCTTGCCTGTCCAGCTGGCTCGTCTGCTTACTACATTCTTCCTGATCTGCAAACTAATGAGAAACCATTGGTCAGGGGACTGGGGGAAGGAGAGATAAAAGTAAGAAAAATATTGGCAACAGCAAAAGGAAGACAGAATAACAGGAACATACCTGGAATCTCGCATCCAACATCCCCTCTCACGCCCAGCCTTGGATGCCATAGTAAAACATGGTAAGTAGCTGAAAGAAATTTTTTTCCCCCACCATAGGTGGCTAAGTTAGGTCTCTGATTTCACTTGTTGAGGCTGAGGGCGTCGCTTGAGGGATGGCTCTGTCAGTTCCAGTAGGACTAGGTCCAAGCTAGAGGACACTTGTCCTGGATTGGAAAAATATGCTATCCAAGCTGACCAAGTGCTGGAGAAGCGCTCCCGGGCACCCCTGCAGGTGGCTATCCAGTCCTCTGCTTCCCTTATTTCATTCACCTTATGCCTTTATTCCTCCCTGCCAGGGATTTGTGTTAATTTCCAGTATATGGGGAGCAGCTGCTTAGCTGAATTCAATAAATGAGGCAATACGCTTTTACTATATTGGCTAACTGGCATGGGAGGAATGTGCAAAAGGAAATTAACTGAGTAACTAGGGACATCCAGGCCCATTATATCCTTAATCTGGGACCTAATGTCCTCCCAATAGGGTCTAATCACTGGACAGTCCCACCAGATATGCAAGAGCATACCTCTGTGACCACAACCCTTCCAGCACCAGTCCAAAGTGGATGGGTAAATTCGTGCAAAGTACGCGGTACCAACGCGTCAGAATCTTATAGTTTGTTTTCTGGGTTTTAGAGTCAATAGAGCTGGATCGGGTAAGTTGATAGAGATGGGCCAGTTGGGTTGGGGTGAAAACAAGCCCCGAGTCTTGTTCCCAGGACCTGATATATGTGGGCTTAGCTGAAGAAGCGGGAGAGCCAATCAGATGGTAGAGTTTGGAAACCATATGTGTAATCGGTTCCTCTGCTATAAAGGGGGGTTCAAAGGGCATAAGGGTAAAGATACCCCTTATGGAGTGTCCATGTACCTAAAAAAAGTGGTGAATTTGTCTATACTGACAGAAGTCTGTAGGGAAACTCCTGTGTCGGTCCCGTAGAGTCTCTGAGGGTAATAATTTACCGCTATGCAGAAGTTTACCACAGTGGGCGTTACTATCATCCACCCAGGGGCCGAAAAAAAGACACCTGTTCCCCAGGAAGGAGCCATAGAAACCCCCCCAATGGGGCTAATGGAAGCACAAGGGCCAGCTTAGAGTTGAGGCGATCCCAGGCTGCCAGAGCATGAGTCGTCAATAGGGAGGTAAAGTCCGATAATCCCCGTGTTCCAGAGCCAGCCACGGGGCGTAAGACAGACAGATTTCTACCTGCCATGTATTTCTCCAGGGAGACCCAAAGTTTGGACTGAGTGTGTAAGCGCCAGTTGAGTATCCTCTGGAGGACAATTGCCCTATAATACCTCTGAATGTCTGATAGGCCTAGACCTCCTGTGACTCTTGGGCGGCTCAGCACTCTAAGCGCAATTCTTAGTCTCCGATTGCTCAAGACAAAGCCCGATAGCATACTGGACATTAGGGTGAAGAAACCTCTAGGCAAGGAGACAGGTATCATCTGCGTGTAAAACAGTATTCATGGAAGGATATTCATTTTTACAAAGTTGACTTGCCCTAACCAGGTGAAGGCTGTCTTAGTCCAGTGAGCTAAATCTTTTTTTAGTATTGCCAACAAGGGGGGGTAATTGGCTGTGTATAAGGTGTCAAATCTATCTATCAGCTGAATGCCCAAATATTTTAGGGATGACCTAGCCCAGGTGAACGGGAAGGCTGTTTGTAGCCTGCTAGCCAGGGAGTATCTCAGATTTGGTGTAGTTCATTTTAAAGTTAGAAAGTGTCCCAAAATGTCAGAGTTCTTGCAGCAGGTTAAGCAATGAGAGCAGAGTCAGTGAGGTGGAATAGCACATTATCGGCATACGACGAGAGCTTGTGCTCTGTATTACCAACCGTCAAGCCCTTCCCCCGTACTGTGCATAGGAAGGGTTCAAGCACCAAGAAAAGAATGGGTGAGAGTGGGCAACCCTGTCTCAAGCCGTCTCTTATCAAGAATCTTGGGGAGAGGAGTCCATTGACCTTGACTGAGCACTCGGATCAGAATACAAGGCCATGATCCACATCAGCATATGTGTTCGTAGTCACAGGGTCTCTAACACTGAGCGCTGGTAGGTCCAGTCGACCCGGTCAAGCGCTTTTTCCATGCGATGGACAAGGTAAAGTAGGGTGGGGAGTCCAGGGAGGTACGTGCCCAGTGGATAAGTTGTATTGCCATGATGGATTTGCCTCGACCCGCAATGAACCCTGTCTGATCAGGGTGAACAATAAGTGGTACAAGGTGTTTCAATCTGGTCATGAGGATTTTCACTAAAATCTTAATATCCATGTTAAGGAGGGATATAGGTCGGTAACTTTGAGGCATAGTTGGATCATTCCTTTCTTTGGAGATCACTGATATATGAGCCAACGGTGCCATCCGCTATAGAATTAAAGTAACTACACATCAATTCAGACAGCAGGGGTAGGAATAGCCTATAGTATGCTTCAGTGAACCCTCCATGGCCAGGGCTCTTCCCATTAGGCAAGGCCTTCACCATTGACTCTAACTCAGTAGGGGTAATTGGGGACTCTAAAGTAGAGCACTGCTAGTCAGTATATGGGAGAAGTTCAGATTTATGCCAAAGTTCCGCCTGTTGGAGGGCCTGAAGTACCCTGTGGAAGTCAGCTTGAAGGGCTTTCTTGAGCTTGAAGCCCAAAGAAATCAGTTTTCCCCTCACCACCACCTTGTGACCCTCCCAGATAAACCCCTTACCAATAAATTCCATGTTATTCTCTTTAACGTAATGGGTCAGGACATTCGTGACTCCAGAAACCACGGCCACATCATCCAACAGGGATTCGTTCAGTCTCCACAACCAGGCCCTATGGCTACCCATCAGCAAAGCTAGTGTGGCCATCACTGGGCATGATCAGAAATAGTTGTATTCACGATAGACGAAGCCTGCAACAGCTCAAGGGTTGGATGGTCCACACAGAGAAGATCTATATGGGTTTATACATCATGTACCTTTGAGTAGTAGCTGTAGTCCCTGTCTGAGAGGTGAAGAACTCTCCAGCTGTCTATCACAATGTGAGTCTGTAGGGATCTGCTAAAGTCTTTGAGGAAAGCGTGGGAGTGAGAGGGACACCGATGCGAATTGTCAAGCAGTGGGTCTGGGCTAACTTTAAAGTCGCCCCCAAAATCAAAGAGCCCTCTCTGAAGTCCGCTAAGCTATCTAGAGGTTTGTCTATAAAGGTAAGTTGGTTGGTATTGGGGGCGTAAATAGTAGCAAATGTGAACTTCTGTCCCACGATAGTCCCCTAAGAAGACGTATCGACCCTGAGGATCCACCCTGTGGCTTGGAAGACTTGTGTATAGCAATAGCTGTGCCCCTGGATTTTGCAACCGGTGAGTTGCTCTAGAACCACTGGCTATAAAGGTGAGTAGGCAGCTTGGGCATCGACTGGGGAGTGAAGTGCGTCTCCTGCAACTAACTGCTTCAGTTACCACCCCAGCTTGCTACACTTGCTTGGAGAACAGAGACCATGTACATTGTAGGTAATTAACTCATGAGACGCCATAGGAGATCTGTGGGACAAGTAAGTCATGTGCTATGATGGCGGGCACGGCATGAGAGGTGGAGCAAGAGGCAGTTCCTGTGAAGAGGTGTAGAGCAAGAGAAAGGAAACAAGGGGGAGGGAAGAAGAAGCATTTAGAAACATCAGAATAAACATAAAAACATAAAATGTCATTGGTAACAGTACCACGTTATGAAATACCTGGGAGGCGGGTGCCGGCGCGACTCCACTAGTGAGAAGCCCCCAGACCCTGGCCAAAATTTCAAAAGGGAAATATACCTAGTAAGGTTTGGCCTACGTGGGGAGCGTGGACCAACATGAGAGGGAAGGTCGTGAGGTTCAGCCCCTGTCCACCACCGCCCCTCAGCTGTTTGTCTACTGACAAGGGGGGAGAGCACTGTGGCTTAACTGAGGGGCTCTGTTTAGAGCTAGGGCAGCCACTAAGGGGTGTGATAGACAGGGACCCAAGCCTCAGGCCATCTACCAAAGGCAACAAGGGAGAGCATAGTCCATTTAACTTGTGGTGCTGTATATTCCACTGGGGATTCACTTAAAGGGAAAACGGGGGGGGGGGGGGGGGGGTAAGGGGGAGGGTCAGAGACTGAAATGTCCTTAAGATATTCCACTTTATTTGTTTTTTCCTTTCTTCCTTTTTTTCCCCCTCCCGTGGCCTCCAGGAGATGGGGCCAGGGGAGAGGTTTATTTTATTTTAGAGAAGGGAAGGTAATATAAAGGAAGAATTTGAGCAGTGATATCGAATAAATGCATCGTAATATTTATGACTAGGCATATTTTGTGGCTTTAAATTTCTAATGGTATTCGATTATTCGTTTATTTGTAACGTTGTTAGGCTGGAATGTTAGACCTAACCTCTACATTAATATAGGTTTATGCCTTTTCTTATTACTGTTTTATATTGTTTATATGTTCTGTATATAACTGAGAAAAAAATTATTGAATAAAGAATTATATAAAAAAAAGGGAAAACGACTTGGCGGAGTCCATATCCGGGGCCAAGGCAGGGGATGGCCCCTGAGGGCCTAGACCTCTCTCCTAGGAAGTCCGCCATGTCAGAGCCCCTATCATGTGAGGATCCCAGGGAGACTGGGGGCAGAGTCACTCACCTACCTCAGAGAGGGGATCTGGGATGCCACGAGTTGCTGCTGCTGGGTCGTGGGTCGCTGTGCAGCCTTTGAAGCTTTTGACATTGGCGCCATCTTGGAGGCCTCATGTCCCAGTCTGCGGGTCCCACTGAAGAAAGCCTCCAGATGCTCTTTCTGGGTCCCATCCATCCTCAACTGCTGGGAGAGTGTTCTTTGCTGTTTTGAGGGTGATATCACCACTGTGTGCTAATGATTTAGCGTCGGTGAACACGGAGCCGAGGAGATGCACATCCTCACTCCTCCATAGTCAAGCCACAGCCCCCGAAACAATTGCTTTTAAAGACAATTCCTTTGTTTCTTTTTCCATTGATTAATTCAATAAACTGTATTGAAGCTGTCAATTTATTGGCCGGTTTTGACTTGGAATTGATTGCATTCTGGTGGTTAATAAAGCTCATGTGTTGTTGATTGCTTAGTTTCTGAAGATAACATGCAATCATATTTGCAATTCCCAGTGGAAAAAGCAGTTGAAATTGATTGAAGATTGCCATGTGCATGGCCAACTTTTTCTATTAGATGGTATTTGCCATATAAAGCAGATTACAGCCAGAGGACCACTGTAGGTACAGTTGTCCAGCTGGCTGTGTTGGACTTTTTTCTGCTTACAGCAGTTTTCCTGTAGGATTAGGCCACTGACAAATATATGTGTTTACTTTCCACTTTCACTCTTCCATAGGCATTAATGTGCCAATGTGTTCAAATATGCATGTTTTCAGTAGGGTTGCCACCTCATCGTTTTTAAGGCATAGTTCACACAAGCTTACTGAAGCTAGGAAGGCGATCCTGCCATCTTCTGAAAGTCAGCACTCAATCATGTGACCACCGTGACAGCCAATCACAGGAGTATGTGATCAAGCAGACCGTCCTACCTAACATAAGGTTTTTAAAATGAAATCCTGGGACACCTTACAGGCCACAAACTTTTACTGGGGATGGGACGGAGTAGGGCGAAGGGGATAATAGCATAATGCAAAATGCGCCTCACAAAATCTTGGCCAAATTGTGCTGACAGTCGGAGGGGCTTAAAGGGGTATGGTTTATTAACATCTGAGCCTCCTTTGTTCTAGGTCAAGAGTACAGGTCCAAGTGGAGGTCCTGGTCACAAGCAAGGGCAAGGTGGCAAATAATCCATATCCTTACCTCCCACAATTAAGTCTGTACAAGCCAAGGGGGAAGGACCAGGGAAGACCAGATAATATCGGCATATGACATCATCAATAACTCCAGACAAACTGTGCTGACAGTCGGAGGGGCTTGAAGGGGTATGGTTTAATAACATCTGGGTCTCCTTTGTTGTAGGTCAAGAGTGCAGTCCCATGTGGGTACTGCAGGTCACCATCACAATCAAGGACAAGGTGGCAAATAATCCATATCCTTACCTCCCACTATTAAAGTATAACTAAAGGAAAAACATTTTTTTAGTTTTGGCTAGTGTGCAAAGGAATTAGAATGCCTCTCAGTTTTTTTTTTGCTGTCTGTGCCCTGGTTAAGGAGATTCACCCTCTCTATTTGTTCTCTTTACCATTATCATTTTAAATGCAAGTAAAAGAAAGTCCCAAATTTTGGGTTATCCCCAGGAAATAATAGAGAGGAAATCTTCCTATGGAGGCACTAGTTCTAATGTCCTGGGAGTCTCCAAAGGATTCCCCTAATTTGCAGGGATTTCCTCTTACTTCCTGTTTAGCTATGGGACAGGAAGTGAAGAGAAATCTCCACAATGAGACCCAAATGGCTCAAAAAAGTCAGACAAGGGTTATAACCCTCCCTTGCTCTATCCAAAATAAAAACAAAAGTTTTGCCTATAATTCTGCTTTAACCACTTGCTTACTGGGCACTTAAACCGCCCTCAGTCCCGGACCAATTTTCAGCTTTCAGCGCTGATGCACTTTGAATGACAATTGCGCGGGCATACAACACTGTACCCAAAATTAAATTTTTATCATTTTTTTCCCACAAATAGAGCTTTCTTTTGGTGGTATTTAGTTACAGCTCGGAGTTTTATTTTTTGCTAAACAAACAAAAAAAGATGCAAAAAAAAAAAAAAAATCATGTTTAATAGTTTGTTATAAAATTTTGCAAACGGGTAATTTTTCTCCTTCATTGAAGTGCGCTGATGAGGCGGCACTGATAGGCTGCACTGGTGGGCACTGATGGGCTGCATTGGTGGGCACTGATAGGCTGCACTGGTGGGCACTGATAGGCATAGTTAAGGCGGCACTAATAGGCACAGATAAGGCGGCACCGATGGGCACAGATAAGGCGGCACTGATGGGCAAAGATGGGCACAGATAAGGTGGCACGGATGGGTGGCACAGATGGGTGGCACGGATGGGTGGCACGGATGGGCACTGATAGGTACCACTGATAGATGGGACTGATGGGCACTGATAGGTGGCACTGATAGGTGGCTCTGATAGGTGGCACTGCTGGGCACTGATGGGCAGCACTGCTGGGCACAGGTAGATGACACTGATGGGCACGGATATGTGGCACTGGGGTGCAGCACCTTTGTTGAGGCAGATTGTGGGCACTGCTGGGTGGCACTGTGGGCACTGCTGGGTGGCACTGTGGGCACTGCTGGGTGGCACTATGGGCACTGCTGGGTGGCACTGATGGGGGGGCACTTACTTTTTTTAATGTGGCACTGGCAGGGGGCAGGTGGGCACTGGCAGGGGGCAGGTGGGCACTAGCAGGGCTGGCCATGATCGGGACTGATGTCCCAATCACGGCCGCCGGTGATCGGCTTTTTTTTTTCTCCTCGCGCTGTCAGCGCGAGGAGGAATAATAGCTGATTACCGGCTCCGTTATATCACATGATCAGCTGTCATTGGCTGACAGCTGATCACGTGATAAGGGGTCGGGATCGACCCCTTGCACGGATCGGTGATCAGGCGAGTCTTGTAGACTGGCAGATCACAGAGCGCGCCGCGCGCGCCCCTCAGGGGGCGCGCAGGGCGCTCGTGCACGGGACTACGTCTATTGACGTCGTCCCGGAAAAGGAGATCCGCGCTGTAGCCGTCATTTGGCTATAGCGCGGATCTCAAGTGGTTAAAGTGGTTGTAAACCCTTACAAACCACTTTGACCTACAGATAAGCCTAGATTAAGGCTTACCTGTTGGTCCAAGAAATATCTCCTAAACCTATACGGTTTAGGAGATATTTACAAAAAGACAGCCACCGCTGTCTACGGCGCATGCGCCATAGACAGCGGCGTGCAGGCGCACTGGGCAGGCCTCAGATCGCGGCGATATCCCGCGAGTGCTGGCTCCTTTGCGCATACGCGGGAGTGACGTCATCGCTGCTCCGACGAATCACAGCGCTGGAGCAGCGAGACCCGGAAGACACTCCGGGATACATGGCAGCGACATGAAGACGGAGGACCGCTTCGGGGGCTTCGTTCTCAGGTAAGTTATTCATAATGAGCTAGTATGCTATGCATACTAGCTCATTATGCCTTTGCCTTGCAGGTTGCTTTTTTTTTTTTTTTTTTTCCAAATGGGTTTACAACCACTTTAAGTCTGCAAAAGCCAAGGGGGAATCAACGGGGAAGATCACATAATACATCACATAACATAATGTTACATCATCAGTAATCCCAGACACAGCTGGGACCAGACACACCCCCATCCCTCCCCTGTCCTGCTCCAGGCCAATCACAGAGATGTTGCTAAAATAGATTACCCTGCAGCCTCCTGGGCTTGGGACACCATTATTAAAGCTCTAAACAAATCAAAGACACATTCCTTAAATAGGGGATAGAATCATGGACAGCCCCTAAAATCTGGGACTGACACCAGAAATTGGGGATGTCTTGTCACTATATTGTAATAACCCAGTTAAACGGATGGCGGGACTGGGCAGGAAGATGTTAAGCTATGGTCGGAAGGGCCCAAATTGCATAGCATACTTGTTTGGGATGGCTCGCCATATAACAGTGCAGTAAATGTTACCTAGATTGCAAAATCAGTGGTGACTGGTATAGCACACTTTTTTAATCTATGTTTCAGATAATTGACTAATGTGATCTATGCCTATAGCCTATAAACAATACGGTTCATTTTTTACAGAGAGTGTTCATTTTTATGATTGACAACACAGGCTTATATGAAGGACTAGAGCATATGCAAAGCAGGGTGCGAAGGGAATAACGGAGACAAGGTTGTGAGGTGAGAAGACCTTGGTGCTAGTCGAAAATGTCAAAAAGAATTTATTTATTTCTGTTTTCATAAAGATTGCAAAAACTGCGGAGAACATCTGCAGTGTGTTATACGACCTTTATTATTTGTCTGTGCTTTGACTTTGCTGACATTTTGATAATAATTCTCTTCTTGAGTCGCAGTACAGTAACAATTTTCTTATTTGTGTCTTCAGGTTAAAAAGTTAAAGATCCCTTTACCTAAGGCATTTAGATACACCCTTCAAAATGTATCTATGGTCGACATGGAAAATCCTATATCATTTCCACATTGTATTTCAATTATTTCTAGCCTACTCCTAATAATCTGAAGGATCTTAAAGTGATACTAAAGTCTTGTTTTTTGTTTTTTTTTTCAAAATAACAAACATGTTATACTCACCTGCTCTGTGTAATTGTTTTGCAGCCCAGATCCCCCTTTTCTCAGGTCCCTCTTCAGCGCTCCTGGCCCCTCCCTCCAGGTGAGTGACCCCACAGCAAGCAGCTTGCTATGGGGGCACCCATGCCGAGCTGCAGCTCCATGTGTCCATTTAGACACAGAGCCACGTCCGGCCCCCTCTCTCTCCTCATTGGCTCACTGACTTTGATTGACAGCAGTGGGAACCAATTCACTGCTGTCTCAGTCAATGAGGAGGGAGAGTCCCGGACAGCCAAGTGTCTCGTGCATTATAGCTGGATCATGATCGGGCTCAGGTAAGTATTAGGGGGGATAATGCACACAGAAGGCTTTTTATCTTAATGCATAGAATATATTAAGATAAAAAAACCTTCTGCCTTTACAACCACTTTAAAGTTTTACTTCCTCAAATTCTGTGACACGTAGTCACTATGCCTTGAGCCTGCTTTCTGGCTACAGAGGTGCTGAGAGGAGGAGTTTCAGGAAACAAAGTCATTACAGGAATTGCTGATGCAGGCAGTAAGGTACCATGGGATACAGTGGCGGCTGGTGTTTTTTTTTGGAGGGGTGGCAAACAACCCCTACCCGCACTAGGTAGTTTATTGGGTTGACCTGCAACCCCCCCCTGGTTGGTAGGTCATCCGCCTCTCTGGCATGAATTCCTCCAACTGTCTCCTGTCATGGGATCCTTCTAGGCCAGCTATCCTGAGCTCCAGCCAGAGTTAAAACTCCTTCCCAGCAGGGGTCAACAAAGGGCCACCAACAGCCTCTCCTCAGCATTGCTCTCTATCTTCCACCCAACTCCCCTGCTGGCATGGCCTTATTTATGGACTATCTCAGTCCCCTGCCAGGCCCATACCTGGGGATAAGTGGAGGGCCCATAAATATTTAACCCTTTAACCACTTCAGGACCGCCGTATTGCCAATGTACGTCAACACAATGGCACAGGCAGGCACAATCACGTAGATGTACGTGATTGCCTTCCAGCGGGTGGGGGGTCCGATCGGACCCCCTCCCGCTGGTTACGGCGGTCCGGTTCGCTCCAGGAGCGCTCCGTGATGAGGGGATGGCTGTTCGTTTTCAGCCACCCCCTCTGGATCGCTCCTGGCCAATGAGAAGCTTCCTCCCACTGTGTATTGTTTACACAGGAAGGAGGAAGTGATGTCATTCTCCTCGGGGCGGTCTTTTTGACCGGACTACGAGGAGAAGACTAATAGTAAGTGTGCACCAACACTACACTGACATGTAGGTACACACAGGCACACAAACCCCCCCCCGATCCCCCCCCCCCGATCGCCCCCCGATCCCCCCCGCCCCCAGTCACAGTGTCACTGATTGCATTGATCATTTCTTTACTGATCAATGCATTCAGTGTCAGTTGTGACAGTAAAAACTGTCAGGACAGTTAGTGTTAGGTCCAGGGTAGCCCCCTATCACCCCCCAATAAAGATTTAACCCCCTGATTGCCCCTAGAGTTAACCCTTTCACCCCCTTTTGCCAGTGTCACTAAGCGATAATTTTTCTGATCGCTGCATGTGTCGCTAGGTAGCTAGTTATTTTTTTAGGTTCACCGCCAGGTTTTTATATCGCTAGGTACCCCGATATACTACCCAATAATGGTTTTAACCCCCTGATTGCCGCTAGTTAACCCTTTCACCCCCTTTTGCCAGTGTCACTAAGCGATCGTTTTTCTGATCGCTGCATTAGTGTCGCTACAGTCGCTAGGTAGCTAGTTATTTTTTTAGGTTCACCGCCAGGTTTTTATAGCGCTAGGTACCCCGATATACTACCCAATAATGGTTTTAACCCCCTGATTTCCTCTAGTTAACCCTTTCACCCCCTTTTGCCAGTGTCACTAAGCGATAATTTTTCTGAACGCTGCATCAGTGTCGCTAGTGTCGCTAGGTAGCTAGTTATTTTTTTAGGTTCACCGCCAGGTTTTTATAGCGCTAGGTACCCCGATATACTACCCAATAATGGTTTTAACCCCCTGATTGCTGCTAGTTAACCCTTTCACCCCCTTTCACCAGCGATCACAGTATAAGTGTCACTGGTGACGCTGGTTAGCCAGTTAGTTATTTAGGTTCCCCGTCAGGTTTTTATATAGCGCCAGGGACCCCCATATACTACCTAATAAAAATTTGAACCCCCTGATTGCCCCTAGTTAACCCTTTCACCACTGATCACCGTATAAGTGTTACGGGTGACTCTGGTTAGTTTGTTTTTTATAGCATCAGGGCACCCACCATTTATTACCCAATAAAGGTTTAACCCCCTGATCACCCGGCGGGTGATATCAATTAGGTTTTAGGGTCAGGGTCTGCGTCGCCCCAGGCAGCGCTAGGTTAGTGCCAGTACCGTTAACACCCACACGCAAAGCATACACCTCCCGTAGTGGTATAGAATCTGAACAGATCAATATCTGATCTGATCAGATCTATACTAGCGTCCCCAGCAGTTTAGGGTTCCAAAAAAACGCATTGTTAGGGGGATCAGCCCAAATACCTGCTAGCACCTGCGTTTTGCCCCTCTGCCCAGCCCACCCAAGTGCAGTATCGATCGATCACTGTCACTTACAAAACACTAAACACATAACTGCAGCGATCGCAGAGTCAGGCCTGATCCCTGCCATCGCTAACAGGTTTTTTGGTAGCATTTTATATTCAAATCCGGAAGGCAGTGCTTGGTTTTCGGGGTCCCGTACGTGGCTAGGCTCCCAAAAAGTCCCCCACATGTGGTATCCCCGTACTCAGGAGAAGCAGCAGAATGTATTTTGGGGTGTCATTTCACATATGCCCATAGCATGTGTGAGCAATATATCATTTAGTGACAACTTGGTGCAAAAAAAAAAGTTTGTAATATTCCCGCAACTTGTGGCAAAATATAAAATATTCCATGGACTCAACATGCCTCTCAGTAAATAGCTTGGGGTGTCTACTTTCCAAAATGGGGTCATTTTGGGGGGTTTTGTGCTATTTTGGCATTTTATGGCCTTCGAAACTGTGATAGGTAGTGAGGAGTTAAATCAAAAATTTGCACCCTTAGAAATCCTGAAGGTGGTGATTGGTTTTCGGGGTGCCGTGCGCGACTAGACTCCCAAAAAGTCCCACACATGTGGTATCCCCATACTCGGGAGAAGTAGCGGAATATATTTTGGGGTGCAATTCCACATATAACCATGGCATGTGTGAGCAATATATCATTTAGTGACAACTTTTTGTAAAAAATTATTATTATTTTTTTTTGTCATTATTCAATCCCTTAGGACAAAAAAAAATAAATATTCAATGGGCTCAACATACCCATCAACAATTTCCTTGGGGTGTCTACTTTCCAAAATGGGGTCATTTGGGGGGGATTTGTACTGCCCTGCCATTTTAGCACCTCAAGAAATGCGATCGGCAGTCATAAATTAAAAGCTGTGTAAATTCCAGAAAATGTACTCTAGTTTGTAGACGCTATAACTTTTGCGCAAACCAAAAAATATACGCTTATTGACATTTTTTTTACTAAAGACATGTGGCTGAATAAATTTTGCCCTCAATGTATGACTAAAATTTAGTTTATTCGATTTTTCTTATAACAAAAAGAAGAAAATATCTTTTTTTTTCAAAATTTTCGCTCTTTTTCCATTTATATCGCAAAAAAAAAAAATCGCAGAGGCAATCAAATACCATCAAAAGAAAGCTCTATTTGTGGGAAGAAAAGGACGCAAATTTCGTTTGGGTGCAATATTGCATGACCGCGCAATTACCAGTTAAAGCAGCGCAGTGCGAAATTGCAAAAAGACCTCTGGTCCTTAAGGTGTTTATTGGTCCGGAGCTGAAGTGGTTAAAGTCCACATTTTTCAATGAGTTAGCATGACTCAAAATGTGTGCTACCAAACGGTGGAGCAGAGCGTTAAGAGGTTAAGGCTCCTCCTCACCTTCACCCACTAGTTCCAGAACATTCTCTGATGTTCTAGAAATGGGAGGCACCAGAGACCTTCCGGAATGAGTCATCCATCCCTTGTAACACTGACTCAATTACAGACTCACCATGTACCATGAGTCAGGATATCCTTTACTTACTCTCACTACTAGTAACACATATATTAATAGGTATGGTAGTTATATTTTACTCTACATAACTGGCTAGAACTAGACCTTGTGGAAGTCTAATGAACATTTTCACAGCTCTAACTTTTGTGTTACAGAAGTGGCAACTGTTCTTTCAATCTTTTGTAAAATAGAATCTATCAGTTTGTACTACAAGGGTCCATTTTGGATCCTTTACTAAATAACATATGGATGCTGGAATTCATGTTATTAAACTGTCAAATTTTTAAGAGCTTTCAGCAGCTGATTTAATTACTTACTTAAAGAGGAGGTGCAACTTAAAAAAAAATCTTAAAAGTCAGCAGCTACAAAGACTGCAGGTGCTGACTTTTAATAAATGGACACTTAGGGGTTTCCAGCGATGTCGGCAGCAGATTATGAGCAATCGCTCGTCTCTCAGCTGCCCCTGCTGCCATCCTCTGTCAGGGAATCGGGAAATGAAGCGTTGCGGTTTCAATGACCGGTTCCCTACTGCGCGAGTAATGCTGCGCATCTCCACTGGTCCCCACTGTGTCCTGGGAACTGTGTGTTTCCCAGAACACAATGGGGGGGGGGCATTTGCGGCTAGCTTGTCCCCGAAGTGGGAGCAGATACCTGAATTATACAGGTATCTACATCCGACTCCCCCCTGAAAGGTGCCAATTGTGGCACCGGAGGGGGGGGGAGGGTTCCCGATGAGAGGACCTTCCACTTTAGGGTGGAGGACCGCTTTAAACTGGAACTTCACCCCCTCCACTGCCACATTCGTTTTTTTGGGGGGGAGGGGATACCTGGTTTTGACAGGTATCCACTCCCACTTCCAGTCAAATGTGCCACAGCGATCTGAGATGGAAGTTCGGCCTCCCTGCTTTCCCTGCAGTATTCTGGGACACAACACAGGTTCCAGAAGACAATGGGACCATTCACAAGGCACAACGGGGCTCGTGCATGCACAGTAGGAACCAGCTGTAAAGGCTTCACTGCCCGTTTCCCATACTTGAGACATCGTCACCTGCACCTGAAGCCGATTCAAGAATCGGCTCGGGTGAGAACATCGCGGGATCCCTGGACAGGTAAGTGTCCTTATATTAAAAGTCAGCAGCTACAGTATTTGTAGCTGCTGACTTTTATTTTTTTGGGGGGGAGCCTGGAGGTTCTCTTTAATAACTGCTGTATCCTTTCCTTGCCTATGTTTCTGTTTAAGCTAGTACCAGTGTTAATTTTGTTGACTAAAACGACTAAAGCATTTTAGTCGACTAAATTAATACTATTTTAGTTGACTAAAATACGACTAAAACTAAAACAATAGAGATTACTAAAATACAACTAAAACTAAAATGGCATTTTAGTCAAAAGACTAATGCCCCATACTCACGGTCGGACATTCCGACCACAAAATCCGTCTGATTTTTTCAGATGGATTTTGGCCGAAACTTGTCTTGCATACACACGGTCGCACAAAGTTGTTGGAAAATCCAATAGTTTGGAACGAGGTGATGTACAAAACATACGACGGGACTACGTAGAGGCCAGTTGCCACTAACTTTCGTCTCCAATTTTTTTCTGAGCATGCGTGGCACTTTGTTCATCGGAATTCTCTGCACACGATCAGAAAAAGTTAGTTCGGATTTTGAAAATTTTAGATCCAGCTCTGAAACTTTTTCTGTCAGAAACTCCGATAGAAAAAGTCTGATAGAGCCCACACATGATCGGATTTTCCCATCAACATAATCCAATCTGACTTTTTCCATCAGAACTTCCGGCCATGTGTATAAGACTAAAACTAAATTGAAATTTGACTTCAAAATTAACACTGATCTGTAGTGCATGTTCATACCTCAATACCTTAAATAATGTATGAGATTTTTCACTCCAGTAGTATATAATGAGTTCTTGAAATTGTAGAGATGTTAACTAATGCATTACAATTTAATTACACCCATTCGGTTTTAGATGACTAAAATGAGTTTTAGTCAACTAAAATGTACTGGAGATTTTCGTCGACTAAATACAACTAAAACTAAAACAATTGCAGAAGAACTAAAATGGGACTAAAACTAAAATTCAATTTTAGTCCTAAGACTGATGCCACGTACACACGACCGGACTTTCTGGCAGAAAGGGTTGGATGGAATCATTTCATCGGATATTCCGATTGTCTGTGGGCTTCATCTGACTTTTTTCTTCAAAAATTCTGCCAGACCTAGAAATAGAAATAGAACATGTTTTAAATCTTTACAACGGAATCAATTCCTATTGGGAAAACCGTTTGTCTGTATGCTATTCCGACGGACCAAATACGACGCAAGACCAGCTATTGGCTACTGGATACTGAACTTCCCTTTCTGACCGTCCTACGTCATTGCGAAACAAACAGACTTTGGTGTGATCGTGTGTAGGCAAGTCCGTTCGGTCGGAAAGACCGTCAGAGTTTATTATTGACGGAAAGTCCGGTCGTGTGTACGCAGCATAAGACTAAAACTAAATCCAAAATTTGCTGACAAAATTAACACTGACTAGTACAATGACTTCTGTCCCAGATTTCCTGTTTCAGGGTGGCTCCTTTCTTGTGCAGCATCCTATAAAGTTAACCTTTGCATGCAGGGACTAGAGTTGTGTCTCCCTACACTGTGTGCAACAATAGAAACATACGGCCCCTTAGCCTAGGATGGCAAGTCACTCCCCTTATACTCCCTTCCCCTCCCCTCTCTTCTCCAAACTAAGAGACTGGCTGGAAACTGGACTGTCCAATGTTAAAGCTGAACTCCAGGCATTCAGCCCCTTTCTACAGCGTGACAGATTACTATGTTGAATACAATGAGATGCATGCCACTTCATAGACTAATTTCTTTCATTTACAATTTCCATTTTTACTGAATGCTCGGAGCATATCCATTGCTATATTTCTGATGCTCCAACGCTGAACCTTTGGGTCTCGGCTTCTGCAGCTGCAGAGTCATCGGTAGCCACTCTGCCCATCTCTCCTCCCCTCCTGCCCAATCATAGAGCACTTTGTATAATGTGAACCCATTCACAAAATACAAAGCCTTCTGTGTATGGGTGTATGGACAGTAAAGGTGGGGTGGGGTGGGGGGGGGGGGCAGCATGAGAATGTGTAATCTCTACTGTCCGAGCACCAACATTGTAGTAAAAGCTGTACTACTGACGCTCAGGTAAACTGTTAATTGTAAATAAAAGAGATAAATCCATGAGGTGGCATGCACCTAGTTGGACCCAATCCATAGTGAGCCAGCACATTTTAGAAAGTCTCTGAATTCCTGGAGTTCAGTGTTAACTCTATCCTTTGAATGCTGAAAGTTCAGGAAAGCAACACTGAAACAGAAGGCCCCAGCAGTATTTTAAAGTAATAAACTGCATATTAACAAATAGTTTACTGAGGAATGTTAAAGCGGTTGTATACCCCCCTGACATTTTTTTTTTTACAGACCAGTAAGGCAAAAGGCATAATCAGCTAGAATGCACCGCATACTAGCTCATTATGAAATACTGACCTTAGAACGAGGCCCCGACATCTCACCCGATCCACGCCGAGGGAGCTGACATGTTCCCTCGGCGTGTCTTCCGGGTATCGCGGCTCCGGTGCTGTAAGTGGCTGGAGCCGCGATGTTGTCACTCCTGCACATGCGCGCAGGAGATTTCTTTCCGGCAGGGTCCGGTGTCTGCCGGGGTTTTAGCCGAGAATGCCCTGTGCGCATGCGCCGCTGCAGTCAGCGCCACATTATGAGGGGAATATCTCCTAAACCATACAGGTTTAGGAGATTTTTTTTTACCTACAGGTAAGCCTTATTATACCTGTAGGTAAAAGTTCAAATTTTGACTATACAAGCACTTTAAGTTAAAAAATGTGGAGCCTTTAATACTACTACTAGTCCGGGGGTCTCCAAACTTTCTTAACAAAGGGCCAGTTTATAGTCCCTCGACTTTAAGTGAAGCATGCAGCTGGAGAGCAAGGAGGCACTAAGGGTTATCAAAATGAATTTTATTCCATGAATACAACATAAAGTACAATACATCATTGGCACAGAAATACATTGTGACCTGCGGGCCATCTAAAGTAAAGTTGCGTGATTTGTAATATGCAGTATAAATACGTAAACACAAGATACAATTGTACATGACATCCCATACATTAGTGATACAATAGTCACTGACTGTAAACATATAGTAGCAGCGTTATTAGCTCAAACAATGGATGTATAACCATAATTGTAGCATCTATAGCTCGATGCATTTTGTGACTAACTGTCACTCATCAGGAGCAAACTCTGTAGGGATGTCTAAAAAAATGAAAGGTGAACAAGTGAGTAAACTGAAAATGCCAAAAGAAGGGGGAGTGGTAATAATGAAACATTCACACAGGTTAACAATGAACATGGAGTGCAGTGCGAGGGCGAAGGTGCGGACAATTGTCTCCCACGGGAGCAGAGACTGCAAAAACAATGGCCAAGCAACGGGAAATCCTGAGGGATAAGGTGCGGCTGAGGGAGTAGACCCCCACCAAAGTCCATGTATGTGCATGGTTTGTGAATAGAAACATCTGTGAATGAATATAAAAGTATGTATGAATATATGTGCGGTGTGTGAAGGTTGTAGCATCTATAGCTCGACGCGTTTCTTGACTGCCACTCATCAGGAGCAGACGCTCCAGCAATAAAATTGCTGGTGAGGCAGTAATCCATATCTAGTGTGGGAAAATGGTAGGAAATGTGAGAAGTGAATGTGAATATGAGATAGAATGTGAAAAAAAAAACATGAAAAAAAAACACTATAAAGAAAAGACCAATATCATTGATATGCCTGGACTTAAATGGGATGAGTAAAAGGATGAATAGAAATGAAAACTTAAAAGGGGGGGGGGGTGTGAAAACGACCTCTTGTGTGGATGTGCAGGGGTATGAGATGGCCGTGCATGCTGACCAAGAGAGCACCAGCCCAAACAGAGAGTGCCCGTTCGAACAGTGTGGAGTATGAATTCTCCGCTGACTCCATGTATACCCCACCTTTTTAATGAAGCGCCCGTCGATGCAGCCTCACCAGCGCCCGTCGATGCAGCCTCACCAGCGCCCATCAATGCAGCCTACCAGTGCCCATCAATGAATGTTTACTCGCTTCCATTCATTCGGGAGTCGGGCTGCACCTCTGACACTTTGTGCGAAGGTGGCTGCCTGCTGATGCTGAGACTTAGTTTCTTGCTGCAGAGAGAAGAGAGTAGGAACACCAATGGCCTGGCGCCCCCAGTTAGAAGTGCGCCCTAGGCGGCTGCCTAGTTTGGAGTGATTTTGTCCCAATATTAGTGTCAGTGGCAGGTATTGCGCCCCATCATTGGTGACAGTGGAAGGAATAGTGCCCCGTTGTTGGAGCCAGTGGATAGAATAGTGCCACAAGGACCAGATAAAGGCAAGCAAAGGGCTGCATCCAACCCCCAGGCTGCAGTTTGGAGACCACTGCTCTAGTCCAAGCAGTTTTTACAAAAGTTTGAAGGCTTCAACTGCTGAAACCAGATCTACGATGACCCTGTCATGTGCTTCTAGGATGATGTCCTAGCCTGGACATTTCTAGAGAGCTGAAAACTACACAATATGATATCCACCAAGAAGTCAATATAACAAAAATCACTTACCGTATTTATCAGAGTATAATACGCACTTTTTCCCCCTTAAAATAGGGGGAAAATCGTGTGTGCGTGTTATACACCGATATAGGCGGCCACCGAGGGGAAGGAGGGGACGAGCGCTGCTGAAATAGAGCTGGCTCTCCTGTGTACTCGGCTCAGCTCGCAGTCACGCTCAGTCCCGCCCCCTGGACATCTCCTAGTATTGACCTCCTGGAATTGAACTGGCGTTATGTCCATCATAGGACCTAGGCCAAGGGGCAGGACTGGGCGTGACGCTGAGCTGAGTACACAGGAGATCCAGCTCTATTTCGGCAGCTCTCATCCTCTCCTTTCCTTCGGTGGCAGTCTATATTTCGGCAATTCTGCAGATGGACACTGAGCAATGCTGCAGGTGGGCACTGATTAGGCTGCAGATTGGCACTGATTAGGCTGCAGATGGGCACTGATTAGGCTGCAGATGGGCACTGATTAGGCTGCAGATTGGCACTGATTAGGCTGCAGATGGGTACTGATTAGGCTGCAGATGGGCACTGATTAGACTGCATATGGGCCCAGATCAGACTGCACTGAAGCTGCAGATGGGCACTAATCAGGTTGCATTGATGCTCACTGACCATTATTTTGCTTCAAAGTGGTTTATTTATTTTTTTCCTGAAACTTCCCTCTTAAATTGGTGTGCGTGTTATACTCCTGCGCATGTTATACGCTGATAAATGCGGTAATTTCCAGTGAACTTCACCTTGTGCCAGGGTCCATCACTGAAATGAAATGTGAGAGGAAAATTATAAACTGGATGATGTGAGATAAAAGTAATATGTCTATCTCGGGATGGAGGAAATTACATTCCCTGACATTTAGTTCTGGGAATAAAACATATAGTTTCATTACAAACATGAAACACCATGTAGGTCTCTTGGGCTTAGCACTCATTCCAGTAAACCTACGCGACTTATTTCCTTCATACTGTGCTGTGTACAGTTTCTTTCTCTAAACCAAATAGATACGTCTCCGACCCCTAGTCTTCCGTCTGTTTCTCAAAGAATAGTAATTGATATTGTTCAGGCATCAAATATCTCTACACTTTTTATATAAAATATCTTTTTATCTGATTGCTAGGAGCATGACTGCATCCTGTTTAAAGGAAAATGACCTGCCAGCAGGGATATGGTCCAGAGATGTAGAGGAAATAAGGTAGAACGAAGTAGGAAATCGAAAGCCCTCCACCTTAATGTACCTCCCCAGACGCTCTCTGCCCTTTCACAATCATTTAATTATGCGTGGAAGACTTCTGCCCTAAAATACCTTGGGGTCCACCTTACACCCAAGTACGACACTCTCTATAAGACCAAATTCCCCCAACTATACACCTCCGTTAGAGCCTCCTTAGTCAAGTGGAAATCTCTAAAGCTATCTCTCTTTGGCCGCATTGTGACCATAAAGATGACGATTCTACCTAAACTTCTATACCTCTTTGAGACACTGCCCATCCCATCCCCATCCCAGCCTCGCATTTTAAGAACCTTCAGGGCGATCTGATACATATTTTTCTGGAATTATAAGAGGCACCGGATTGCTAGATCAGTTCTGTATGCTCCTCGTGACCAAGGCAGCCTGGTGTTCCCCAACATAGCCAAGTATTATCTAGCAGCCCAGTTATGACCTGTAGCCTCTTGGTGTACCCTCCACACTTATAATGGATGGACACAAATTCCATGCTTTGGAGTTTGGATGTACCGCCTGGTGGATTACAGCTATTAGGGCCAACGGCGTTTACCACCACTTCCTCCCTGGCCACCTCATTTCTATTTACACCCAATGTCCCGGACAGCTTGACCTCGCAGATGTCTCACTTTTGGATGGATAGGGCCTTATTTTGCTATGGTCGATTGGTGGACACCAGAACCATAACCTTGCGATCATTTCAAGATCTGCAAGAAGCCTTTGACTTACCCAGACAGGCTTTTTTTAGTTACCTACAAATACGTCACTATGCGCAATCTTTGGTAACAAACGTTTAATTCTCCTCTTAACTGAATTTGAAAAAATATGTCTAGAGGGCTCATCCCCTAAAGGTATGATTTTTCACACCTACCAACTCCTGACCATGAGTTTGTCACCAACCAGACCTCAACATGCCTATATACACAAGTGGGAGCAGGCCCTGGGTAAGGATATACCCCTGAAGATGTGGCAGCTCATATGGTCACAGGCCTCTAAGTCCCTGTACACACGGTCGGAGATTTCCACAACCAAATCCGTCGGATTTTGCTCGTCGGATTTTGTCCGTCGGATCTTGTCCGAAACTGTTGCATACACACGGTCGGACAAAGTTGTCGAAAAATCCGATCTTTCAGAACGTGATGACGTAATTTCGTTACGATGGGACTACATTCAGGCTAGTAGCCAATAGCTTTGATGTAGGAATTTCATCTGAGCATGCGTGGCACTTGGTCCGATCAAAATTCTCTACACATGATCGGAGTATGTCCGATTGGCCCAGTTGGTTGGGAAATATTTCCAACATGTTGGAAAATTGGGTCCGACGGATATTCGGATGGAATCAGTCCAATGTATACCACACACAGTCGGATTATCCGACGACACGGTCCGATAGGACACATTCCAACGGATTCTCCGACCGTGTGTACAAGGGCTTAGAGCTCCATCTGTATGCTCTATAAAGAAAATCAATACAAGATTCTACTCCATTGGTACCAAACCCCTGACCTGCTCCACTCCATATACCCCTCTACCGACTGATAGCAGGTCTGCAAACAGGCTGATGAGCAAGCCGGGGGTCAAGCACTGGAGACAAATAGCAGATTGTGAGAGCAGGCCAAGGGTCAATCACTGGAGACAGGAAGCGATATCCGTAGACAGGCCGAGTTTCAAACACAGGAGGCAAGTAGCGAGGTCCGAGAGGCAAGCTGAAGGCCAGATGCAGGAAGAGATCAGCGTAAGTCAAGGTCAATCCGGGTCACACCGGGTAATAAAGAATCAGGATACAAGCAGGAGACACACAGAAAGCTGAAAAACAAACCAGCAACTTGGCCCATGGCACAGAGTGGCTTTTATAGGCAGTGGGAGGCTCAGGTTGTGCGTGCGCTATTGCATACACTCGTTCACCATTCCGCTGTATTGTGCCCAGGGATGCGCCGGGGAGCCGCTCTACCGCACATGTGCAAAGGAAAGCGGCGATATTGGCGAGGCTGGTACTTGCTTCTTTCCTGACACATCATTTGAGACTGAACCAGCTTATATTAATTTGTTCTTACAAGGGGCAGGATTGCTTTCTAATTACTGATAGATTTCAGCTGGTGTCTTGGCTTTCCATGCCTTTTTGCACCTCCCTTTCTTCACGTACTTCCCTGTGTCATTCCATTTTATTACACATCATTTTATTTCTGGATGTATTTGTTTTGGTTTCTTTGTATGTATGCATTGCATGGGCTGTCACCGATAGGCGGGGAAAATTCCACGTCAATAGCACCTTTAGAAATATATTTACCTAGAAAAATTGTGACGTGTTTAATACCAATTTTACCCGCTGTATGTCACAATGACTAAATCTGTGTCTGTAGTGCACGTTCAAACCTTAATACCATAAATAATAACATGTTACTCGATTTTTACTCCAGGAGTATATAATGAGATTGGAAATTCTAGAGGACACATAATGCATAACAGTTTAACTAAACCCATTAGATTTTAGTCAACGAAAATGCAACTAAAACAATTCAGATGACTAAAATATAACTAAAACTAAAATTGCATTTTGGTCAAAAGACTATAAATGAATCTAAATAGAAATTTGACGTCAAAATGAATAGACACGTGCAGTTAGTTTAATTTCCGAATTGAAATTCAGACAAATTTTTTGTTTTGGGAAATTTGGATGTATTTGAATTTCTGAATTACAATAGTACCGAATTTAAACAAATCCGAAATAATGAGAGAAATTTTTTTTAGAAGAAATTCGAAATCAAATAAAAAAAAAAATCAAATCAAATAAAAAAATTTGAATAGTTTTCGAATCAATTTAAAATTGGAATCGTTTTCAAATTTGAATAGTTTTTCGATTTGTTTTCCAATTTCCAAAGAGGATGAAAAAGAATAGAAAATAAAGTAATAGAATAGAAAAGAATATAACAGAAAATAAAAAAATATATAATATGATAGAGTAAAACAAAACAAAATAAAATAGAAAATAAAAGAACAAAATAGAATAGAAATGAACAGAATAGAATAAAAAAAGTAGAATAAAATAGAAATAATGTAACCATCTGCTGAAATTTGAATTTCAAATAGGAAAAGAAAATAATAGATACGATTAGAATAGATAAAAATAAGAATATAATATAATATAATATAATAGACTATAATATAATAGAAAAGAATAGCATTAAAAAAACAATAGAATAGAAAGAATATAACAATTTCCCAAAATTCTAATAGAATCAAATAGAATTTGAATAGAATAGAAAATAATAGATTAGAATAGAATAGAAAAAAACCAAATAGTATAGAAAAAACAGAATAGAATAGAATAGAATATAACCATCTTCCGAAATTCGAATTTGGAATAGAATAAACTCAAATTTGAATAGGAAGGAATAGGAAAGAATAGAATAGAATTGAAAATATAATAATAGAATAGAAAAGAATAGAATAGACTAAACAAATATAAAAAGCATATAATTAAAAAAAGCAATAGAATAGAATATAACCATCTTCTAAAATTCAAATAGAAAAGAATAGAATAAAATAAAAAAAAACAATAGAATAGAATAGAAATAATATAACCATTTCCCAAATATCAAATAGAATCAATTTGAATAGAATAGAAAAGAATAGATTAGAATAGGAAGATGGTTATATTCTTTCCATTCTATTCTGTTGTTTTTTTTCTATACTATTCTTTTATTTTCTATTCTATTCTAATCTATTCTTTTCAAATCTATTCAAATTCGAATTGCTTATATTTGAATTTGGGGAAATGGCTATATTCTTTCTGTTCTATTCTATTTTTTTTAAATGTTATTTTGTATTCTATTCTTTTCTATTTGAATTTAGAAGATGGTTTTATTCTATTTTAGTCTCTCTTTTTTTATTCAATTCTATTCTGTTCTTTTATTTTCTATTCTATTCAAATGTCTTCTATTGTACTATTATAATTGATTATTTTATTTTATTTTCTATGTTGTTTTTTTTCTATTCAATTCCTTTAATTTTCTATTCTATTTTACTCTATTTGGAAATTGGAAAACAAATCGAAACCGTTTTGAAATTGATTCAAAATTGATTTGAAAATTCGAATAGTTTTTGAATCCGAATAAACAAAACACATTCCGAAATAAACAAATTCAACAAATTTATGTAAATAACAAATTGAAACAAAACAAAACACATTTTTTTGTTCTGCACATGTCTAAAAATGAACACTGGTTTGCATGTAATTGCACTTGGAGTGATTGCCTGCAGTTAGGGACAGACGTTCACCCCGAAACATGAACTGTCAGTGTCCGGGTTGCAGATCCAGCCCTAACTGCAGGCAATTGCCCCATGTGTGTTTATATGCAGACAGCTGCAGATAATGGCAGCCTGTCATTGATTTGTACAATGATCAGAAAAACCTGTCCATACCCAGCAGTGTATTTAGGTTTTGTGCAGCCCTAGGCCTGACTAAACTTGTGCAACCCCTAATTTAAATATGACCCACCCCTTCCTGTCAAGGCCACACCCCTTCCTGTTTAAGACATGCCCTGAAATTTTAGAGTGGGACAGCTAGTTCAGAGGGCGGGGGCAATGGATTCCCTTTATTTGCATAGATTTCCTCTCACTTCCTGTTTGGCTGTTGGGCAGGAAGTGAAGGGAAATCTCTGCAATGGGACAGGGATGGTAAAAAATAAACTGACAGGGGCTATAACCCTCCCTTACTCTATCCAAAATGAAAATAAATAAGTGTTGCCCATAGTTCTACTTTAGGCACAAATTTCTGATAATTTTATGGAAAGGACTAAGAAGATATAACCATGCCAATGGTGCAGCAGAAAACATAACATAGTGAGGAAGGTTTGTGGTGTCCAGGATGATAGGACGGTCAAAATTTGAATCGGCACCCCCCCCCCCCCCCCCACACACACACAGTTGCGGAATGCCAGCTGCCTGCAAATCGGAAGCAGTGCGGCCGCTTTATGGGGGTGCTAGACTAATTTGCCTCTCAGCCCAGTCCGCCCCATAAGACTGGCGCTACACTAACAGCGCAAGCCGTCTAGGACACTTTCCGTGCTGCCCCCCTGCAAAGTGCTGCCCTAGGCCTGGGCCTTGTCGGCCTAGGCCAGGATACAGCGTTGGCCATACCCATGGCAGAAATTACACATGTGCGATTAGTTTCGTACAAAATGAAAATTCGTACGAATTTCCAGAAATTCTTACAAATCCAAAATACGAATTTTTATGCATAAGAATTCCGTATGAAATATACGAAATTTCGTTTACGAATTTCGGATCCAAATTCATAACGTAAATTCATAATTGTTACGAAAATTTAATGAACCTAAAAGTTAAAACCCCAGGAAGTCAGCACAGGGATGGTGGGAGCCCTATGGTAATTTCTATGCTTATGAATTTCATACGAAATTTCGTTAATAAATTTCGGATCCAAATTAACAGAAACATGACAGGTGTTTTGTTCACCAATCAGAAGTCAGCACAGCACAGGGATGGTGGGAATCCTTCATAATGGGCACAGCAGGTGTACACTCAGACCCGGAAACTCAGCACAGGGATGGTGGGAACCCCTCATAATGGGCACAGTGGGTGTACACTCAGACCCGGGAACTCAGCACAGGGATGGTGGGAAACCCTCATAATGGGCACAGCGGGTGTACATTCAGACCCGGGAATTTAGCATAGGGATGGTGCGAACCCCTCATAATGGGCACAGCGGGTGTACACTCAGACCCGGGAACTCAGCACAGGGATGGTGGGAACCCCTCATAATGATAAATTCATCAGAACAAACTTTCGTTATTTTAACGAAAAGTTTACGAATATTCGTATTTCGTGCGAATCCAAATTGAATTTCGTACACGAATTACGAATGAAACGAAACAAAACAAATTTTTTGACGGTGCCCATGTGTGGCAGTAATATACTTTATGTGGGCAGTGTACAGCTCTCATTGCCTGTGTGCGAGGCTGCCTTGTTAGTGTAGGTCTGGATAAAAATCTAAGTATTGAATTTTATCACTGCAAATCAATGTAAATAAGGACCAGGATAAGGACCAGCAATCACATCTTTTAAATGAAGTAACTTTGTCAAGGGTGCTTTTGAAAGTTTCATTAATTGGATTTTAGTGAAAACTTTACATTCGGCATTATCTTTTCCTAATCTCTATTCTTTGTGTAATAAATTCCAATTTAAAAAGGTCATAAATAACGATCTTTCAGAAGCCTCAGCTCAGAACTTGGAACCTGTGAAGTTCAAATATCCATTGATTAGTGTCTGTCCTTTGAGAGACAGCTAATTAATCTTTATTGTAGTTGCTGCAGAACTGAGACACGTATCTGGTGTGTCTCCTGTGCCCTTTTTTTGCTTCTCAGATCAGCTGGAGACACCAAATCTTCTAAAATGAGAAACAATGGTGACCTCTTCTACTGTGACCTTGTTCTCTCCCTTGCAAACGAGCAATCATGGAAACACTTTTATGTCAATATTCCGGTTCCGTTTTTTTTTTAGGTCCCATTAAATTTAAATAGTTATCTTGTCTCATAAAACAATCTCTGTTCTAATTTAGGTAAAGGATATGTAAAGGTTTGGTTTAAAAAAAAAGTCATACCAGTTGGTTTTGCACAGAGTGGCCCCCGATCCTCCTCTTCTGGGGTCCCTTGATGGTGCTCCTGGCTCCTCCTCTTCTCGAGTGTCCTGTTGGAGAGCCGCTCTCCCTCTGGATACTCGTATGGGCACTCCCATGTCGTGCTGCTGTGTCCAGGATCACTGGATTTGATTGACAGCAGAGGGAGCCAATGGCTGCACTGCTATCAATCTATCCAATCAGGCTCTCGGCTGGAGCTGGTGTGCTCATCCCCATCGCTGGAAAAACCAGGCTCGGGTAAATAAATGGGGGGCTCTGGGGGCAGGGGGGGGGGGGCAGCTGAATCACAGGAGGTTTTTCATAGAATGCATTAAAGCGGGATTCCACTCTTTTTTTATTTTTTTCTTACCTGTCTCACTGGTGGGTGAGTGCTACCTTCGATTGGCATCCACGTCCGGCGTTTATTTGACCCCCGGCGCCACGAATCTTTTCCTCAGGATGACTTATAAAAACCTGCCCTGGCATTTTCCATTTTAACTGTGGGCGTCTGAAGCCCACAGGCATTTACTTCCTGGTATATGATGACGTCTGGCTCCCAGCATGCTCCGCTCCATCTTGCACATGCTCAGTGAGAGCAGTGACAAGGAAAGAAAAACTTTCATTGTCCCCCATGGATTCTTGGGAAATTTCCCAGGGACCATTGCGAGGACGATAGCCACACCTACTCCCACGGGAGGACAACCAGGAAGTCAGCTGAAACATCAGAAATAAAAGGTAAGGAAATGATATTTTTTTTTTTCAGGGTTCGTTTAGGTAAGTATGCTATCTGTTGATTTTAATAACATGAACTTTCATTTTTAGGTACCAAACCACTTTAAGGTGAAAAAACATGAGAGTTTACAACCCATTTATAGTAAAACAAATGGCAAAGTTTTTTTTTTTTTAAATTTTGGATAGCGTAAGAGAGGGTTTTTTTATTTTTTTTTACAATCTCTATTATTTTGGGGAGATTTCCCTTCACCTCCTATCCTGTAGCCAAAACAGAAAAAGAGGAATCCCTGGGTGTCCCCATTTGAAGATTAACCCCCATTACTGTTTTGTGGACAACTCAATTTTTTTTTACTTTTGATGATAGCGATAAACAGGACAAATACATTAGGTTAGTCCCCCTAATGGGGGCACAGACAATGATAAATTCCTGACAGGGGTTTTACTCCATCTCCACAATCTAAATAAAAAAAAATAAAAAAAATATTGCCCTTACTTATACCTTCCTCTTTATTTCCTTGCAAAGTTAAAGCATAATGGGCTAGTATGCATCGCATACTGCATACTATAAGTGACCTTTAGCAGGGAATGACAGAATTTGGTTGCATAGTTTATTACTCTGTGTCAGCTGCCAGCACTACTTGATCCCCCCAAAGTTAACAATATCCTAATCCCAGAGCACCACGCCACTTGCCGACCAGCTCCTGTACATTTACATCGGCACTTTAAAGATGGATATCTCGGTAACGGCAGAAGCTGCCACAACCGAGGTATGCATCTTTTGAGCCGACGGTCCTGTTTACGATAATGGTGGTCTCTGCGGCGGGTTCGCAGCAAGATCACCGTTCTCGGTAGCGGGAGAGGGGCCACCCCCTTCCCGCCACTCTCCCACGCCCTCCACCACTTACCGGAGCCATCGGCAGCAGCGGAGGCAATCAGGACCTTTCCGTGGCTGGGTATGGAGACGAGTGTGGCTAAGATGGCCCCCATCTATCTCCATACCATAGCAAGGCGGAAGCGACATCAAAACATCAAAACATCACTTCCGCCCATCCGTCTTAAAGGCACATTTTTTTGTTGTCATTTTTTTTAATTACTTTTTTTTTAATTGTATTTAAGTCCAAATATGAGATCTGAGGACTTTTTGACCCCAGATCTCATATTTAAAGGACCCGTCATGTCTTTTCTATTACAAGGGATGTTTACATTCCTTGTAATAGGAATAAAAGTGACCCATTTAAAAAAAAAAAAAAACTGTGTAAAAATAAATAAAATAAAATAAAATAAATAAGAATTTTTTTTTCTTAAAGCACCCGTTCTGACGAGCTTGAGCGTGGAAGCGAACGCATACGTGAGTAGCGCCCGCATATGAAATCGGTGGTCAAACCACACATGTGAGGTATCGCCGTGATCGCTAGAATGGGAGCAATAATTCTTGCCCTAGACCTCCTCTGTAACTCAAAACATGCAACCTGTAGAATCTTTTAAACGTTGCCTATGAAGATTTTTAAGGGTAAAAGTTTGATGCCATTCCACAAGCGGGCGCAATTTTGAAGTGTGAGATATTGGGTATCATTTTAATCAATGTAACATTATCTTTCACAATATGAAAAAAAAATTCGACTAACTGTTGTTTTTCCAAAAAATGGTGCGCTTGTAAGACCGCTGCACAAATACGGTGTGACAAAAAGTCAAAGAAATTCTCTAGGGTGTTAGAAAAAAATGTATAATGTTTGGGGGTTCTAAGTAATTTTCTAGCAAAAAAAAAAAAAACTTGTTTTTAACTTGTAAACAACGAGTCTGAAAAAGAGGCCTGGTCTTTAAGTGGTTAGACCTGCTCTTTCCTTTAGGCCCCATTCCGTTCTTCTTCTTCTTCTCCTTCTTCTCCTGGAGATGTTGACTCAACGCTCTCTCCGGCCACAATGCCAGGGACGCGCTGCGCGGCCACTTATATAGGGACAAGGGGCGGTGTCACATGGCTTTATGTCACATAGGGTTGGTCACATGGGTTGATGTCACATGGGGACTGTGACATCGTAAGGGGGCGGGGTCACCATGTGACCAACCCATGTGACATAAAGCCATGTGACACCGCCCCTTGTCCCTATATAAGCGCGTCCCTGGCATTGTGGCCGGAGAGAGCGTTGAGTCAACATCTCCAGGAGAAGAAGGAGAAGAAGAAGAAGAAGAAGAAGAAGAAGAAGAACGGAAGGCGGCAGCGGCGACAGAAGACCGGGCCACCGCCTATAAAAGAGCTATAAGAAGGCACGGTGGCCCGGCAGAAGAACCGAAGAGGGGGACAAGACCCCCGAAGTCGGGAGAAGAGGCCGGCGGCGAGGAAGAAAGCCGGACTCCTCCGCTAGCAAAAGAGCTACAAGAAGATAGCGGAGGAGTCCGGCGAGAAGACCCCCGAAGAGGGAAGACCCCGGATTCCGATAAGCCCCCCGCCCGCAGACCCCGACAACCAACGGCCAGGGTTGTCGGGAAGAGGCCCTTGTCCTCATCAACATGGGGACAAGGTGCTTTGGGGTGGGGAGGCCGCGCGGCCCCCCCCCTCCCCAAGGCACCCCCCATGTTGAGGGCACGTGGCCTGGTACGGCTCAGGAGGGGGGGCGCTCGCTCGCCCCCCTTTCCTGGCCGGCCGGGTAGCGTGCTCGGACAAGGGTCTGTTGTGGACTTGGGGGGGACCCCCACAGCGATTTTTTTCGGCGTTGGGGGTTCCCCTTTAAGTCCATACCAGGCGGCGGGCCAGCGACGTCTCCTTCGCGGGCCCCGCCTACCTGGAGACCCGTTCGAAATGAGCAGACTTTTCTCCGGGCGGGAAAAGTCCGCTCATTTCAAAAGTACGGCGGACTGGCATACACACGGCCGGATTGTCCGCCGAAATGCGAGTACGGCGGGCAGATTGATGTGCAACACGAAATTCTAAGTCCGCCGTACTATCGGGTCAAAAAAGTATGCCGGAGGCTACACACGGGGGGATTGTTTGGCGGACTTGAGTTTGCCGGACTTTTCCACCGGATTGTTTGATCGTGTGTACGCGGCATAAGAAGTTGAATTTCTTGCAACAGAAGCAAATAAAAGCAAAAAACAAAGGGATGCTATAGAGGGAGAGGGAGGTACATGGTTCATTTCAGGTGCTGAATACAGTTCAGCTTTAAATGTTCTTTTTTGAATAGGGTAATACAAACCGCCGAACTTTGAAGCGGAGGTTCGCCGGACTTTCCAAACGAGCGGATCTGCCCACACACAACCGGACTTTTCCGCCGGACTTTTGGAAATGAACGGACTTGCCCACACACGGAGGAAAGTCCATTCATTTTGAACGCAGCTCCAGGTAGACGGGACTAGCGAGGGAGGTCAATGTCACTGCCGAGATTGGCACGTCGCTGGTCCGTCACCTGGTATGGACTTAAAAGGAAGCCCTACACTGAAAAAGGGCGTGGGGGTCCCCCCCAAGGTCCATATGAGACCCTTATTCGAGAATGCAGCCCGGTCGGTCAGGAAAGGAGGTGGAGACGAGCGAGCCCCCCCCTCCTGAGCCGTACCAGGTCGCGTGCCCTCAATATGGGGGGGTGCTTTGGGCAAGGGGGGGCCGCGTGGCCCCCCCACCCCAAAGCACCTTGTCCCCATGTTGATGAGGACAAGGGCCTCTTCCCGACAACCCTGGCCGTTGGTTGTCGGGGTCTGCGGGCAGGGGGCTTATCGGAATCCGGGAGCCCCCTTTAATAAGGGGGCCCCCAGATACCGGCCCCCACCCTATGTGAATGAGTATGGGGTACAATGTACCCCTACCCATTCACCTGTGAAAAAAATGTAAAAAAAAAAAAACACAACACAAGAGTTTAAAATAATTTATTGCACAGCTCCGGGGGTCTTCTTCCGACTTCGGGGGTCTTGTCCCCCTTTTCGGGGGTCTTGTCCCCCTCTTCGGTTCTTCTTGCCAGGCCTCCGCTTTCTTCCTTTAGCTCTTTTACTAGTGGTGGCCCGGTCTTCTGTCGTGGCCGCCGCCTCTTCTTCCGACTTCGGGGGTCTTGCCCCCCTCTTCGGTTCTTCTTGCCAGGCCTCCACTCCTTCTTCCAGCTCTTTTACTGGTGGTGGCCTGGCCTTCTGTTGCCGCTGTCACCGCCTTCTCTTCTTCTCTTCTTCATCCTTGAGATGTTGACTCGACGCTGTCTCTGGCCGTAATGACAGGGACGTGTTGCGCGGTGACTTATATAGGGACAATGGGCGGGGTCACCGGGTGATGTCCCCGCCCATTATGATATCACAGTCCCTGAGCTAGTCCCGGCTACCTGGAGCCGCGTTCAAAATGAGCAGACTTTTCTCCGTGTGTGGGAAAGTCCGTTCAGTTCAAAAGTCCGGCGGACTAGCACACAGGTGGCGGGATTGTCCACCGGACAATTTTTGAGTCAAAACTACTTTCTAAGTCCGCCGGACTTTTGGGGAAAAAAAGTCCACTGGAGCCCACACACGGGCAGATTGTCCGGCGGACTCTGGTGTGTGTGTGTGTGGGCTCCGGCTGACTTTTTTTCCCCAAAAGTCCGGCAGGATTAAGAAAGTAGTTTTGACTCAAAAATTGTCCGCCGGACTGCGAGTCTGGTGGACAATCCAGCCATCTGTGTGCTAGACTTTTGAACTGAACGGACATTCCCACACACGGAGAAAAGTAGTTTGATCATGTGTATGCGGCATTAGTGTCAAAATCAAAATGTTGAAGAACTTGCTTACTTTGACTGCATCCAAGGCCATTTGCCATTTGCAACTGGATGATCACTTAGGTTGGACAGTCCCTCTCTCACAAGGGCTAGCAGCCAGCCACAGACGTTGTAGAACAAGTAAGGAAACTAAGCTTGAAAACACTTGTAGGATACCTGGATCTTTCAACCAGCTTGGCGATATCCACAAGACCGGATTCTCTCGGGTACTTCAGCCCTTCCAGGCTCTTACTAAGAAACCAACCCATACGTGGTCTTCTTCTGAAGAGTCCTCCCCTGGAATGCTTGAAGTCACTGGGTCTCTCCCAAACCAGAGACGGCACCCAACCACCTCAGAATCTTCCTTTAGTTTCCTTGCCTCGGGCTAGCCAGCCCCGAGACACCAAAATCGGGTGGATCCGCACCCAAGGCCATAGCCTTCCTGGGGGCCGGTCAGGAGGACCAGGACCATGAAGTTAGTACATCATTCTGGACCAGAACCCCGAACCACGTGACATCCGCATCTTAAATACCCTCTCCCAGAAAGCACAGCGAGAGGGCCACTCCCACTGGGCAGGCTCCGAGAGAAAGTAACTTAAGCACCTAACCAGTCCATAGTTCCATGCCTGCCAGAAGAGACAGTGCCCCCTGTGACCAGGCTGAACATCTCACAGCCCAGTCAGACTGATGCTGAAGTCTAAATTTAGACAATTGTACCCAAACCAAACTGCAGTTTAGGCATAACTTTAACTTTGAAAAAACGCATAGTGCATGCTCTTCAGGAGCCGCCGCTACACATGCATATGCCATACCAATGACCACCTGTACTTTAGAATCACTGTAGTAGTACCGCAGGTCTTGTGCCAAGTGACTGCCCTGGTGTATAATAAAAACAAGGGGTCACTTGCTTGGCACCACTAGCATGGCAGAAATACCTGCATTTTCCTCAATTAACAAGGAATTCTCTGATTGGTGGAGAGGGGAGCAATGATGTCACGATCTCCACCTCATCCAATCAGAGAACACCTTGCATTCATTGAGAAAAAATGCAAGGCATTCTGGGAATGGTAACCATGCCAAAAAGTGACCCTCTGTGGTTACAATGCAGCAGGGCAGCTTTTTGACACAGAGTCTGGAAGAAAGAAGCAATCACTATAGTAATGGAGACTAGTAAAGTGATTTCCAGTTTCCAAAGGAAATCTAACAGGTACGGCATATGTATGCGTACATTGGTGCAAGCTGGACCAACATAACTATGAAATAAAAATGAAGATATCTTCATCCCCCCGAGGAAGATCAGAACAACATATGATTGAAACACGTTGGACTCTTCCCTGAGCAATAGCATTTAGTGTTCAGAAACTCTTTTTTGCTATTTGCATTTGTAACATTGACATCTCATGTTTGGATGCCATGCATACCAGAGCTCATGTAGTTTTCAATTCATGTGTTTTTTTCATATATCTGTACACAATAAAAAAACTTTTTTCAATATATTCTATTCTTTCTCTAGCTACTTTTAGGCCCTTGGGGGCGATTTTTCAAATGAATCATATTTTGGGCTAGCAGCACTTTTTCTCCACCCAGGTGGGTGGGTTTCACTTAAATGCAACACAAACCATACCGATCCTCTCACTGAGAGGAAGAACAGGGAAATGCTGATGTAAACAATCATTTCCCCCGTTCTGCCTAATGACACGGACACTGATCACAGCTCCCTGTGATCGGGAGTGGTGATCAGTGTTGTGTCACACACAGCCCCCCCCCCTCCCACAGTTAGAATCACTCCCTAGGACACACTTAACCTAGGACACACCTAGTGGTTAACCTCTTCACTGTCAGTCTCATTTACACAGTAATCAATGCATTTTTAATTGCACTGATCGCTATATAAATGTGAATGGTCCCAAAAAGTATCCAATGTGTCCGCCATAATTTCGCAGTCCCGATAAAAATCACTGATCGCTGCCATTACTAGTAAAAAAAAAAATTATAATAAAAATGCCATAAAACTATCCCTTATTTTGTAGACGCTATAACTTTTGCGCAAACCAATCAATAAACGCTTATTGCTTTTTTTTTTTTACCAAAAATATGTAGAAGAATACGTATCTGCCTAAACTGAGGAAAAAACTTTTTTATAGATTTTTGGGGTATAATTATTATAGTAAAAAGTTAAAAATAATGCGTTTTTTTCAAAATTGTCGCTATTTTTTTGTCTATAGCGCAAACAATAAAAACCACAGAGGTGATCAAATACCACCAAAAGAAAGCTCTATTTGTGGGGGAAAAGGACGTCAATTTTGTTTGGGAGCCATGTCGCACGACCGCGCAATTGTCAGTTAAAGCGATGCAGTGCCGAATCGCAAAAAGTGCTTTGGTCTTTGGCCAGCCAAATGGTCCGTGGCTTAAGTGGTTAATAAGCTGACATTGCAAGGCTTAGAAAACAGCATACATTTGTTAGACACATGTATGTAGATGAAGTGCTATGCTACCAAGTCTAGATTATTGGATGCAAGACAGATATCCTAATGCTCAGCTTGCAGAATACATTGACGATGAGCTATCTTGGATAATCTTGCTGGAGAAATACCCGACAGAGAGAATATGAATTAAACCGAAGGCAATCCTAATTACATAAAACTGTAATATATTTGGCACTCCAGAATAATTACACATATTATACAGAATAATCAGGGAGATAAGGCCTTACCGCCAATACATTTACATAGGTAAGCGATCAATGACCATTCTACGGACGATGAGTTCAGTCAGTAAGGTATTCAGCATGACGTTGTTCAGATTTCTATGCAAATGGTAGAAGATTTTCATAAAGATAACACAAGTGTTTTCCATCATTCACCATAGATCTATATCTCAGTGAATTCATTTCTATTAATAAGCATTAGAAATGAGTAAATCGGTTTGTTCGGTTCAATGTTCGCACATTTTTCTTGATTTTTATGAACTTAGATGGTTCCATTTTTTTCTTTACATTTGTTAGATCAGGGTGAATCTTTTTTTCATGCCACCTTCAATGTTCCCTTTTACCTTCCCAACAGGTAAATGTCAAGTGCCCCAACACCTCTGCTTGTTTCAGGTCATTAAAGTGTTACTAAACCCACAACAGTAAAAATCAGTCTGCATACGCAGTAAAGCATGCTTTTTATACTCACTGTGGAACCTAAAGGGTTAATCAGCCACATTGTGTAAAACGGCTGTTTGATCCTGTATGCACAGATCCTCCTTTTCTTCCACTGACTCCAGAACAGATCCAATTAGTACAGAGCCTTTGGAGTCAGGCTGCTCATGCATGTGCATTGCTACAGTAGAGAGTTTTTTTTTTTGGGAGAGTGCATGTGATCAGCACAGGGCCAATCAGCACTGTCCAGACAGAGGGTCAGGGGTCCTGCATCCTGATAGGACAGCTAGTAGACATGTGCGATTAGTTTTGTACAAATCTCAAATTCGTACGAATTTCCCTAAATTCGTACATTCGGGAGGATCCGAAATACGAATTGCCATGCGTCCGAATTTTATACAAAATACGAACTTTTGTTTACAAATTTCGACTCATTATGCTTATTATGAGGGGCTCCCACCATCCCTGTGCTATGCTGACTTCCTCCTGGGGCTGTACCCCTGCTGTGCTCATTATGAGGGGCTTCCACCATCCCTGTGCTGTGCCCATTATGAGGGGCTCCCACCATCCCTGTGCTATGCTGACTTCCTCCTGGGGCTGTACCCCTGCTGTGCTCATTATGAGGGGCTTCCACCATCCCTGTGCTGTGCTGACATACTGAGCACAACAGGGGTACAGCCCCAGGAGGAAGTCAGCACAGCACAGGGATGGTGGGAGCCCCTCATAATTAGCACATGGCTGCCAAGCACAGCTGCTCCAGTTTTTGCCTGCTCCAGTTTTGATCCCGAAAATGAATATTTCGGATCGGAAATTCTTCAATGGAATTTCGTATTTCGGATAAAAACCAAACTTCCATCAGCATCGACTGTCATATTGAGGTATATATGTTTTTGCCTTTAAATTCATCGTAAAGAATGTTCGTAATTGTTACGACAAGTAACAATTCGTATTTCGTACGAATTGAAATGGAATTTCGGACACGAATTACGAAGTACGAATTAATTCTGATATGAACCGCAACGGAACAAAACTAAACACATTTATTGACGGCGCCCATGTCTAACAGCTAGTGCAGTATGAAAACGACCTCCTACAAGCTTTAACCAGACACAGATAGAAGTCACAAGACTGCTATATACCTTTTGATGAGAAAAGGTATTTAGCAGTTTATATTTACTAAAATAATTGCATTTCTATGTTCTGTGTACTGTGGGAGACCAGCTATAATGAATGCAGGGTCCTGGGTTTAGTAACACTTTAAGTACTGATCAGGGCTGGTGCAAGTATTTTTGACACCCTAGGCGAAACCTAATTTTGCTGCCCCCTTTGGCTCCACCCCTGACCCCACCCCTTTGCCCTGCCCATGTATACCCCACCTTTTTAATGAAGCACCCATCAATTGCAGCCTACCAGCACCCATCAAATGCAGCCTAACAGTGCCCATCAATGAATGTTTGCTTGCTTCCATTCATTCAGGAGAGTCGAGACACAGTCCTCCTCTGCCTGCAGATGCTGAGACTTAGCTGCTTGGCAGCAGTGCACCCTAGGCGGTTGCCTAGTTTGCCTAGTGGTAGCACCGGCCCTAGTACTGATACCAGGATGAGCGTTGCAAAAAGTGTGCCATCCAAAACAGCCAACCAGTGACAGCGCCCATATTTTCATTCTGATAAAGTCCTCCTTATCGACTAGTTTCAGTGTTTCTTCTTCTCTGTCATAACCATTAGGCTTGTGCAATTTGTTTCGTAACTAATCTAAATTTTGCATCTTTCAGACATTCGGATGCATCCAAATAAAAAAAGTACAAATTTCAACGAATACGAAAGAAATTATAGAGGATATAACAAATGAATTCGACATGATTCGGTAATTCGTTAAAGATCTAATAAAACAAAAGGTCAACTCAAAGTAAATCTTACAGTCCAATCAGCTGATTAATTTTGTGCTGGAGGTTGGATTACGTACTAAGTGCATTCCTGAGAACTGAGTGAGAAGGGTGTTGTATTGTATTTGAGCAGAGAAGAGATATTGTCATTGTGTGTGTTAAAAGACTCAACAAACAAACGACTTTCCAAACTACGAATCATTATCACGAATATATATATATATATATATATATATATATATATATATATATATATATATATATACACATAAATACTGAATTTCAACTAATACGAATAAAATTATAGCGCATATAACAAATGAATTCGACATGATTCAAGATTCAGTATAACGAATATCGACACTCTACAGAAATAACGAATCATCCGAAAACGTATTAATGTAACATAACGGATATAAGAGAATGAAATTATGTATTTTAGGAATGACAACGAACCGAAACTAAACAACATTTTCCGTTATGCACAAGTCTAATAACCATCCTCAGTATTTTTGCTAGACAATTACTTAGAATCCCCAAACATATATATATATATATTTTTAAACAGAAACCCCAGAGAATAAAATGTCAATGGTTGCAATATTTTATGTCACAATGTGGTCTTTCAAACAAAATTTTTTTGGTAAAAATATACTTTAACCCCCCTGACGGTATTCCCGAGTCTGACTCGGGGTGGATTTTTTATACCAAAAGCGGTATCCCCAAGTCAGACTCGGGACAGCGTCGCTGGATCCAGGAGGAGGTTTCCTTACCTTCTCCTTCGAATCCAGCGATGTCTCCCCGCTGTACGAGCGAGCCGTGTCTCGCTCGATCTATCACATCGGCGATCTCCGTGCCCTGCGAGCGTTGCGACACACGGGCACGGAGATCGGCGCCAAATTCAAAAAGTGAAATAAACAGTATACATACAGTATAATGTAATCTTACAGATTACATTGCTGTATGTAAATATTTCACATCCCCTTTGTCCCTAGTGCTCTGCCCAGTGTCCTGCATGCAGTTTTATATTGTAAAAACTGTTCTTTATGCCTGGAAACTGGAGATTGTCCATAGCAACCAAAACTGTCACTGTACATCAAAAATGATTTTAGACCAGCTAGAAAACAGCGATAATAAATTAGAATGACTCGCAGAATTGAGCGATAGCGATTTGTGGGGAGATCCGTCATCAAATACTGAAAAGTAATGACAGTGACAATTCTGCAACTCGGCAAATTTCAGTGTTTTTGATTAGATTACATTATTGAATAATTTTTATTATTGTTATATTATTATTTGGTACAATTATTTATAATTATTTATTATATTATAATTTATGATTTAATTTTTCAAACTTTATCATACCCGGGATGTCTGCTAGACTCTGGTTTGGACAGATTTAAGAGAGTTATTCCTAAGAATTGCAGGACTACAATATAAAACGCCAAATTTTCATGCAAAATAATGGTACCGCTTTTAGCACCTAAAATCCGAAATAATGGTACCGCCAGGGAGGTTAATGAATTAAAAAAAAACAAAAAACACAATAGCTACCCCAATTTTCCACGCTTGTGGAATGGAGACAAACTACGATACCAAAAATTCTCCATAGGCGACGCTTGGATTTTTTTTTTACAGATTACCTGTTTATAGTTACAGAAGAAGTCTTGCACTAGAATTATTGCTCTCGCTCTAATGATCGCTACAATACCTCACAGGTGTGGTTTGAACACTATACATACAGTGCCTTGAAAAGTATTCACATTTTTTCATGTTACAACCAAAAACATAAATGTATTTTATTTGGATTTTATGTGATAGACCAACACAAAGTGGCACAAAATTGTGAAGTCGAAGGAAAATGATAAATGGTTTTTCAAAATGTTTAATAAATAAATATCTGAAGTATGGCGTGCATTTGTATTCAGCCCCCTTTACTCTGATACCCCTAACTAAAATCTAGTTGAACCAATTGCCTTCAAAAGTCACCTAATTAGTAAATAGAGTCCACCTGTGTGTAATTTAAGCTCAGTATAAATACAGCTGTTCTGTGAAGCCCTCAGAGGTTTGTTAGAGGACTTTAGGGAATAAAGAGTGCCACTAAGGCCAAAGGACACACCAGACAGGTTAGTGATAAAGTTTTAGAGAAGTTTAAAGCAGGGTTAGGTTAAAAAAAAAATCCAAGTTTTGAACAGCTCACGGAGCACTGTTCAATCCATCGTCCGAAAATGGAAAAAGTATGACATTACTGCAAACCTACCAAGACATGGCCGTCCACCTACACTGACAGGCCGGGCAAGGAGAGCATTCATCAGAAAAGCAGCCAAGTGGCCCATGGTAACTCTGGAGGAACTGCAGAGATCCACAGCTCAGGTGGAGAATCTGTCCACATGACAACTATTAGTCGTGCACTCCACAAATCTAACCTTTATGGAAGAGTGGCAAGAAGAAAGCCATTGCTGAAAGCATGCCATTAGAAGTCCAGTGTGCAGTGTGCAAGAAGCCATGTGGGGGACTCAGCAAATATGTGGAAGAAGGTGCTCTGGTCATATGAGACCAAAATTGAACTTTTCGGTCTAAAAGCAAAGCGCTATATGTGGCGGAAAACTAACACTGCACATCACTCTGAATACACCAGCCTCATGTTGTGTGGATTATTTTCTTAAGGAGGGACAAGGAAACTGGTCAGAGTTGATGGGAAGATGGATGGAGCCAAACACAGGACAATCTTAGAAGAAAACCTGTTATGCCGCGTACACACGACCGTTTTTTCTGTCAGAATAAACTCTGGCGGTCTTTCCGACGGAGTTCCACTGAAACGGACTTGTCTACACCCGATCACACCAAAAGTCCGTTCATTTAGAACGTGATGACATATGACGGGACTAGAAAAAGGAAGCTCAATAGCCAGTAGCCAATAGCTGCATCGTTTTTGGTCCGTCGGAATAGCATACAGACGAATGGTTTTCCTGATAGGAATTGATTCCGCCGGAAAGATTTAAAACATGTTCTATTTCTAGGTCCATCAGAATTTTTGAAAAAAAGTCAGATGAAGCCCACACACGATCGGAATATGCAATAAAATAATTCCGTCTGAACTTTTCTGCCGGAAAGTCCAGTCGTGTGTACACGGAGTCTACAAAAGACGAGACTGGGACGGAGGTTCATCTTCCAGCAGGACAACGACCTTAAACATACAGCCAAAGCTACAATGGATCAAAGCATATTCATGTGTTAGAATGGGTAAAAGTTCAGACCTAAACCCAATTGAGAATCTGTGGCAAAACGTGACAATTGCTGTTCACAGACGCTCTCCATCCAATCTGACAGAGCTTGAGCTATTTTGCAAAGAAGAATGGGCAAAAATGTCACTCTCTAGATGTGCAAAGCTGGTAGAGACATCCCCAAAAAGACTTGCAACTGTAATTGCAGTAAAGCATACAAATACCCCCCACAATTTTTCACATATTTATTTGTAAAAAATGTTGAAAACAAGTTTTTACAAATTAATAAATAATATTTATTTATAAAAGAAACAATCATTTTCCTTCCACTTCACAATTATGTGCCACTTTGTGTTGGTCTATCACAAAAAATCCCAATAAATAACATTTATGTTTTTGGTTGCAACATGACAAAATGTGAAAAATTTCAAGGGGTATGAATACTTTTACAAGGCACTGTATGTGGGCACGACTTACGTATGCGTTCTCTTCTGTGCACGAGCACAGAGAGATGGGGCACTTTAAAAAAAAAATGTAATTTATTTTACTCTATATTTTTTATTTTTTGCACTGTTCCTTTATTTTTTCTGATCACTTTTATTCCTATTACAAGGAATGTAAGCATCCCTTGTAATAGAAATCAGCATGACAGGTCCTCTTTATTAATATACCAATCAATCTCTGTATAACAAATTGATACTTCCTGTGCTTAGTAGAGAATATGTGAAACAACCATATTTGTTTCAAATTAATAGATTATATGTGTGTGCTGGCGAATTAAATGGGTTGCTGCTTTCTGAAAATACGCGTGCATTTAAATATGCCAATAGTTAGAAAGTGCTACCCCACGTGACAAATTATGAACTACGAAACTGTACAAATATCAAATCAAATTAAAGTACACGTGCAACACCGGCTGGTGAGACGCCAAACACTTCTAGTTTCCGGTTTTAAGCATTGCAACGTGTTTTAAGATGTAAGTGGATATTATTTGTTTTTAATCAAATAAAACAGAATAACACTATCAGTTTCTCTCTGCCATCTGTTACCCATTACCAGAACATACTCAGAGGACATCTCAAGCTGCCATTGGAGTTCCAGCCTGCAGGACAACAAAGCCCAGCCATCAGTCTAATGCCTCTTCCCAAAAGTCCGGCGGACAATCCGCTCGTCTGTGTGCTAGGCCGGACTTTTCAAATAAACAGACTTGCCCACACACGGAGTAAAGTCCGTTCATTTTGAACATGACTCCAGATCATCCCCCGGGAATGTGACATCATAAGGTACGGGGTCACCATGTGACATCACCCAGTGACCCCGCCCCTTATGCCTATATAAGTCGCCGAGCAACGCGTCCCTGGCAATACAGCCAGAGAGAGCTTTGTGTCAACATCTGAAGAAGAGAAGAAGAAGAAGAAGGCCGCAACAGCGACGAACGAGAAGACCGGGCCAACGCTAGTAAAAGAGCTGGAAGAAGATAGCGTTGGAGCCCTGCAGAAGAACCGAAGAGTGGGAGAAGTCAGAAGAAGACCCCCGAAGTCGGAAGAAGGCCCCCGGTTGGCGACGACGACGAACGAGAAAGCCGGGCTCCTTCACTAGCAAAAGAGCAGAAGATAGTGGAGGAGCCCGGCGAGAAGACCCCCAAAGTCAGAAGAAGACCCCCGGAGCTGACTAATAAACTACTTTAAAAACCTGTGTTGTGTGTTTTTTATTTACACTTACAATGCACCCCATACTCATTCACATAGGGTGGGGGGCCGGAATCTGGGGGCTCCCGGATTCCGATAAGCCCCCCACCCGCAGACCCCGACAACCAACGGCCAGGGTTGTCTGGAAGAGGCCTTTGACCTCATCAACATGGGGACAAGGTGATTTGGGGTGGGCTGCATGCTTGGATAAGGGTCTGGTATGGACTTTGGAGGGACCCCCACGCCGCTTTTTCGGCATAGGGTTTCCCCTTAAAATCCATACCAGGCGATGGGGCTAGCGACGTGTCAATCTCACCGATGGGGGTGGCGACATTGACTTCCTTCGCTAGTCCTGTCTACCTGGAGTCACGTTCAAAATGAATGGACTTTACTCCGTGTGTGGTCAAGTCCGTTCATTTGAAAAGTCCAGCGGACCTCCGACAAAAGTCCGGCGGATTGTCCGCCGGACCTAGTTCGCCGGAGAAGTCCGGTCATGTGTGGGAGTGTGTGGGCAAGTCCACTCATTCGGAAAGTGCACCAAAAAGAAAAATGTCTCTCTTTTTTGTGCACTCCACTTTTCCCCTCAATTTACTTTCACCAGTTAATATCTGACCTAGGTGAATTTTACTATGAATCGTTTCCTTATTTCTGTGGACAGGTGCACATTTTATATGAATTTAAATAACCTCATACAGAAGGGGGCTTGTTTCTGGGTTAATATTGCCCCAGTCGCCGGTGGAGACCCCGCTCGGTGCTTGAGTTACTTTGTTGGCTTGAGTTTTAGGGTAAGACCCTGATGCTATTTACCCATTTATAATGTCATTTTATTGTTCCCCTTTTTCTTCTACCTCTCCTCCCCATTGTATTTTTCTCTATGTGTATATCTAATTATGTTATATTTTTTAGATGTATGTATTTCCTGAAGAAGCTGAAAAGCTAAACTAGTAGAAATACATCATTTCCTATACTAGCCTTTGATTGTTTGTACAGCTTTGTGATTTTATATTTCAATAAATTGATCTAATATTTTACACTGTCCTTCAAATTGTATTTACATTTTGTCATCTACACCGTAATAGTCAGCTAGCTCCCTTTCCTCTTTGGTTCCTCTGGTTGGGGACCAGAGTTCCCAATATTTATTCCATGTTACTTTGGATGATGGTGCATGATGTATAACTATAGAATCTTACAATTTTTTACTGTCCTGACGTGAGGTCATCCATTTTTTCGTATAAAAAAAAATACAACAATTAATTAATAATTCCCATTAATCCAAAGATTTAAACATATGCCTTCAATCATGTGTAACGCTACCCCTGCAGGGGCCACAAAAGATTCAAAAACCAAAACAGTGCAGAGACAGCCAAGTGCACAGTGCCAGTCTATTTACTATTTGACTCATTGAACAGTGTAGGGGTTTGTCTTTTTTGTATTTTATTGCTCATCACCCTTTGAGGGTATTGGGGTGATGGGGGATACTCCAAACTATCCAGCATTATTAGCAGAAGACAGGAAGTACAGGTAAACTCGAACAGTCTATAGGTACCTATCTGGGGACCATGAAGTAGGTTTATGGTGCAGCACTGAGAGGAGGCTCTACTCACAGCATCCTGGAACAAGGATGCACATAGGTGTAGCCTTTTGTAAAGTAACCCAACATACAGTCCAAAGGGCACCAGGGGAAAGTTGCCCTCCCCTAGCTTACAGGTCCATTCCCTCAGGAGGGTAAAAGATTCCTCGGGGCTCCAGGCTATTTAACAGCATCCCAGCCACCAACTGGGCACACCCCCCTCAATGATTGACTAGGGAACTTCCTGATATTCAGGCTGGTCTTGAATTTTCTCTTCCTAAACTCAAGAAACCTCTTCTAGAGGCAGGAGGAAGTAATTCAGCTCCCAGCCTGTGAAGCCCCAAACAGACCAGACCAAATTACTGCTCCCCTGGTTACAGCATGAGCCGAAAACTAAATTTACCTAGCAACCTAACTAAGAGAGTGCTACACGTGTTAAATTGTACCATGACTTATTAAAGGAGAAGTATAATCTATTTTGGCTATGCTTCTATGGGTCACAGGAGTGCAATTTGTTCTGCACTCCTGTGACCCATTTTCAGCCAACAGCAAGCTGAAGCCAGCTGTCGGCTGACGTCACAGAACCGGTCCAGGCTCTGAAAGGATCTTACCCATATGCTTCGGATCCACCCAGAAGTTAGGACCGGCACCTAGCTTAGCCTCTAAGTGATCCACGAGAGCCTGAGCCAGCCGATCCCACCCCCTCCACAGCCCAGAACTCCAATGAGCACTGGAGGGACAGAGCAGAGAGCTGAGACAGTCATTGCTCTTTGTTTAGAATGGAGGGAGTGATGGGAATGAGGGACACCTATCAGCAAAAGTATACAGGCATAGGATACACCCCTGGCCACGCTCTCTTAATGGAGATTTGTACAAAAAAACAAGATTGTTTAAACCCACAAGTGCTTTTTTCACCACTCCAATTCCTTTATATTGGCTTTTTGAATTTACAAGTGCAGCAATTTAGAAATCAGATGAAAGGTTTAGCACTGGGATAGACTAAAAAAAACCCTTGCCCTTTCCATAAAATGCACAGATGTGAACTACATCCATAGGAAACCATGTCAAATGGACTGTAGTTTCTTTCTACACAACTGAAAACACGCTAAAAAAATGCATAGGTGTAATCCAGGCCTAAACTCCATTGCAGAATTGGGTTGGAGCGCTCGTGAAATTTTTCCTGTATTTTATCTTCACTTTAAAAGATTGAATTTTAATAGTGGGATACAGTCACAGGCTGATTGTAATGACTAGGAAAGAAAATAAGACATTTTGGTTATCTTTCCTCCTCTGTAACCTGAAATGATTCCTGGCAGTGCTTTGACATGAATTGAATCAATGTAATTACGACAAGTGGAGCTATGACCTGACTTTACTCGTCAGACACTTCAGGACACACAAATACATGAATAAAATATATACAGAAGAACTGAGCTCCCTGCTGCATCTGTCACACACCTGTCCTTATTCATTTCATAGCAGAGCACCCGATGAAGGTGACACGGGGTCACCGTACAATGGGATATTCTTTTACATTTATCCAACTACCTGAGGGTTATATGAAAAGAGAATAATCAGGGATGAACTTCCTGGGAAAAGAATAGAAGATTTTCCAAATTCCCTCTTATAAATTATAATAATGTAAAAAATGCCAATGTTGTTTATTCCCATTTTCATTTGAGCTTCTTTAACCACTTGCTTACTGGGCACTTAAACCCCCCTCAGTCCCAGACCAATTTTCAGCTTTCAGCGCTGATGCACTTTGAATGACAATTGCGCGGGCATACAACACTGTACCCAAATGAAATTTTTATCATTTTTTTCCCACAAATAGAGCTTTCTTTTGGTGGTATTTAATTACAGCTCGGAGTTTTATTTTTTGCTAAACAAACAACAAAAGATGCAAAAAAAAAAAAAAATCATGTTTAATAGTTTGTTATAAAATTTTGCAAACGGGTAATTTTTCTCCTTCATTGAAGTGCGCTGATTAGGCGGCACTGATAGGCTGCACTGGTGGGCACTGATGGGCTGCATTGGTGGGCACTGATAGGCTGCATTGGTGGGCACTGATAGGCTGCACTGGTGGGCACTGATAGGCATAGTTAAGGCGGCACTAATAGGCACAGATAAGGCGGCACCGATGGGCACAGATAAGGCGGCACTGATGGGCAAAGATAGGCACATATAAGGTGGCACGGATGGGTGGCACAGATGGGTGACATGGATGGGCACTGATAGGTACCACTGATAGATGGGACTGATGGGCACTGATAGGTGGCACTGATAGGTGGCTCTGATAGGTGGCACTGCTGGGCACTGATGGGCGGCACTGCTGGGCACTGGTAGATGACACTGATGGGCACGGATATGTGGCACTGGGGTGCAGCACCTTTGTTGAGGCAGATTGTGGGCACTGCTGGGTGGCACTGTGGGCACTGCTGGGTGGCACTATGGGCACTGCTGGGTGGCACTGACGGGGGGAACTTACTTTTTTTTAATGTGGCACTGGCAGGGGGCAGGTGGGCACTGGCAGGGGGCAGGTGGGCACTAGCAGGGCTGGCCATGATCGGGACTGATGTCCCGATCACGGCCGCCGGTGATCGGCTTTTATTTTTCTCCTCGCGCTGACAGCGCGAGGAGGAATAATAGCCGATTACCGGCTCCGTTATATCACATGATCAGCTGTCATTGGCTGACAGCTGATCACGTGATAAGGGGTCGGGATCGACCCCTTGCACCGATCGGTGATCAGGCGAGTCTCATAGACTCGCCGATCACAGGGGGCGCGCAGGCCGCTCGTGCACGGGACAACGTCAATAGACGTAGTCCCGGAAAAGGAGATCCGCGCTGTAGCCATCATTTGACTATAGCGCGGATCTCAAGTGGTTAAAGCCTCGTACACACGATCGGATTGCTGGCCAACAAAACCGTGGACTTTTGTCTGAAGAGCGCTGGCCCAAACTTGTCTTGCATACAAACGGCAAGGAATTGTCAGCCAACAAATACGAAGGTAGTGGAGTCCTACGTTGTTTTTCAGCTCTTTAGCGCCACCCTTTGGGCTCCTTCTACTAATTTTGTGTTAGTAGAAGCTGGTGAGTGTTTATTCACGCTTTTCTTTTTGCGTTTTTCATTTAGTGCTTTTCTTTTCTCGCTTTTCAGTTCGTATCTAAACAGCCGTTTCATCAACCAGCCATGTTGCGGAATCAGAGGAGGAGAGGTTGATAACAATATCAACTTGCGCGATTACAACTGATCCAAAACATGGCGGCAAGGCTGATAACAGGAAAAAAACCCTGGGAATCCATTTCTCCTTCACTGAGGAGCTTACATTGGCTAACCGTAAAAAATCGGATCACGTTCAAGACCCTTTGCCTCACCCACAAATGTGTGCATAGAGAAGCTCCGCAATACCTAATGGAGAAAATAAATCATTACACACCAAACCGCAGTCTTCGATCAGCCAACAAAAACCTCCTCCTCATGCCCAAAGCCCGGTATAAATCCAAGGGTGATCGGAGATTCGCTGTCCAAGGGCCTCGGCTATGGAATGCTCTACCAATCAACATCCGCCTGGAAGAAAATCACCTGGCTTTTAGGAAAAAACTCAAGACCTTCCTCTTTTAGCAGATGATCAAAGCTCGCCACAGCGCCTAGAGGCGATTCAGTTCGCATTGTGCGCTATATAAGTATTTCATTCATTCATTCATTCAACGTGTTATTTATTATTGGCCTTGGAGTTATAGCTTTGACATTATTTTTTTTGGTTGAATAATGATTTGATTTGGTATATTTTCTATATTTTTGGATGCATAGAATGCACTTTTTGGTTAAGTTCTATTGGCAGATAGCATTTTTTTTTTAAATGCGCAATAAAAAAATTGTGGAGTATAATACTTGGCTACAGTGCCTTGCGAAAGTATTCGGCACCCCCGGACTTTTCAACCTTTTGCCACATTTCAGGCTTCAAACATAAAGATATAACATTTTTATTTTTTGTGAAGAATCACCAACAAGTGGTACACAATTGTGAAGTGGAACGAAATCTATTGAATTTTTGAAACTTTTTTAACTAATAAAAAAATGAAAAGTGGGGCGTGCAAAATTATTCGGCCCCCTTGCGTTAATACTTTGTAGAGCCACCTTTTGCTGCGATTACAGCTGCAAGTCACTTGGGGTATGTCTCTATCAGTTTTGAACATCGAGAGACTGAAATTCTTGCCCATTCTTCCTTGAAAAACAGCTCGAGCTCAGTGAGGTTGGATGGAGAGCGTTTGTGAACAGCAGTTTTCAGCTCTTTCCACAGATTCTCGATTGAAATCAGGTCTGGACTTTGACTTGGGCATTCTAACACCTGGATACGTTTATTTGTGAACCATTCCTTTGTAGATTTTGCTGTATGTTTGGGATCATTGTCTTGTTGGAAAATAAATCTCCGTCCCAGTTTCAGGTCTTTTGCAGACTCCAACAGGTTTTCATCCAGAATGGTCCTGTATTTGGCTGCATCCATCTTCCCCTCAATTTTAACCATCTTCCCTGTCCCTGCTGAAGAAAAGCAGGCCCAAACCATGATGCTGCCACCACCATGTTTGACAGTGGGGATGGTGTGTTGAGGGTGATGAGCTGTGCTGCTTTTACGCCAAACATATCGTTTTGCATTGTGGGCAAAAAGTTCGATTTTGGTTTCATCTGACCAGAGCACCTTCTTCCACATGTTTGGTGTGTCTCCCAGGTGGCTTATGGCAAACTTTAGACGAGACTTTTTATGGATATCTTTGAGAAATGGCTTTTTTCTTGCCACTCTTCCATAAAGGCCAGATTTGTGCAGTGTACGACTGATTGTTGTCCTATGGTCAGACTCTCCCACCTCAGCTGTAGTTCTCTGCAGTTCATCCAGAGTGATCATGGGCCTCTTGACTGCATCTCTGATTAGTCTTCTCCTTGTCTGAGCTGAAAGTTTAGAGGGACGGCCAGGTCTTGGTAGATTTACAGTGGTCTGATACTCCTTCCATTTCAAAATGATCGCTTGCACGGTGCTCCTTGGGATGTTTAAAGCTTGGGAAATTTTTTGTATCCAAATCCGGCTTTAAACTTCTCCACAACAGTATTACGGACCTGCCTGGTGTGTTCCTTGGTCTTCATGATGCTCTCTGCGCTTTAAACAGAACCCTGAGACTATCACAGAGCAGGTGCATTTATACAGAGACTTGATTACACACAGGTAGATTCTATTTATCACCATCAGTCACTTAGGACAACGTTGGATCATTCAGAGATCCTCGCTGAACTTCTGGAGTGAGTTTGCTGCACTGAAAGTAACGGGGCCGAATAATTTTGCACGCACCACTTTTCAGTTTTTTATTTGCTAAAAAAGTTTAAATTATCCAATAGATTTCGTTCCACTTCACAATTGTGTCCCACTTGTTGGTGATTCTTCACAAAAAATTAAAATTTTATATCTTTGTTTGAAGCCTGAAATGTGGCAAAAGGTTGAAAAGTTCAAGGGGGCCGAATACTTTCGCAAGGCACTGTATGTGTTTTACTTCAAATGACATTTTGGGAGTAGGCAGTTACATTTTTAAAAATACAATGTACAATTGACAAGGGACACCAACGTAGTTGTATTTTTGTTCTTAAAAACTACGGGACAATGGTGTTGTGGTAACTTGCACAAATAAATAAAAATAAAAAAACATAATAATATTATTCTTGATATCACTAGAAAAAAAAATCCTTTGAAAATTTGTTTGCAATAACTCCATCAGTATCACCAGCAAAGCAGCTTCATTATTATCCCATTAAAGAAGAAGAGAATTGTGCGCTGCATTTCGAGATTTCATAATTTGCTGAGAACTGATGAGTGAAGAAGAAAGGTGGGAGTTATACACTTGCAAGGAGGCAAGATCTTGCGGCACTCCCCAGAGGAGGGATCTGTCTAATGCCGCGTACAAATTTAGCCGACTATCCGGCGGACTTAGTCCGGCGGACTTCCCGCCGGACTTTCCGAACGGGCTACTTGCCCACACACGGCACTTTTTCAGTGGACTAATACGGCATGCTAAGTCCGCCGTACTATCCGCCGTACTTTTGAAATGAACAGACTCGCTCACACACGCGGAGGAAAGTCCGCTCGTTTTGAGCGCGTCTCCAGGTAGACGGGGCCCGCGAAGGAGACGTCACTGGCCCCGTCACCTGGTATGGACTTAAAGGGGAACCCCAACGATGAAAAAAATCGGCGTGGGGTTCCCCCCCAGGTCCACATCAGACCCTTGTCCGAGCACGCTACCCGGCCAGCCAGGAAAGGGGGGGGGGCGAGCGAGCGCCCCCCCCCTCCTGAGCCGTACCATGGGGGGTGCACGTACATGGGGGGTGCCTTGGGGAAGGGGGGGCCGCGCGGCCCCCCCACCCCAAAGCACCTTGTCCCCATGTTGATGAGGACAAGGGCCTCTTCCCGACAACCCTGGCCGTTGGTTGTCGGGGTCTGCGGGCGGGGGGCTTATCGGAATCCGGGGGCCCCCTTATTAAATATTTAATACCGCCCCCCACCCTATGTGAAGGAGTATGGGGTACAATGTACCCCTACCCATTCACCTGTAAAATAAAGTACAAAAAAACACAAAACACAAGGGTTAAAATAGTTTATTGCACAGCTCCAGGGGTCTTCCGTCTTCGGGGGTCTTCTCGCCGGACTCCTCCGCTATCTTCTTCTAGCTCTTTTACTAGCGGAGGAGCCCGGCTTTCTTCCTCGCCGCCGCCCTCTTCTTCCGACTTCGGGGGTCTTGTCCCCCTCTTCGGTTCTTCTGCCGGGCCACCGCGCCTTCTTCTAGCTCTTTTACAGGCGGTGGCCCGGTCTTCTGTCGCCGCCGCCTTCTGTTCTTCTGTTCTTCTCTTCAGATGTTGCCTCGTCGCATCCTCCGCTCACAATGGCACCAACGCGACACGCGGCGACTTATATAGGGACATCACCGGATGATGTCCCCGCCCATTATGGTGTCACAGTCCCAGAGGATGCTGGGACTGTGACATCATAATAGGCGGGGACATCATCCGGTGATGTCCCTATATAAGTCGCCGCGCGTCGCGTCGGTGCCATTGTGAGCGGAGGATGCGACGAGGCAACATCTGAAGAGAAGAAGAGAAGAACAGAAGAACAGAGGGCGGCGGCGACAGAAGACCGGGCCACCGCCTGTAAAAGAGCTAGAAGAAGGCGCAGTGGCCCGGCAGAAGAACCGAAGAGTGGGACAAGACCCCCGAAGTCGGAAGAAGAGGGCGGCGGCGAGGAAGAAAGCCGGGCTCCTCCGCTAGTAAAAGAGCTAGAAGAAGATAGCGGAGGAGTCCGGCGAGAAGACCCCCGAAGACGGAAGACCCCCGGAGCTGTGCAATAAACTATTTTAACCCTTGTGTGTTGTTGTTTTTTTGTACTTTATTTTACAGGTGAATGGGTAGGGGTACATTGTACCCCATACTCATTCACATAGGGTGGGGGGCCGGTATCCGGGGGCCCCCTTATTAAAGGGGGCTCCCGGATTCCGATAAGCCCCCCACCCGCAGACCCCGAAATCAACGGCCAGGGTTGTCGGGAAGAGGCCCTTGTCCTCATCAACATGGGGATAAGGTGCTTTGGGGTGGGGGGGCCGCGTGGCCCCCCCTTCCCCAAGCCTCCCCCCCATGTTGAGGGCACACGGTCTGGTATGGCTCAGGAGCGGGGGTGCGCTCGCTCGTCCACCCCTTTCCTGGCCGGCCGGGTAGCGTGCTCGGACAAGGGTCTGAAGTGGACCTGGGGGGGGCCCCACACGCCGATTTTTTTCGGCGTTGGGGTTCCCCTTTAAGTCCATACCAGGTGACGGGGCCAGCTACGCATCCTTCACGGGCCCCGCCTACCTGGAGACATGCTCAAAATGAGCGGACTTTTCTCCGGGTGGGAAAAGTCCACTCATTTCAAAAGTACGGCGGACTGGCATACGCACGGCCGGATTGTCCGCCGAAATGCAAGTCCGGCGGGAAGATTGGAGTGCAAAACTACTTTCTAAGTCCCCCGTACTTTCGGGTAAAAAAAGTCCGCCGGAGGCTACACACGGGGGGATTGTACGGCGGACTTGAGTTTGCCGGACTTTTCCACCCGATTGTTTGATCGTGTGTACGCGGCATAAGGCATATATGACTCTGCATTGGGGTCAGATAGTTGAGGTGAGCAAGCACTTCACCTGAAGGTGGTGGGTCACCAGGAGCACCATAATGATAAATTCATTGTCACGTTAGTCCCCAGTGGTCCTTCACATCATCATAGGATTTTTTATATTTGTCGATTTAGTTCGATTTCTTTGATTTAAGGTGTTTTGTGCACAGAATTGTGTGATATCAGAGACAAGTGGGCATTTGGTAATTTTACTATATTTTTATTGCAATACAGTACACTTCATTTCAATATTGATTTTCATTTCACATGTGTTGATGTTCATTTATGTGCACTTATTCATTGGTCTTTAGTTAATTTACACTTTATTGCTCTGCGCTTATATATTTTTTTTTATTATATTTAAGTGGATTTGTTTCTAGCGGTGTCACTGCAGAACTGATTGTATCTTGGTAGATGTGTTTCTGGTGGTGCAACTGCAGAGCTCACTGTAACTTCATGGATGTGTTTCTGGGGGGTGTCTGCAAACGTGATTATATCTCAGTGGATTTGTTTCTAGTGACATCATTGCAGAGCTAATTGTATCTTTGTGGATGTGATTCTGAGGGTGTCACCGCAGAACAAATTATATCTCGTGGATGTGTTTCTGGTGGCGTCACTGTGGAACTGATTGTAACTCTGTGATTGTGTTTCTGGCAGTGTCACTGCGGAGCTGATAGTTTATCTGCAATTGTGTTTCTGGGGGTGTAAATATGCTACTGATTAGATCTGTGGAGATCGGTACAGTACTGAGTATATCTCTATAGCTCCTGGAGAAGGTGGAGGCTGGAGCACTTATTCTGTTAACAAAAGGCTTTGATAAGTCCTGTCATTTTAAAGATGTTGGCCATAATAAGATTTCTTTTTTTAATCTTTGAATGAGGATTGTTGCATTTTATTCAAATTATCCATGACTTTTATTTAAACTAACCACACCCACTTTTTGCCATGGTGTGATTAGCACTACTTGATCACCCTGGTTAGCGTCTCCATTAGTTGACATCTCTGTGGTTGTACAGTATACAGTGAATTAGACATTCAATTCACAAAGCTAACATTCCAGGATAAGGAGCCTTATTTTTAAAAAAAGTTAAATTGTTTTCTGCAAAGTCCAATGAGATTTTATTATTATAGTCACATGGCCAAAATAAAGATCCTTATCTTTGTGTTAACCCTTGAAAATTGAATATTGCTGCTTACCAGTCCTTAGATGTGGTATCTCCATTAGTTTTCTTTTTTTTTTAAGTGGTTCTAAAAGCAGAAGGTTTTTCTCGGCTCGTTATACGTCACCGCGTTCTTCACGTTCAGAATTTCCGACAACATTGTGTGACCCTGTGTATGCAAGACAAGTTTGAGCCAACATCCATCGGAAAAAATCCCACGGATCTTGTGTATGTGCCATTATTTCCCTGCATATAGTAAAGTCTGAACATGAACAGTGCAGCAGACAACAGTATTTATTTAAAAGAGTACTGTGACATCAAACTGTTGTATAGTGCTGGTGCAGTAGTTTACTTATTCATAAAAGAAAATATTAAAATGTAAAATATAACTTGTAAACAACACCTACACCTAGTCATCTACAAAACAGAGCACTTCCAGTTCCTGGCTAGCAAACATCAGAGTGAACCTGTAATGCCCCGTACCCACTGTAAGGATTAAGGGGTGTCTAAACAAAATGGTTGACCTTATGTCTTACTAAATACATGTATTTTTTTATCCTTCTCTGTAAAATAAGGATTCGTCATCTATTGTCACGTACTCATCAAGAAGAGGCCGCATCAGCCCTAAAAAGCAGTCTACGCCCAGAAGATTGTCTTATCAGCTGATAACACCTGGAGAATTGTCTTTCCTTTGCAAAAATGTTGTTTTTTTTACATTTGCTGATGTTTGCCCTTTTCTGTCTATAAAAGATGTAATAAAGAAGCCTCAGAGCCACAGTCAGTCAGAGACAGTCAGAGTTAACGACGGACTTCTGAGCAGAAATACTGAATAATATCTCCGTGTCTCTTTGCTTGGATAAGAACTCTAACTAACAATTGGGAAACGGTAACATAACCTGACAAATAGGTGACTTGTTGAGGTCACACCTAACATTTCTGGCGCCGCGAACACGGACTCGCTGAAGAAACTACAAGAGGCGAACGAACATAAGGACGGAACGAAATGGTCGGGCACATCAAGAACCACAGACAAATCCTGCGCAGGTAAGAAAAGCTTTATTTTCTTATAAACTCTGTGCTTCTTAGATTTGTGCCCACCTGATCTGTCTGAATTGTTCTTCAGGTAAACACCAACCTCTGTAGTAAGCGGGTCTTGAACTTAATATTTTGGCTTATGTTACCGTTGTTTCTTGTCTGTCTACTTGTCATCTGTCTGTTGTGAATGAGATAAGCCCTGTTTGTATGGTGTGAATTGAAACATATATCATCCCAATGGGTAACGGAATGCGCCCTTAACTCGTAAGAGTACTTTGGGGGTCCGACACTTAAGTTTGATATACGCTTTTTGATTCATGAGCCTAAAAACGGGTTGAAGGTATAAGTCCTGACTGCCTCGATAAAGCAGGAATAAGAAACGAATGCTGAGAGATTCCATGGTAATGGGACGGAAATAAGGTCTCCACAAAGTCCCGGAGATCTAGTCATATGTGTTTGGCCACCAAAAGGGAATGCTTGTATATGTTGTAGCCGTCAGTCTGGTCATAATATTTGTCAGTTGGCTAGCATATAAGGTAATTCGATTTCAGAAATCTCATCTAGGAGAGGTTTTTAGTATTTTGGCACCCTAGGAGGAGAAGGCAACGAGACACTTAGTAAGTGATCCAAACGCCACCTAGGCAGGACTGTCAAAATGGGCCAGACACATGGTAAACCCCAGGAGGAATCTCAGAAATGTTATGCTGTTAAAGACATAATTACAATGTTGTATGGGAAGGATAAGGCACAGGGCACAAATAGGATTCTCAAGAAATTGGGGATGGATGGAGAAAATGGATTAAGTGTAGAAGGTTGGGAAGAAATAAAGAAAGACAGACAGGGAGAGATATTGCAGAACAGATGGGTATCACAAATACAATGTTTAATTAAGGTTTCCAACAGGGCTAAAGAGGAGGGATGGGAGTATTGTCAGGAAAAGGGTGGATGGGATATGAAGGTCCGACACAAAAGTCTTCCTTCTGCTCCCGGCGATAGGGTTAATACGGGAGATACTCCACCTCCTTATAACACTACCACACCAGGTAATGAAAGACCAAAACTTTATCCTTCCTTAAGAGGAAGAGGATGGGTATGCCGAGTATGCGGTATCCAGAATACAGACTGGGCACAGGAATGTGTACATTGCGGCGCTCAAAGACCAGAGCCCGTAGCTCCAGTCCATAGTCGGACTAGGGTAATACAAGTAAATAATCCAAATGCGGGTCAAGCAGGACAGCCACCTACAGTGACCCGACAAGTCGTTCTGAGGACATGGACACCTTGGTCGGCTGACACTCTTATGGCATTAATACAGAATGCTCCTGATCCCGTAGCAAAACCTGCCGCATTCTGTAGATTCGTGACACAATTACTAGACACACATGAAGCAACTTGGCAAGATGGGGAAGATATATGTAGACATAAAATGACACTAACGATGTTTAATCAATTTATGAATGAAATTGCTCCACATAGACCACAAGGGGATCCAGCGGCAGATCCACCAGGAATACACCCCCGTCATATAGACTCTAGACCCCTGTTTATTGCTCAGTTACGAGAATTTTGCCAAGGGAAACAGCAGGAAAGGGGTTCGACAGCGCCCATAAAACAGGCCCCAGGTCAGACTGTTACAGAATTTTACCTCAACATGGAAAGCATGATGGCTGACGAAGGTCTAGATTTAGCCTTACCCGTCACCATTAGGGCTTTCAATCGACAGTTTATGGAAGGACTAGTACCCCAAATAGGTGACAAACTGAAGGCATGTACTCCTGAATGGAGAGCCATACGGGACAGAGGAACATTGTTGCAGAAAGCACAAGGCATAGAGGCTGATTTAGCAGAAACTAAACCCAGAAGGACACCGGGAGTTAACACTGTTGCCCGGGTCAATGAAGGAGGGAATTCCTCCCGTAAACCTCTTACCTGTTATTACTGCAACAAGGTGGGACATATAAAAAGAGACTGTAGGAAAAGGATAAAAGACGAACAGGAAGGCAACACGGACAGAGACACGAGGGACTACAGACAGAGGCGTACCAATGATAGGGACGATCCGACCGCATGACTTGCCCCAGTCCTAGCTGAATCAGAGAACAAAATGCTCCACATGTTGATGAAGGTGGAAGGTAAACATATTCCTTGTTTGGTTGACACAGGAGCGTCACGCAGTCTGTTGTCTGATTCAGTAGTCCCTCCACACATGACGTCCCGTGACACCATACCCATAAGTGGTTATGACGGTCTTTTGTCCGATGCCCCACTGACTAAACCTTAAAAAGTAAAAATAGGGGGAATGGCAACCGCCTGACACTTGTGTATTGTTGCAATATGTAGATGACCTATTGTTATGTTGTCCGGATAACGATACTTGTTTAAAAGCCACTCTCTCATTGTTACAATTCCTGGCTGAAAAAGGGTGCAAGGTGAATAGAACTAAGTTACAGGTATGTCAGAAAAAGGTTGTCTTTTTGGGCCACTGTATATCCCAGGGTACTCGACACCTCACTGAAGACCGAGTCCAGGCCATAAGACAAATGAATATCCCACGCAACTTTAAGCAACTTCGTATGTTTCTGGGAATGGTATCATATTGTAGACAATGGATACCACATGCCAGTTCTCTGATGCAGCCATTATATGATTGCTTGAAAATAGTACCCTATGTACTCACAGAAGCAGGTCATGAATCTTTTAGCACCTTAAAAAGGTTACTAATTTCGGCACCTGCGATCGGGATCCCTGATTATACCAAAACATTTCATTTGTACATTGCTGAAATCACGGGACACGCAACAGGGGTGTTGACACAACAACACATCAAACAAAGGCCGGTAGCATACTTCTCGGCGGCCCTCGATCCTGTCTCTAGAGGATCACCGTCCTGTGTACGAGCAGTTGCAGCAGTGTCAATTATCATTGACAAATCCTCAGAAATTGTCTTAGACAATCCTGTAGTGGTACATACCACACATGACATACACGCCATCTTATCACAGGTCCAACCAAAACACATATCAATGGCAAGGCAGCTGCGTCTACAATGCACTTTGCTCCTACCCCCCAATGTTACCTTTCAGCGATGCACTTCTTTTAACTTAGCACAGCTTTTACCATTACAGACAGATTTGACAGGGGGGAGTAATGATGATAATGGTGTAGATACAGCACAAGATACTCAGGATTCTGACACACTTTCATTTCATGACATAACATCTGATGAACATGATTGTTTCCAACTTATGGAACAAGAAACCACGGGGTTCCCACATGTCACAGACATACCCATTGCAAATGCAGAACACACACTGTACATAGATGGTAGTAGATTTGCCGATGACAAAGGTAAATATCACACACCTGTTAAACATGGTGAAGGAATCAAAAGAGTCCTGAACAATCTTCAAAAGGTTATAAGAGTAGCCATCATGAAGATAGCGGCACACACGAGCGCAAAAACAACTGAGGCAAAAGGAAACGCATTTGCAGATTTAACTGCAAAGAAGGCAGCTCTAGGGGAAGTAAGCCCTGAGACCTTAGCCACGGTACAGGTGAGTATGCCCGAAACCACATGGCAGCAGCTAATGGAACTACAGGAACAAGCAGGGGCTATTGAGAAGGACCGTTGGGTTAAGGAGGGAGCTGCACCAGGCCTTGACAATGTATGGAGAGAAGGAGACAAAATATGTCTACCCGCTTCTCTATACCCAGCAATGGCAGCGGCTGTCCACTTACCCACTCATGTCAGCTCCAATTCTATGTATAGGATTGTAAGCCAAGGATGGCTAGCCCCTGGATTCAGTAGTACTGCAAGGAACTACTGTGCTGCATGCCAAATCTGTCTGATTAATAACCCAGGACAGAGAGTGAAAACCCCACGTAAACATCAGGTCCGGGCCCAATATCCCTTTCAGAGACTGCAGATTGACTACATACAAATGCCTAAGAGCGGCCCCTTTGAATTTGTTCTCGTGTGCATCTGCCTATTTTCAGGCTGGCCCGAAAGTTATCCTGTGAAATCAGCTACGGCAAAAGCCACCGCCAAGAAACTGATTACTGAGCTGATACCTAGGTTTGGTCTCCCAGAAACAATAGAATCAGATAGGGGGACACATTTCACGGGAGAAATAATGCAAAATGTGATGGCAATGTTAGGGGTTCAACAAAGTTTTCATACTCCTTACCACCCACAGAGTTCAGGATCAGTAGAAAGAGTAAATGGTACAATCAAGCTGAAAATACAAAAAGCTATGCAAGAGTTAAATAAACCATGGCCTGAGTGCCTAGCTTTAGCTTTGTTCTCTATTAGGTACACCCCAACAGGAAAAACAGGGTTATCCCCATATGAAATACTGTTTGGAAGTGCACCTAGATTAGGTTTATATTTTCCTCAAAGTATGCAATTACAATGTGATAGTTTAACTACGTATGTAATACAGTTGCAACAGCGTCTGACTAAAATCCACAAGAGTGTGTATTCTTCTCTTCCAGACCCTAATTCTGTCACAGGTACACACGATCTACAACCAGGAGACTATGTGTATGTAAAGAAACATACCAGAAAGACACTGGAACCAAGGTTTGAAGGTCCTTTCCAGGTGCTATTGATTACAGCAACCTCAGTGAAATTGGAAGGGAAACCTACCTGGATCCACGCTTCTCATTGTAAAAAGGAGCCAGTTGGCAAATGACAACATGTATCTTTTTATTGTTTCAGTAATCCTGGCTAATAGTTTGGTTACCTCACAGAATAAAATATACAAGGATGAAGGATTTTCTAAAAAAATGTTATTACTGAAGTTTAAATATGCTTATGCCCAGAAGTCAGGATATGAGAAATGTTGGATTTGTAGCAAATTACACCCCAGCACAGCAAGTATACCACTGATGGCAGTTCCTATAAACTATACTGATCTTGCTAACAGTAGCATTAACATAATTAGAACAAATACCAATGAGACAGTAATGTTTAAGTCAAATGGTATCGCCTTTTCCCCTGATTGGTGTTTCAACCTAGGGAACACAACAGGAGGAAATGGAGAATGCCAAGACAGCAAGTTTAATTTGTCCATTGTCGTATTAAATGGAAGCTTCTATCCCAGTAATTCCAGCACACACCAGACATTATCTGACTTCCTCACTAACATTGTGGATAATAATGTTAGGTGGTTAGTATCCAACTTATCCCTCTATGGATACACCTCTCGTTATAGAAATGATATCAGTTCAAGATCAGTAGCTCTAGGAAACAATATATACATCTGTTGTGAGGATAAATGTTATACTTGGATACCTAGAAGAGCTCAGGGATGGTGCTACCTCGCAAGTTTAGTACCAGTAATGGGAGTAGTAGGTGATGAACGAGGTGATCACCTATTAGAAGCTAGCATGCATCCTAGATATCCCCTCAGGTATCGTAGTAAAAGAGAAATATTCCTGAAGAAGGACATGGCATGGGCTTGGTTCCCGTCCTGGACAGGATGGGGTATAGACTTAATGAAAAGACTAAATAACTATACAGGAATTATTAATGATGTTTTGGAGAAAAACTCTGATGATATTACTAAGTTAAATCTGGAGACCAGAGCCATCAGACAACAATTAGAATTACATGAATTAGCAATTGAAAGTATGAGTGCAGCACTGACAGGACTCTGTGAAACTACTGAGGACTATGAGTGCTGTACTTGGATACATAACACCAGCATTGAGGTACCTGACTATTATGACATCATTGCACAACACCGTACGGAAGTAAAGAATTTACAAGAGAAGGCCCGAAATATTGGTCGCGACTGGGATCCGTTTGGTGGAACTTTTAGTTTCTCAGGGTTATTCTCTTGGGTTAAGAAGGCAGCAATGACGATTATAGTGGTGCTCTTATTCGTATTTTTCTTTTATGCATGCTTTAAACTGCTCATGTGCTTTTGCAAGAAAGCCAAGGTAAATGATGTGGAAAAGATGGAACTTTTGTGAAGATAGGTAGATTTAGTTACTTGACATCACCCATCTGTCAGAAAAGCCACTCTTCCTGAATTTTAGATGTTGGTACTGTCCAGGGGGATGGGTGTATACCCCTCTGACAACTCGCGGTCAGGGAGAGTACTCTGGATATAGGCTGACTAGAACTTGTTCAGGTGGACCCAGGGCAAGAGGGAGGGGTGATGTCAAAGGGGGAAATGTAAGGATTAAGGGGTGTCTAAACAAAATGGTTGACCTTATGTCTTACTAAATACATGTATTTTTTTATCCTTCTCTGTAAAATAAGGATTCGTCATCTATTGTCACGTACTCATCAAGAAGAGGCCGCATCAGCCCTAAAAAGCAGTCTACGCCCAGAAGATTGTCTTATCAGCTGATAACACCCGGAGAATTGTCTTTCCTTTGCAAAAATGTTGTTTTTTTTACATTTGCTGATGTTTGCCCTTTTCTGTCTATAAAAGATGTAATAAAGAAGCCTCAGAGCCACAGTCAGTCAGAGACAGTCAGAGTTAACGACGGACTTCTGAGCAGAAATACTGAATAATATCTCCGTGTCTCTTTGCTTGGATAAGAACTCTAACTAACAATTGGGAAACGGTAACATAACCTGACAAATAGGTGACTTGTTGAGGTCACACCTAACACCACGATCAGATATTCCACCAGCAAAAGTCCGATGAGAGCTTTTGACAGGAAATGCGATCGTGTGTATGCTCCACCAGACTTTTGCTGGCGGAATTTCGGCCAGCATTGAACTTAATTTTCTCGGCTCGTTGTAATGTTGTACATCACCGTGTTTGTGCCGGTCGAAAGTTTAGAGAACTTTTGTGTGACCATGTGTATGCAAGACAGCTTGAGCGTAATCTCGCTGGAATTCCGTCGGAAAAAAACCATGAGAGCTTTTTCCCACCAAAATTCTGATCGTGTGTACGCGGCATAACACACACTGTGTTGCAGAACGTCCAGGTTCACTGTGATGATTGGTTGCCACTGCCACCACCAGCACCAGTCAACACAGATGGATGGCTAGATCGGTGTTATAAGCTCTCGGAGTTGTCACCCAGTCACTTTACAGAAAATGTTACCTGCACGCTACCACGATACATACACCTGTAACTGAAGCCAAGCCACCATTAGAGGAAGGAAAATCATTGACAGAAGAAATTGTCAACTGAATCTGGAAAACTTGAGCAAATCCTTATGGGATCACAAATATATACACACCACAATGCCAAAAAAAACACATACGTCACTGAATCATAATCATTCATGATAAAGAGCAGGCCACAGGTCAGGCGGGCAATGGCACAGCCACAGTCAGACATGAGGTCAGGTCGGTGTGTTTTTTTTTGTGTGTGTATTTGTGTGATCCAATAAAGATTTACTCCAGGTTTTAAGATTCAATTTATTCTTTCAAGAATTTTCCTTCCTCTGGTGGCTTGGCTTGGCGCGCGTCAGTTGTCTGAAATTAAATACAGAATTTGGTTAAAGGTTAAACCCCTAGAGACAAACAGACAGTCATAGACATGTCACACTACTAGTGTACAAATTCTAAATGGACACAATAGAAACCATTCTCCATCTCTTCTCCAGTGCTAGAAAAGCTATAACAAATATAAGATCATATGTTCCAGGTTCATTGTGATGATTGTTTGCAATTGCCAGTGCCACTGCCACAGCCAGTCAGTCAACAATACAGTGTGTGATTGTGTTGAGTTGATGCTAGGGTGGCGTAACTGGCGTTATAAAGTTATATAAGCTCTTGTCGACAATGACATAGGGAGGGAGAGGGAAAAAAGAAAGAAAGAGGGATGTAGACATTAGGAAGAGGAATGGTGGGGAGAGGCCTGAGGGGGATGGTTGGAGAAGGGGGGTGGGGGGATGGCATTGGCAGGGAACGGGGAGAAGAGGAGGGAAGGGAAAGGAAAGGGGAGAAGGGGACAGAAGGGGGGAGAGAGAGAGAAGGGGGAGAGAGAAGGAAAGAAAGGCAAAGAGAGAGAGGGAGGGGGGAAGGGGGAAAGAGAGAGGGTAAGAAGGGGAGAGAGAGAGAGGGGGGTGGAAAGAAGGGGAGAGAGAGAGAGAGAGAATGAGAGGAGGAGAGAGAGAGAGAGAGAGAGAGAGAGAGAGAGAGAGAGAGAGAGAGAATGAGAGGAGGAGAGAGAGAGAGAGAGAGAGAGAGAATGAGAGGAGGAGATAGAGAGAAGTAAAGGAGGAGAGAGGGAGAAGGAAAGGAGGAGAGAGAGAGAGAAGTAAAGGAGGAGAGAGGGAGAAGGAAAGGAGGAGAGAGAGAGAGAGAGAAGTAAAGGAGGAGAGAGGGAGAAGGAAAGGAGGAGAGAGAGAGAGAAGGAAAGGAGGAGAGAGGGAGAAGGAAAGGAGGAGAGAGAGAGAGAGAAGGGAAAGGAGGAGAGAGAGAGAAGGAAAGGAGGGGGGGGGGAGAGGAGGAGGAGGAGGAGGAGGAGAGAGAAGGAAAGGAGAGAGAAGTTCTCTCTCTTTTCCTTCTCTCTAACCTCATCTCCTCCTTTCCTTCTCTCTCTCCTCCTCTCCTTCTCTCTCTCCTCCTGCTCCTTCTCTCTCCTCCTCTCCTTCAATCTCTCTTGGGTCCCTCTTTCCCTCTCTTCTCTCTCTCTCTCTCTCTCTCTCTCTTTCTCTCTCTCTCTCTTTCTCTCTTCTTTCCTTCTCTCTGAGAAGGAAAGAGGGAGACAGAGAGGAGAGAGAGAGGGTGAGAGGGAGGGAGAGAGAAAGAAGGAAGGAAAGAGGGAGAGAGAAAGAAGGAAAGAAGAGAGGGGCAAGGGGAGAGGGAAAGGCGGGAAGGGGAGAGGAGAGGGGGGAAGGGGAGAGAAAGAGGGGAGGGGGAATGGTAGAGTGAGAGGGAGAGGGGGGAACTAGGGACTAGGAGAGAGGGAGACTGGGCAGAGGGAGGGGGAGGGGGAAAGGGGATGAGGCTTGGCATCAGTTGTTTTGAACTTTTACTATTTGGCTGAGGGTTAAAGTAACCCCTAGACACTTTTTTGAAACTGAATATTATGAACAATCTTCAAAAACAAAATCTCAGTGGCAGTGCTATAAACAAAATATATAACACTGGTGTGTTGTGACAGACTGGCAGTGGGCACTGGCAGACAATCAGACATGGCAGACAGTACATCACTTCCTGGATGTGCCAAAAATCATAACAAAAAAAACGAATTGAAAAAAATAAATAAAAAAACATGGATCACTTCAAGCAATGCTGCTCAGCATTTGGGAATATGTAGATTTTTCTGTAAGAACCCTAGTTGATCCACATGCTCTGGTTTGAAGGTGCTTCTTTTTGCAGTTACCACATCTCCTGCAGTGGAGAAGACCCGCTCTGCAGACACGCTTGTGCCAGGAATACACAAGTATTGCTTTGAGAGGTGAGAAAGAAGGGGAAATATAACCTCATACTCACGCCACCAGTTCAAAGGGTCCTCGGTGAGAGGCAGAGGTGGGGCTTTACAATATTTTTCCATTTCCTTTTGAGCCTTGGCATAGGGGGTCTTGGGTTCTATTGTACCTTCAGTGTCAGTGAAAGACTGTCCCAGCAAAGTCATGAGCAGCGATCTGGCCTTTCTTTTGGGAGGAGATGGAGAATGGTTGTCCTCGATGGGTGAACTTTCTTCTTCCAGAGTTCCTTTTCTTCTAGGCACGTGATTCTCATATGTCCTCTTATTAGATGTAACCTGTGTTTGAAAAAAAGAATAGAAAAAAAATAATAACATTAAGAAAACACATTGTCAATTGCCTATGATTCTGATGGGGTGAGGAAAAAGCACAGGAATTAGATGGTGCAGTTAATAACTTTGCATAAGATTCAGAAGTGTGTCTTACACAATGTAGCTAGCTAGCTAGCAGCTAAGCAGCTAAGCAGCTAGATAACTACTGTAATTTCAAGAAACATGATGAAATTAGAAAGACATGTACGTAGCTGTAGTGCAACGTAAGCGTAGGACATACATGACAGGGTGCAAGGCTTACGCAGGGGAATGGTACGAGGGGTTAAGAATGTTACAAGGCTTACCTGATTGGAGGATGGTGTAAGAGGGGGTGGAGTAGAGTTGATGTGAAGGCACGTGAGTCTAGGAGGGTCAGCAGTCTGGAGCAGCAGGTCAGGAGGAACGTTCAGGATCAGCTCCCTGGAAAAGATGAGTGGGTTAGAGCAGCTATGGGAACAGCTTAGGTCGGCAGCAGAACAGCATGGCGCAGACTGGTTGCAAAGCCAAATTGCGGCCACCCTTCAGGGGGTAGGGCAGGGACCTTCCGCAGATAGGGTACCCCCGACACGGGCAAGGAGGTCACGGCCCCCTGTGCGCCTTAGCCCTGACATTGCCCCCCGGACTCAACGCCGGCTTGGGAGCCCCAGCTGGGCCCCTTCAGGTCCCCCTGCAAAACGGACGCCCCAGTCAGCTAGCGGGGGGCCTGGAAGGAATCCCCGTCCACGGCAGAGTCCCAGAGGGAGGGGGGCCACTTACCGGGACGGGTCTCAGGCCACCTCCAGGTCCACGCGATCGGTGGTGGCTCCAGTGGTTCCCCCTGGCGATGTTCCGGTCGGGGGGGCTGCTCGCCGGGGGAGAGTGGGGTCCTCGGGCGCCGGCCTTGTCCCTGAAGCGGCCGGCGGCCTGCCACGTGGGTGCGCCATCTTGGCTTCCGGGGGGGGGCCCATCATTGAATGCAGAGCGGCAGTCGGGTGGCCACGCCTCCGGGCATGTTTCTGTGCCTGGGAGGGAGGGCCTGAGGAGGAGCAGCGCGCGCTCGAGTGGTGCGGCGCACGCTGATGACGTCAGCGGACGTGACGTCGGCGCGACCGGAAGTGAGGTCAATGTAAACAAAAAACGGAACGTTCGGGAACGGCCTGGGCCGTCTGGCACACCAGCGCGGAGGCCCCCGAGTGGCCAGGCGCTTTCCGAAGACAGCAGCATGGAGGAGGGGGAGCTGCCTGATGAAGACTGTGCATCGCCGGCGGCAGTGGGGACAGCGGCTGGAGGGCCTTCCAGGCGGCAGCAGCCCGGTGAGTCATCAGGGTCTTTGGGGGGGTTGTTCGCTGGGGTTTGTGGGGGGGACGGGGGGAGGGGGGTTCCAGCGGGGATAGCGGGGGGGGCAGTGAGTTGTTGTCGGTGCTAAAGGAGGTGCTGAGCCGCCTGGGGGGCGGCTCGGGGCCGGCGCCCGCCCCGATTAACCCATGGGTGGGGCCGCCTCCAGCGGCTCCGGTGGAGGGGGGGGACGGCTGTTCCCGTCGGGCAGGGGTTGGCGGGGGGTGGGGTGGCGGCAGAGACGCAGACGGAGGCGAGGAAGGACGGCGAGGGAACAAGTAGTGCGGCGGTGGAAAAGGACAAAGATGCTGAGAGGATTCGCCTGGCGGATGCGGCGAGGAGCGAAGTTTATGTGTGCTTCGAGGGACCGTTAGGAGCGCATTTGAAGAAGGAGGTGAGGGAGAAGATTTGGAAAGAGGAGTTTGTGGAAATCTTCTCGTTGTTACCGTTGGAGAAGTTTAATTTAGACAGGGTCAAGCCAGATGAGAGCAAAAAAGAAGAGGAGGAGAAGCGGAGATATAGGCTTATTCCACGCACGTTTGCGAATTGGCTGCAAGCGTTTGCGATTTTGGCTAGTGTGATTGGGGAAAAGGCGCCGGAGAATTGTTCGGCATTGTTCTGTTACCTGGAGGCCATTAGTGAGGCGCACAGGGTTTATGGGGGCTTGGCCTGGCTACGTTATGACGAACAGTTTCGTCAACGCAAAGCGGTACGGCCGTCCATTAGGTGGGACCACAAGGACATCAGCCTGTGGATGAAGTTGATGACTTCGGCCCGGGCCCCGGGACAGTTTTTTCCAGGGGGGGCCGGCGCCGCCGCCTCAGCGGGATCGCTGGCCCCAAAAAAGAAGGGGGTCTGCTGGCAATTTAATGACGGAACGTGCAAGTTTGGTAACGCCTGTCGTTACAAGCACGAGTGTTCGGGATGCAGTGGAGGGCACCCCTTCGCACGTTGTTTGCGGCAGGGAAAAGGTCGTACTGGAGACTTCGCTGGAAAAAGGGATGACGCCGGTGAGGCTGGAAAGGATGCTTCCTTTCCTAAGTAGGTATCCTGATCGTGCGGCGGCGGGGTTGTTGGAGGCTGGTTTTAGGGAGGGTTTTCGGATTCCGAGTGCGTTGAGGGAGGTTCCCCCGCTGGCCAAAAATTTGAAGTCGGCTTTACTGCATGAACACGTGGTGTCGGCGAAATTGGCTAAGGAGGTGGCGTTGGGCCGGATGGCTGGCCCATTTTTTACCCCTCCGATGGCGGATCTGGTGGTCTCGCCTTTGGGGGTTGTTCCGAAGAAGGAACCGGGGCAATTCAGGATGATTCACCACCTGTCTTACCCCAGGGGCGGATCGGTAAATGATGGTATTGACCCGCAAGCTTGTGCGGTTACTTATACATCATTTGATGCAGCGATTGCGTGGGTGAGAAAGTATGGCAGGGGGGCTCTTTTGGCAAAAACGGATGTGGAGGCGGCGTTTCGTTTGTTGCCGGTGCATCCGGGGAGTATGCGGTTGTTGGGTTGTTGCTGGCAGGGGTCGTATTTTGTTGATCGCTGCTTGCCCATGGGGTGTTCTATCTCGTGTGCACTTTTTGAGCTGTTCAGTTAGTTTTTTGAATGGGCTGTGCGGGAGACGGCGGGAGTCAACTCGGTCATACATTACCTGGATGACTTCCTGTGCGTGGGGCCGCCAGGATCCCGCGGCTGCGGGATTCTGCTGGGGACATTGCAGCATTTGGCCGAACGGTTTGGGGTTCCCTTGGCGAGGGAGAAGACGGAGGGTCCCAGGTCGGAGATAGTGTTTTTGGGAATCACGATTGATTCCATAGCCATGGAATGTAGGTTGCCTGAGGAGAAGGTGGTGGCGCTGCGGCAGGAGGTGGTCGCGGCGCGGGGAAAACGAAAACTCAGGTTGAAGGAAGTGCAATCGCTCCTGGGAAAATTGAATTTTGCTTGCAGGATTATGCCTATGGGGAGAATTTTTTGCAGGAGACTGGCGGCAGCCACAGCAGGGGTGAAGGTGCCCAATCATTTTGTGCGGTTGTCCAGAGACTTACGGGATGATCTGGGTGTGTGGGGGGTGTTCCTGGTGGAGTTTAATGGGAGAGCGATTGTGCAGGAGGGACCGGTCAGCAACGCTGATTTGGTTTTGTTTACTGACGCAGCAGGTTCGGCAGGTTATGGAGCTTATTGCCAGGGGCAATGGAGTGCCGAACCATGGCCGGACTCTTGGAGGGAGGCGGGGTTTTTAACTAACCTGGCGTTACTGGAGCTTTTTCCCATAGTTCTTGCGGTGGAATTGTGGGGGGACAAGCTCCGGGATAAAAAAGTGCGCTTCCATTGTGATAACATGGGAGTGGTGGTGGCCATAAATAATGTTTCGGCCTCCTCCCCCCCGGTGGTTAGGTTGTTACGGAGGTTGGTACTCAGTTGTTTACGGATTAATGCGTTTGTTTATGCGGTGCATATCCCTGGGATTGAGAATAAGTTGGCGGATGCTCTGTCTCGTTTCCAGTGGGAGGACTTTCGCAGAATGGCTCCAGACGCGAACAGACGCGGGGACCCGTGCCCTCCAGAGATGTGGGGGATTGCGTTGGAATCATCAGAGGACTGATTCAGCAGTCGTTGAGTGAAGGTACTCGAGCGGCTTATAATGCAGTGTGGAGGGAATGGTCGAACTGGTTGGGTGAGGTTGGGGGGTCGGAGGGCCCGGCTGAGCTGCTGCGGTGGGTATTGGGTTTTATCTGTTACAATTATGTGTCTGGGGTGTCGGGCTCGGCAGTCAGCAAGAAAATGTCGGCTTTGGCCTTTTTGTTTCAATGTAAGGGGTTGGCGGATGTGACTAAGAATTTTTTAGTTAAAAAGGCGTTGAGGGGTTTTAGAAAGGGGGCGGAAAAAAGGGATTTGCGGCGCCCGATTTCTTTTGAAGTTTTGGGTATTTTGTTGAGCCACGTCCGGGAAGTGTGTTCTCTGGTTTTTGAACAACTGCTTTTCCGAGCTGCTTTCCTGGTGGCATTTTTTGGGGCGTTTCGGATAGGAGAATTGGTGTCGCCATCTAAAACAGCTCCGGGGGGTTTGGGGAGGGGTGACGTTTCATGGGCCCCTTCTTCGGTGGTAATTTAGGTCAGGAAGTCCAAAACGGACCAGTTGGGTAGAGGGGTGCGGGTAACATTGTTTCGGGGGACGGACCCTGGTTTTTGTCCGGTGGAGGCTTTGAGGGTTTATTTGGAGGTTCGCCCGGACCGGGACGGGGTGTTATTCATGCATGCGGATGGTTCGTGCCTTTCGCGGTTTCAATTTACGGCGGTGTTGAGGAAGTGTTTGCGGAGCGGGGGTTTGTCTCCGGGAGAGTATGCTGCTCATTCCTTCCGGATAGGGGCGGCCACGGAGGCAGCTAGATGGGGATTGCCGGAAGAGGTCATTAAGCAAATTGGGAGGTGGGAGTCTCGGAGGTATCGGCTTTATGTGCGACCGCACCTCGTGTAAAAGGGGTGGGAGTATGGTTCATTGGAGTGGTCGACTATATGTTTTGGGTTGGGTTGGTTAATTTTTGGTTATGTCATTTCAGAGCCGGGATGTCTCATTTGGATTTTGGGACATTCTTTTGTGTTCTGGGGGGCTAGACGGGCGGATGTACGGCCGGACGGCAGACAACTCAGACTGTCCAGGGATGAAGGCCGGGTTCGATGGATTGGCATCCCGGGACTGATGTGGCACAAGGTGGTGCCAGAGGTTCATCGCTATGCGGGCCTGGATCGGGCACCAGACGTACTGGTCATACATGCGGGAGGTAACGACTTGGTTGTTAGGCCGATGCGCAACATCATAAAAGACATAAGGTGGGACTTCCTCAGGCTTCGTACTGCCTTCCCGGACATGATTATTGTGTGGTCCGATATTGTGGCCCGCATGTCTTGGAGGGGGGCCCGGTCTTGTGAGAAGATTAATAAGGCCCGGATAAAGGTGAACAAAGAGGTGGGGAGGTTTGTTGCCCGGAATGGTGGTATTGTGGTGAGGCATTGGGAGTTGGAAGTGGAGACGTGGAGGTATTTACGGGGGGATGGTGTCCACCTTAACCCAATCGGGATTGACCTGTGGGCTTTGGGTTTGGAAGATGGCATTGGCAGGGCTCTGCAGGTGTGGCGGCAGGCACAAGGGTGAGGTGTCACTCTTGTGCTGCTGTGGCGGTAGGGTCCTTGACGGCTGGTATGCAATTTATCTGTTCCAAATTAGGTTTTGGTAAAGTTAGGACCCATCATGGGTATGGAGTCCTCCCGGGTGGTCTGGCGGCTGGCCAGACTGACGGGCTAATAAGTTGGGGGTCTGTGGTCAATTGGTAAGTCCCCGAGGCAAGTTGGCGGCTGGGGACGAATGCCATAAAAAGTTGGGATTACAGGCTCAAGTTGAAATGGGGTCGTCAGGGATCAACAACTGTTTATCTGATGAGCTGGTTTTGGTTACAAGAAAATATATGGTAAAATAAAATGGTTACAGAAGTTTTAAAGAAAAAGTTTTAGTTTGGTTTATTGTTTAAATAAAGGCCTGGAAAGGCCATTTACATCCAGCAGGTGTCTGTGTCATTTTTTATAAGGAAAGGTATAAAAGGGGTGTACATGTATGGATTGGCGTAGTAAGGTATCTGGCTACCTTGTCAAGACATGTACGTAGCTGTAGTGCAACGTAAGCGTAGGACATACATGACAGGGTGCAAGGCTTACGCAGGGGAATGGTACGAGGGGTTAAGAATGTTACAAGGCTTACCTGATTGGAGGATGGTGTAAGAGGGGGTGGAGTAGAGTTGATGTGAAGGCACGTGAGTCTAGGAGGGTCAGCAGTCTGGAGCAGCAGGTCAGGAGGAACGTTCCCGCCCGCCCGCCCTGTTAATGGGGAGGGTTGGTTGGATATGGGGTGACCATGAGTACGAGTGGCGGTAGGGTCCTTGACGGCTGGTATGCAATTTATCTGTTCCAAATTAGGTTTTGGTAAAGTTAGGACCCATCATGGGTATGGAGTCCTCCCGGGTGGTCTGGCGGCTGGCCAGACTGACGGGCTAATAAGTTGGGGGTCTGTGGTCAATTGGTAAGTCCCCGAGGCAAGTTGGCGGCTGGGGACGAATGCCATAAAAAGTTGGGATTACAGGCTCAAGTTGAAATGGGGTCGTCAGGGATCAACAACTGTTTATCTGATGAGCTGGTTTTGGTTACAAGAAAATATATGGTAAAATAAAATGGTTACAGAAGTTTTAAAGAAAAAGTTTTAGTTTGGTTTATTGTTTAAATAAAGGCCTGGAAAGGCCATTTACATCCAGCAGGTGTCTGTGTCATTTTTTATAAGGAAAGGTATAAAAGGGGTGTACATGTATGGATTGGCGTAGTAAGGTATCTGGCTACCTTGTCATGAATTGAATTACCTCCAAGGATGCAGCCTCCCCTGTCACGCCTTTGTATATTTCCAATCTCTCCTCCTCTGTGAGGATAAAAGGCAGTCCCTTAAAGCGAGGGTCCAGTGCAGAGGCTGTATGAAGGATCTTCTTCTCTGTCTCACTGCTGTACCTCTTCTGGAGATCTGTTCTGATGGCATTCTTGATCTCATGGATCATGGGTGTGCAGGGCCATCTTTTATATTGACTGGACCCGGGGCAAACATTTTCTTGGGCCCCCTCTTCCATGCAATTTCACTCTCCACATGCTTTGAGGCATACAATAAATAGCAGCTAGACTCAAAATCAGTTTACTGAATCAGATCAGACAGCAAATGCGATTGGTTACCAGAGGTTACTCACTGTTATTTTCTAGAGTTTACAGCACATGACTTTTGCTTCTTAATTGGTTGTTAGAGATTACTGTACCGTATATACTCGAGTATAGGCCGACCCGAATATAAGCCGAGGCCCCCAATTTACCCCCAAAAAAACTGGCAAACTTATTGACTCGTGTATAAGCCGAGGGTGAGACATGCCTGTCCATCCCTGTGTGTGTGTCCGTCCATCCCTGTGTGTCCGTCCATCCCTGTGTGTCCGTCCATCCCTGTGTGTCCGTCCATCCATCCCTGTGTGTGTGTGTGTCCATCCATCCATCCATCCCTGTGTGTGTGTGTCTCCATCCATCCATCCATCCATCCCTGTGTGTGTGTGTCTCCATCCATCCATCCATCCATCCCTGTGTGTGTGTGTCTCCATCCATCCATCCATCCATCCCTGTGTGTGTGTGTCTCCATCCATCCATCCATCCATCCCTGTGTGTGTGTGTCTCCATCCATCCATCCATCCATCCCTGTGTGTGTGTGTCTCCATCCATCCATCCATCCATCCCTGTGTGTGTGTGTGTGTGTGTGTGTGTGTGTGTGTGTCTCCATCCATCCATCCATCCGTGTGTGTGTGTCTCCATCCGTGTGTGTGTGTGTGTGTGTGTGTGTGTGTGTGTGTGTGTGTGTGTGTGTGTGTGTGTGTCCAGCCTACCTGTGTCCCGAGCCTTTGTCCCGAGCCTCCGTCCCGTGTCGTGCCTTGCCTTCGTCCCGTCCCGTCCCGTCCCGTTCTGTCCCGTGCCGTGCCTTGCCTTGCCTCCGTCCCGTGCCCTCTTCGTCGGCGGCCATTGTAAAATTCAAAAGCCGCGCCTCCTCCTTCGCCTGTGATAGGCGGAACACTGAATTTCCCAGCAGGCTGTGTTCCGCCTATCACGGACGTCGTATCATCCTCGTCCGTAGTACGAGGATGAGACGACGCCCGTGATAGGCGGAACACAGGCTGCTGGGAAATTCAGTGTTCCGCCTATCACAGGCGAAGGCGGAGCCGGAGGCGCGGCTTTTGAATCATAGAATGGCCGCTGTCTGTCTGCTCGACACGCTGATCGAGCGGGCAGACAGCGATGACTCGAGTATAAGCCGAGGGGGGCACTTTCAGCCTCAAAAAAGAGGCTGAAAATCTCGGCTTATACTCGAGTATATACGGTACATCAATACTGCTCACTGATTGAATTCTAGAGGTTACTGAACATCTATACCACTAACAAATTGGTTGTTAGAGGTTAGTGCATAGCATTACTGCTCACTGATTGGTTGCTAAAGGTTACAGCACATCATCTCCTCACTGCCTGCCTGAATATTCACATGCACCGAAATTCAAGGTGCTGTGGCACCATGTTATTTTGAAGAATCCACCTCCAATTTGTTTAAATTTTGCAAAACATGATATGAATGCTGCCTCTATTTAAATATCAATGCCGCGATCCACTACTATTTACATATCAATGCCGGTTATTTGCAGGTAAACACAGGGTCTGCAGGTGAGTCATCTGTACATGGCAATAGGGCAGAGCTGGGCAGCAGCAACAGAAGTTTACACTGACATATCGGGACACAGCACGGGACTAAAAGTTCAAGGGAACAGGGAATTTAAACTGGGATAGTTGGCAAGTATGAGGCAGCTGCTTTGGGCCCCACTACAATGATGGGGCCCAGGGCAGCTGCCCCCTTTTCCCTGCCTTAAAAACGGTCCTCTGGGTGTGTCTCCTATGGTGTCTGTCATGCTCTGGAGGAGTTGTGAATTTAGAGCGGCAATGAGAGAAACAGTTGGATTGCGCTCTTCTGACATGAGCATGGTTGCATCCTTCATTGGCTTTAATGCACTCACAGCGGCCTCTGCATTTGACACATCTGTTTTGTTGATAGTGCAAAGATTGGACTCTCCTTTTCTGACTTCTGGAGACAGCAAGGTGGCACAGACTGCAGGTTGTTGTTCTAAGAACCTCTCGACCATGTCATATGCGCTGTTCCATCTTGTTGGCACATCAGTTATCAGCTTATGATTCTTCAGGCCAAGACATATCTGTTTCTCTTTTAGACAGTGGCTTGCTCTAGTGCTGCGGTGAAAGAATGTGGATATCCGTCGCACTCTGCCAAGAAGCCTGGAGAGTGTTGCAAATTTCAGCGCTTGCTGGCATGCAATATTCAGTGTATGGGCGAAGCGTTTTACAAGGGGGAATTTCCCAACTTGAGCTGCAACTATAATGTTCGATGCATTGTCGGTCACAAGCACTACAGATTTATCGGACAGCTGCCATTCTTCTACAACATGAGACAGTAGCTCTGTCAGATGAGCACCCGTGTGAGACTCATAAATGGCTCTCGTTGGCAGTACATGTGGCAAGATCTGCCAGTCCTTACTAACGTAATGTGCTATTATTGTAACATAAGACTCCGTCGTGATTGAAGTCCATGAATCACACGTTATTGCGATTCAACTTGCTTGTCTCATTGACACAATTATCTAAGCTTTGGTTTCATGGTAGAGTGCAGGTATAGCGTTTTCTGTAAAGTGACTTTGTAATGGGATCTTGTAACACAGCTCTATTGTCTTCAATCCAGTGTTGTCCACAATAGAGCAAGGGTGCAGGTCGTTAGCTATGAAAGCTGTACTGTGACATTCAGTGTTGTCTCTCTCTCTCTCTTGTGTACCTGTTGATGATGACGACGAGGAGTCAGTGCTGCACTCAGCCACTCACTGCTGGAGGTCTCCTGCTAACCCTGCTGGCTCGCTGGGGTCTCTCTCCCACAGTCCTGCTGCCCACAGCAGCCAGTTGTAAGGAGTTGGGTGACGGTCCCCCCCCCCCCCCCCCCCGTAACAGCCTGTGTGCACATTGCACAGTGAGCCCGAAACGAGGAGGGAAGGTCTGGGGACCGGGACTGGGACTCTGTCAGAACAAGTTTCTGCCTGTATCTCTCCTCTCTTGCTACTGCCTCAGCAAGCAACACAGGGCGGCTGGAGATGACGTCAGCGGGAGGTGGGAGAAGACGGCGTGGCTTACTTCGGCTGCTCTTCTTGGCACCAGACTCGGAGGCAGGGAATGGCGCAGCGCAACACGAGGATGACATCATCAAATCATCGACTTTTTTAAGTTGTAGCATCGATGCTGCATCGTGGATGGCCGAATCCGATGCATCAATGTTACAATTAAATTCAGCACCCCTAGTTTTTCTGCCTTTTACATTGGTGACCTTAACAAAATCGCAGTGAAAACGCTGCAAAAACGCAGTAAAAACCGCTGTAAAAACGTGCGACTTTGAAACGCTCAGGTGTGAATACAGCCTAAGACAGTACCTGACTCAGAGATGAGCCACTTGTGTGCAGCAATAATATACAGAGTTTCTCCATAAGATGTTTTGTTCCAAGTAACTACACACTTGTAAATGAAGAAATTAAGTACTGTATGTGTTGCATTGCCCACTAGACAAGTCAAGCTCTCCTCCAGTATCTCACTCCCAGTAATTAAATTAAACCCCACCGGACACATGGCTTGAGTCTCATGCATGTCCTATGTTAACTCTTCCACTTCTGTACCTAGTGATCAGGCCTTAGATCTCCGTAACAGTAGCCTTCTGGTGACCTGACAGACAGCTAAAGAGGGAGCCAGAGCACTGACCCCCTTACTTCTGGAGGACCTGTCACCTAACCAGGTACCACGCCAAAGGACTGGTTGCTGTATCTGATGTACTCTTCGGTTACCCATGGCAACTACCTTTTCTCCTTTGCCTTGTGAGTTAACTTTTTGCAGTGGTGTCTCACATACCCCACAGTGCTATTACAGACACAGCATACCTGTACAGGTAAAGTCCTAAAGTAGACTTGTGCACAAAGAAAAATTTAGTTTCGGTTCGCTGTCATTCGTAAAATACATAATTTCCTTCTGTTATAAGTTTTTGGATAATTTGTTATTTCTGTAGTGTCGATATTTGTTATACTGAATCTTGAATCATGTCAAATTCATTTGTTATATGTGCTATAATTTTGTTCGTATTTGTTGAAATTCAATATTTATGTATGTATATATATATTCGTGATAATGATTTGTGGTTTGGAAAGTGGTTTGTTTATTGAATCTTTCAACACACAATGTACCGTATTTTTCGGACTATAAGGCGCACGTAAAAGCCTAAATTTTCTCCCAAAAACGACCGTGCGCCTTATAGTCCGGTGCGCCTTATATATGACCTGTTGACATCGCTGGAGTTCTTTGTTAACAGTATCTGTCATCTTGACGTAAACCTTCGGACTATAAGGCGCACGTAAAAGCCTAAATTTTCTCACAAAATCGACCGTGCGCCTTATAGTCCGATGCGCTTTATATATATGGAAATATCCATTTTATCAGCCGGTCGTTGCTAGTGCGCCTTATAATCCGGTGCGCCTTATAGTCCGATGCGCCTTATATATGGAAATATCCATTTTATCAGCCGGTCGTTGCTAGTGCGCCTTATAATCCGGTGCGCCTTATAGTCCGAAAAATACGGTATATCTTTTCTCCTCTGCTCAAATACAATACAACACCCTTCTCACGCAGTTCTCAGGAATGCACTTTGAGCTGACCTTTTGTTTCATTAGATCTTTCACGAATTACCAAATCATGTCAAATTCATTCTTTATATCCCTATAATTTCTTTTGTATTAGTTAAAATTCGTTATTTTTTTATTCGGACATTTGCATGCATCTGAATGTCCGAAAGATGCAAAATTGGCCGAATTTTGATTCGTTACGAATTGCACAAGCCTATCTTTTAGGATAAAGCCCATACTTCAGAAATCCAGAGTGACAGTGTCCATAACAACGGTGTCTTCATCTTTTGCAGCCACTCTGTGAAGTGGTTGGAGATTACATGCTGTGTCTGGTCCATGTCTTCTCCCATGCAGACCGCTTTCTGTGCAGTGGCCTCCCCCCTTTTTATTTACAGCACAGGGAGAGAGGCAGAGCCCAGAAAAAGCGGGAACTGCAGAAAAAGGTTTAACCCCTTCCCAGCCTGGGCCAGCCATGACTAACTTACGGTAGGCAACCTGCCAACAATTGGTCTTATTCAGATAGTTGAACAGGTGCAGCGATGCACTTTACATTAAACCTGAAATATAGTGTAGTGCTCACTCCTGTAAGAGCCGCTGAATTAGTTTGGTCTTTCCCTCACACACAGCCAGGCAACAGGAATTTTCACATTTTTCACCCCGGCTCAATAAGCAGTCTAGGGATATTGGTTTTGTTTATTTTGAGGATAACATGGATAGGGAATAGGGATGTAGCCAAGTCTCAGGCCCAATGGTGAGGTGACCCCCAGAATCAGGGTCAGCCAACATCCTTCTATGTAGCGTGGGTTATAATGCACAGTGGGTGCAATGTAAGGTAGATTAATAGGCGCCAGACACTTCTTGAATGCAAAGAGATTTATTGTCTCTTAAACAAAACTGTGGGAGAGAGGGTTTAGAGCCAGGACACCCTTTAGTAGTTGCAATGTTAATTTAGCAGACTCAGACTTTTATATGTAGACAGCCATGCAGGAAAGGCATCCAGCAAGACACCACATCTGCATGACTAGGACCTCTGTCTCCTATGGCAACAATCTTGGAACAGTTTCTAACAAAGGTTGTAATGAACTTATTGACTTATTCTACAATCTCCTATTGTAGATCTTCACTCAACTGAGCTCCCAGTCTTTTACTAGACTTGCTGATCCACTGGCACTGGATCCCCCAAGCTCTTTCAATCTTCTTATTCAATATAATCCTCAAGTGTAACGCCCACGTCCCTACTGGGTCCCAAAGCTTAATACTCACAGATACTCCTCAAGCGTCACCCCACTAGCCTGCTTGGTCCCTGGCTTGACACACAATATTGCTCTGCAAGTGTCACCTCCACTGGCTGGGTCCCTGGCTTGACATCTGCTGAATTTTCCCAATTCTTCACCATCCCCAGTTGGTGAGAATACTGCTCTTGTACTTGCTTCAGCTACTCACATTAGTCCACAGTAATAAGGTGGATGGTTCCTTAGTGGCGGCAGCTTCCCCTCTACCTCCGACCACGACAGGTTCTCCGGCTGGCAGAACCGGCACTTCTAGTTGGACTGCAAGCCGCAATCCCCACTCTATGCTGCTCTCTTGTCTTTGTATAGGCCCTCAGACAGCCTAGCAGCCAGATGTCCCTGAGATAGGCCTCAGGCTCTGGCCTAGCAGCCTGGGGAAACACAACATACGTCCACCCAGACAGCCATCCAGGTGGAACAGAATCCCATTCACCTTACCTCAACCAAATAAATAGGCTCTCCCAGCAGGCCAAGGGACCTAAGAAAAATCCCTGCCCATTGGCTGAGACACCCCATCCATTCCTAATCTGTCCGTGCAATGCCCTTGTCTTATCTAAAGCCACCAGACCCCCATCCATCTAGCGGCAGAAGCGAGAAGTGCAATAATTCTAGAATTAGGGTGAAATCAATTGACCTCCTATCAATTAGCCAAGGCAACTATCACTTGGCAAATACATTTACTAGCAACCCTGCCTAAACACCAGGGTGCTACAGGGAGGCATGGGATGCCCAAAACAGAAGAACTTGAACAAACTCTTGAGGACTTGCTAATGTCTCTGGCTACAAAGAACTGACTTTAACTGTGCAGTCCACCCGTAGGAATGATGCTGCAGCTAAGTTAATGACAAAAAGGTTTCAAACTGAAGATGCAGGCACTGCAATTTGCAGGCACTTGGCTGCTACTTTCCCAAGCTAGAGATGTGGGGCTGCTTCCGACTACTTTGCACTGGTGCTAAGCTGTCCCCTGGTCCTGAATATGTAAAGTATTGCAACCTTACTGTCCTCTCAGTTACTCATTCAGTCCCTTTAATTGGTTCCTGGAATCCAAGAGGTTACCATATGGGCCTTCCGGTAAAGGGTGTGAGGCTTGCAGCTGCTCCTTCTCTTTGTCTTGCTCTATCTCCTGGGCTTCCTTCTGCCCAGGGGCAGCACCCCTACAGCACAGGGGTCCCCTCCAGGCAACTGGACCAGTGGCGGTGCATCCATAAGGGCGCAACAGGCGCCACCCTCTCTCTCCTGCCATCCTCTCTAGCACCAATAGTTAGATTCATGCATTGCACTGATACTACAGTGATGGCTGCTGGCTTCTTGGTCCTGTGCTGAGCTGCTACCCTACTCAATAAGGGTATACTTTGCATTTTTTTATTGCTGTCTGTGCTCCTGTTAAGGAAATTCCCCCTCTATCTGCCCTGTTTACCATTATCATTGAAAATGAAAGAAAATCACAAATTTTGGGTTGTCCCTAGGAATGCAAAAGAGGGGGAATCTTCCAATGGGGACACTAGTTCTGGTGACCTGGGGGTCCCCAAAGAATTCCCTTAATTTGCAGGAATTTTCTCTAACTTCCTGTTTGGCTATAGGAGAGGAAGTAGAGGGAAATCTCCACAGCTCCGCAATGGGACACAGATGGCAAAAATGACAAAATAGGACAAGGGTTATAACCAGGGCTTTTTTTCTCAAACAATAGGTGCTGGAACGCGACCACTACCCCCCAAAACCCCCTCCACACACCCCCTCCAAATCACATCAAATGGTGGGTGTGGTCATATTTCACAAAAAATAGAAGGGTCTTAAAGGGGCAATAATTATCAGGATTGCATCACATACAGAGTGCAGAGTTCATGGGGGTTACACACAGAGTACAGAGCTGTCACTTGTAAACACAGAACCCGGACCTCTGTGTTTACAAGTGATTGTGGTGAGCACCCCGCCCCCCAAGGGTCTGAGCCAGAGGTGGTGGAACTCAGCTCCACCAAGTTCCCCCTGAAAAAAAGCCCCGGAAATGTACGATTGTGGCGTAGTACAGTTTAGCTGCTCCGAATCTTATTAGAACTTTCGACAGACACCATAAGCCTTCAATGACAGATTTAACCTTAATTATTTCGGATTTTCAGACAAATACATTTTTCAGACGAAAATTCAATTCCAAAACGAAAAATTTCAGTGTGCACATGTCTAGTAATCAGTGCTTAAAATATGGACTGTTATTGTACTAATGACACTGGCAGGGAAGGGGTTAACATCAGGGGTGATCAAAGGGTTAAATGTGTTCCCTCACTGTGTGTTCTAACTGTTTTCGGGCTACACAGCCGGAAGTACACAACTCCTCTGAGGAAAAAAGGGAGACCCGATTGGCAGTCTGAAGTCCGTCTCCATTCATGCCGATCCTCGTGGGTTCCGATGTCCTTACGGTAGAAACGCTTATTTTACCTAGCACGGTAAACTTTATATCACTGATGCTCTGGGGTTGTGTACATACTCCCCAGTCATGTTATAAAGTATTCCAACGTGCGATGGAACATTTTGGAGATGCAAATCGTGAATCCTGATGTGTACTGTGATTCACCAAAGAAATTCACATTATAATACAGCTTGTTCTAAATCAGACCCTGAAGAAGGAATTAAGTATCTAAACATATTTTCCCGAAATATGTTGGGACTTCTGTGTACATGCACTTCATTTGGCCTCTCACCAAGAGATCAGTCATGTGTCTCAGAACCTAGCTGTAATGTATTTATATAGTATGACTATCTCATTTGTTTTTAGGATACTTTATTGTTGTGTATGAACTTATATTTGTATGTTTTTTGTACCCAATACATTTTGTACAGTAAAACCTTGGTTTGAGAGTAACTTGGCGTGAGAGCGTTTTGCAAGACAAGCTAAATTTTTAAATAAAGTTTGACTTAATATACAAGCAATGTCTTGATACACAAGTAGCGTCATTTCACTACAGAGAATAAAAGAGAAGAGAAGTGCCTCTAAGTGTAGCAATATGGTTATATTTAATGAAGGTATAACATTTAGCAACATATGGCTACACTTATGCCGTGTACGCACGACCAGACTTTTTGACGCACTAGGTCCAACGGTCTTCCCAACAGACTTACGGCGGAGTTCCGACAGACTTTCCAAATGAACATACTTGGCCACACATAAGCACACCAACATCCCGACGGATTCCACCGTGATGATGTACAACCGGACTAGAATAAGGAAGTTCATAGCCAGTAGCCAATAGCTGCCCTAGTGTCGGTTTTCGTTCGTCGAACTAGCATACAGACGAGCTGATTTTTCAACTGGACTCGAGTCCATAGGAAAGATTTGAAACATGTTTTAAATCTAAAGTCCATCTGATTTTTAGACAGCAAAGGTCCGATGAAGCCCACACACGATCGAATTGTCCGGTGCATTTGTTCCATCAGACCTAGTCCATCGAAAAGTCCGGTCGTGTGTATGGGGCATTAGAGGCGTCTCTCTTCTCTTTTATACTCTGGAGCTCCTGTTGGATTTTGCTTGTAATCCTCTTGTGGAGGCTTCCATGAGTGGATGGACATTTTATGGTTGCGCAACCTGGTCACATTGCTATAATCTTTTTATATGGACTATAAACTGAAAGACTTATGAATAAATGGTTGTAGGACAAATCATTTGAGTTTCCATTATTTCTTATGGGGAAATTTGCTTTGATATACAAGTGCTTTGGATTACAATCATGTTTCTGGAACGAATTATGGTCGCGATCCAAGGTTTTACTGTATATACTTTTTATTACATACGCCTGTTACTCTTGTATCTGGTCTTTCTCCTCAGCCCATACAATCCCAGGGGCAACCCCTTTTTGTGTTTTTTTTTTCTCTGTATCTTTGGGATGTGGCTCAGGTTTCCAGTTTTAGATCTATAGGTGGCTCCATATAATTTTCTCTAACTGTGTGCGGGAAGGGCTCACTGGGACAACACACAGATCTGTGTGACCTCCCCTGTCAGAATGCAGATTTGCCTTGTTTACATGGGCAGATCCTGGTCCTGTCACTGCGGGGGAATGATCGTGGGTGGCCGGCAGACATCGAGTCCGCCAGACCATTGGCTCCCCCTCTGGCAAATGGCCCACAGATTGCACGAGCCAGACACTGCACACCTACGGCGATTTGCGCAACTGAGCCAACCTACCAGCGGCGGCGGGTGGTCAGCAAGTGGTTAATTAATAGACGTTGCTGAAAGAACCATCTCTCCACTGCCCACAGCAATTAGAAACTAGATTCTATTTGTTACGCTTTATCTCCAGAGAGAATACATTGTTTGAGCAGGTTAGGTTGGTAAAACTATTAATTATTCAATACAGTGTACCCAATTTAAAAGAAAGGAGTATTAAAGATATACAAATCCCCACTGTTCATGGTGTTATGTGATATATGGTATGACTTGACTATTTGTTGAATGTCCACCGTAATAAATGAAAGCAATTTTCTACAAGCCACGTCAGTAAGACACTGCGGGGATGTGTTAGTTATGAATGCTGTTGAGTTCTGAGATATGAAAACAGACAACCAATATTAACAATGTGCATACCATGCTACTTGACTTATTATTTGCCTATATTCCATGGCAGAGCCCATGGGTTTTTGTTGTTATTATTAGTATTATACAATTTTTTTTAAGACAGACAATATAGGTTCTTTTTTTTCAAATTGCTATGTCACCTGTGACTATCAGAAGCCTATTAAAGATTAAAGATTTACCCCCTTCCTGAACAGAGCACTTTTTGTGATTCGGCACTCCGTTGCTTTAACTGACAATTGCGTGGTCGTGCGGCGTTGCACCCAAACAAAATTGACGCCCTTTTTTTTCCCACAAAAAGAGCTTTCTTTTGGAGGTATTTGACCACCTCTGCGGTTTTTATTTTTTATTCTATAAACAAAAAAAGAGCGACAATTTTGAAAAAAAACACATTATTTTTTACTTTTTTGCTATAATAAATATCCCTCAAAATATATATACGGTAAACATTTTTCTTTTCTCAGTTTAGGCCGATATATATTCTTGTAAATATTTTTGGTAAAAAAAATCAAATAAAAAAAAAATCGGAATAAGTGTATATTGATTGGTTTGCGCAAAAGTTATAGCGTCTACAAAATAGGGGATATTTTTATGACCTTTTTATTTTTTTAATTAGTAATGGCGGCGATCTGCGATTTTTATTGGGACTGCGACATTATGGCGGACACTTTTGACACTATTTTGGGACCTTTGTCATTTATACAGAGATCAATGCTATAAAAATGCACTTATTACTGTGTAAATGACACTGGCAGGGAAGGGGTTAATCACTAGGGGGCGATGAAGGGGTTAAGTGTGTCCTAGGGTGTGATTCTAACTGTGGGGGGGTGGGCTTCAAGTCACATGACAGCGATCACTGCTCCTGATGACAGGGAGCAGTGATCTCTGTCATGACACAAGGCAGAACGGGGAAATACCTTCTTTACATAACATGATCCATGACACGATCGCCGGGAGACCAGCGGATATTGAGTCCCACGTGCACGGTCACGCCGTATGCAGCGGGCGCCCGCCTGCTATCCCCACCTCTTAAAGGGGACGTACAGGTATGCCTATTTTCCCACCGCTGCCATTGTGCCAATGTACATCGGCATGCGTCGGTCGGCAAGTGGTTAAAGGAGAAGTACACCCGAATCTCATTTGGCTATACTTCTGTGGATCACAGAAGTGCAGTTTATTCTGCACTCCTGTGACCTGTATTCAGCTGACAACAGGCTAAAGCCCGCTGCCGGCTAACATCACAGAGCCGGTCCATGCTTTGGCAAGATTGCGACAATGGAGTCGGGATCCACCCACATGCCTGGACCGGCACCCGGCTCAGCCTCTCAGCAAAGCCACTGAGAGCCTGAGCCAGCTGCTCCTGCCCCCTCCACAGCTCAATGCTCCAGTGAGCAAGGAGGGAGTCGGAGCAGAGAGAGGTGACTGACAGTCAGCAGCTCTCTGCTCGAGGAGTTGTGAGAACCGAGCAAACGGTTGTGGTTGATCGCTCAGTTCTCAGTGTTAGAACTGGCAGAGGACAGATGCAGCACCCACCTAGGTAAGTATGATTATAAAATATAAAAAGTCCTTACTTCTCTTTTAACCCTTTCCCTGCCTGGGCAATTTAGTTTTTTGCAGAGATATAAAAATATTTTTAGGCCCAAAGATTAGTTAACCACATGCCGACCAGCGCACGACGATGTATGTTGGCACAATGGCACAGCTGGGCAAATGGGAGTACAGGTACGTCACCTTTAAATCACAGCATTGTGTGCGTGCATGCGCCTGCCACGTGCTCCGTGACCATGCCCGCGGACACCGTGGACTTGATGTCTGCTGGGGGCCCGCGATTGTGTAACAGAGTGGCAGAACGGGGAGGTGCCTATGTAAACAAGGCATTTCCCTGTTCTGCCTTGTGACATGACAGAGATCTACTGCTCCCTGTCATCAGTCCATCCCCCCTACCACAGTTAGAATAACTCCCTAGGACACATTTAACCTCTTGATCGACCTCGAGTGGTTAACCCCTTCCCTGCCAGTGTCATTTACACAGTAATCAGTGGGAGGAGCGACGTACTGACGTCACCGTGCGCTACGTCCCGCTGTTTGCAAGCACAGGCGTTCATACTGCAGCTTGCCGGCCGCAAGTTTTTATCCATTTGAATTAGTTTTTATTGTTTTTAGCATTTGTTTTTTATACCAATAAATACCCTAAGGGTTTTACCCATGGCCATCTCATCTTTCTTTCTTTGAGCCCATTTGCACCCAAAAAAATTTTTTTTTGCAACATCAACGGTTGCCAGTGGAGGTTTTACGTGTGGATACAGCTGTGTCCGGGGAATCCCTCCATAGATGTGATGACCAGATCGTTTCCAGATACCAACTGAGGAAAAGGCCCTGGCTGGGTGTAAGCTACAGGCATTTATTATCTTACGTCTGGTAAGCGCACACTTCATACGGTGGTGGGATTTGTTCAGCAAAGTCACTTTGTTTGTGGATTTCTTCACATAGTGTCACCAAATATTGCACAGATACTGGACACTGTTTGGATAATTTTTGGACATTAATATAGTATTATTGATATCTATTTGATAACCATTTTTTCAAAGGAAAGTGCTATCTTTGGACACTTTGAGATCACAATATTTATTTAGGACTATAATATTCACTGATTATTTTTATGTTATAGTTTTAATGTTTTAGACAGTAATCAGTGCATTTTTATTGCACTGATCGCTGTATAAATGACAATGGTCCCAAAAAAGTGTCAAAGATGTGTCCGCTATAATGATGCAGACACGATAAAAATCGCAGATCGCCGCCAATACTAATAAAAAAAATGTAATAATAAAAATGCCATAAATCTATCCCCTATTTTGTAGATGCTATAACTTTTGCGCAAACCAATCAATATATGCTTATTGCTATTTTTTTTACCAAAAAACTGTAGTAGAATACATATCGGCCTAAACTGAGATGAAAAAAAATGTTTTATATATTTTTGGGTGATATTTATTATAGCAAAAGATATTGCTTTTTTTTTCAAAATTGTCGTTTTTTTTTTGTTTATAGTGCAAAAAATAAAAACCGCAGAGGTGATCAAATACCACCAAAAGAAAGCTCTATTTGCGGGAAAAAAAGGGCATAAATTTTGTTTGGGTGCAATGTCGCAAGATTGTGCAATTGACAGTTAAAGCGACACAGTGCTGTATCGCAAAAAGTGCTCTGGTCAGAAGGGGGTAAATCCTTCCGGTTTAATATAAGTTGTTAATGTGGGCTATTGGCGCTACCTCAAGTGATTATAATTGAGCTGTTAAAAGTACAGTTAATGACCCTCACCACTTCACAAGCCTAAACTAAATCTATAATATTAGTGCAACACCTTCCCTATTGCCTATATATATATGCTGGTAACACCAATAGTGTGCACCTGCCCGTATATGCAATAGCCTCTACTAGTGGATGAAAAATTATATATATATATATAAAGAGAGCCTTAAATCAAGGGTTAAAAATTAGAAAAAGTAGAAAAAATAGAAAAAAATATAGGGCCCGGTGTAAAGTGCTTTGTAGGTAAATGTGGTTGGTTCTACTACAGTATAAAGGTACCGTATTTTTCGGACTATAAGGCGCACTTAAAAGCCTAAATTTTCTCACAAAATCGACCGTGCGCCTTATAATCCGGTGCGCCTTATATATGACCTGTTGACATCGCTGGAGTTCTTTGGTTAATGCACCCGGAATGATGGCAAGCACCGAATTAGTTTTCTTCACTTGGGCTTTAACAGTATCTGTCAGATGGGCGCGCATGGAGTCACAGATCAATAGGGATGGAGATTCGTGGAAAAAGCCACCCGGTCTCTTACCGTAAACCGACGTACCCTAAACCTCTCTCAGGTTGTTCTACTGCGTGACTGATAGCGATGAGTTTGAAATCCGCTTCGTAAGCATGTCTCTTAACAGGAGCCATTTTTGGGGCAGCGGGTATACCGTAGAAAATGAACGAATGAATGCGCACACCTCCTGACTAAGATGGCCGTAATGCCCAATCCAAGCAGTGCAGCTTCGTGGGATTACCAAAGCTAGGAAGCTGCACTGCTTGGATTGGGCATTACGGCCATCTTAGTCAGGAGGTGTGCGCATTCATTCGTTAATTTTCTACGGTATACCCGCTGCCCCAAAAATGGCTCCTGTTAAGAGACATGCTTATGATGCGGATTTCAAACTGAAGGCTATCAGTCATGCAGTAGAGCATGGAAATAGAGTAGCTGCGAGAGAATTCAACATTAATGAATCAATGGTACGGAAGTGGAGGAAGCAAGAAGATGCCCTGCGCCAGGTAAAGAAGACCAAACTGAGTTTCCGAGGAAACAAAGCAAGATGGCCACAGTTGGAGGACAAAATTGAACAGTGGGTTATTGAACAGAGAACCGCAGTTAGAAGTGTCTCTACTGTCTCTATTTGACTCAAAGCAACAGCGATCGCACGCGACATGGAGATCAACGACTTTCGAGGAGGTCCCTCTTGGTGCTTCCGTTTCATGAAAAGGCGGAATCTCTCTATCCGCACAAGAACCACTATGTCACAGCAACTGCCAAAGGATTACGAAGAAAAGCTGGCCATTTTCCGTACCTACTGCAAGAACAAGATCAATGAACAGAAGATCCGGCCAGAGCACATCACCAACATGGACGAGGTCCCCCTTACCTTTGATATCCCTGTAAACCGTACTGTCGAGAGAACAGGGACCAGTACGGTATCTATACGCACTACAGGAAACGAGAAGTCATCCTTCACTGTAGTTCTCGGTTGCCAGGCTAATGGCCAGAAACTACCACCCATGGTAATTTTCAAGAGGAAGACTCTGCCAAAAGAAAAGTTTCCGGTTGGCATCATCATCAAGGCTAACCCGAAGGGCTGGATGGACGAGGAGAAGATGAGTGAGTGGCTGAGAGAGGTTTACGTCAAGAGACCGGGTGGCTTTTTCCACGAATCTCCATCCCTATTGGTCTGTGACTCCATGCGCGCCCATCTGACAGATACTGTCAAAGCCCAAGTGAAGAAAACTAATTCGGTGCTTGCCATCATTCCGGGTGGATTAACCAAAGAACTGCAGCCACTAGATATAGGTGTCAACAGGTCATTTAAAGTTAAATTGCGAGCTGCGTGGGAGCATTGGATGACAGAAAGCGAACACACATTCACCAACACAGGGAGGCAACGCCGGGCGAGTTACGCCACTATCTGCCAGTGGATCGTGGATGCCTGGGCGAAGGTATCAGTCACCAGTGTAATCCGGCTTTCAAGAAGTCCGGAATTATCACTGAACAGCTAAGTACCGGTACCGATGACAGCAACGAGACTGACTCGGATACTGATGAGAATGATGAGAGGGATACGGGCGTGCTTGATGCCGAAATCGACCAATTGTTAAACTCAGACACTGAAGATGAAGAATTTGATGGATTTGCGGGAGAAGAATAAAGTGAAAAAGTGAGTGTCTGGTTGTGTACGGTATTCACCGGTAACTGAACAGTGTTAAGAGTTATTGAAGAATAAAGTGAAAAAGTGAGTGTCTGGTTTTGTATTTAACTGAACAGTGTTAAGAGTTATTGTTATAGACCATTTTATGGTTATTGCTAAAGAGTTGAATAAAATTTGACTTACAGTACCGCATCAGAGTTTTGTTTCATTAAATGCGCCTTATAATCCAGTGCGCCTTATAGTCCGGTGCGCCTTATATATGGAAATATCCCATTTTATCAGCCGGTCGTTGCTAGTGCGCCTTATAATCCGGTGCGCCTTATAGTCCGAAAAATACGGTATTCCCCTCAAAAATGCTAAAAATAGCAAGGTTCCAAAAGACAACATTAATTATCCATATTATTAGTGCTTATACATATTACCCCTATGACTCTCAATAAATGGTAATACAGTGCCAAAACTTATGTGAACATATCACAACAAATACCAACTAGTGTAAATTGAACTAATAAGTGCATAAATCATCAACCCACAGATACGTGATTCCTATACAGACATCAGCAAAAAGATATGTATAAAAGAGAAGGGCTTTTTTTACCCCCTTTTTTGTTTTTGTAGAGACGTGAAGAAAATATATATAAGTGCAAATTATATGTAAACCATATACAGGTAGTGAGAATTATACTAAGAGTTATATATAAGAACTTCCTATCCGCATGAGAAGTGTAAAAAAGAAAAAAAGGAAAAAAACCAGAAACTATTTTGAAATAGAACTGCATAAAGTATCAAGGTAGTCCACAGTTGTTCTTCTGATAAATGTCCGACAATGTGCAAAATTCCAGCTCAGGAGAAACAAAGAGGGTGACTTTCATGATCATTTATATTTTTGGTGACTTCCATGCTTGTTCCCCCTTTTGGGTCCCCACTCACCAGATCCACGCACCCCCTAGGGGGTTACAAGCATGTAGGTTCTGCTCCACTGTGCGCCTTGCTGTTGAGGGTTCCACCGGTCGGCTGTATCCTCCGCACTCTGCCACAGGTTTTGGTTCGTCGTGCAGAAAACCGATCTATGCCCGGTACGGTAGTTCCTCAAAGGGGAGAAAAAACAGCTCTCATGGTATAGTATGTCGGATACCCAAGAAAAACTTTTTTTAGGGAAAAACTTTTACCACATTATTTCAAAGTCTTTTTGGGATTTATTAGGTGGTACTCAACAGGTTTATAAAGGTCACAGAAAAAAAGGGGGGTCACTGCGCACACTACTACCTACATGCTTGTAACCCCCTAGGGGGTGTGTGGATCTGGTGAGTGGGGACCCAAAAGGGGGAACAAGCACGGAAGTCACCAAAAATATATATGATCACGAAAGTCACCCTCTTTGTTTGTCCTGAGCTGGAATTTTGCACATTGTCAGACATTTATCAGAAGAACAACTGTGGACTACCTTAATACTTTATGTAGTTCTATTTCAAATTTTTTTCAGTTTTTTTCCTTTTTTTCTTTTTTACACTTCTCATGCGGATAGGAAGTTCTTATATATAACTCTTAAGCCGCGTACACACGGGCGGACTGTCTGGCCATCTTAGTCCGTCGAAACACATTTCAGCGGACAGTCCGCTCGTGTGTGGGCTTCAGCGGACTTTTTCAGCGTGCAGTCTGGCGGACTAAGTATTTCGGAATTTCCGTAATACTGTCCGTCGTACTCGCATTTCGGCGGACAATCCGCCCGTGTGTATGCCAGTCCGCCGTACTTTTGAAATGAGCGGACTTTTCCCGCCCGGAGAAAAGTCCGCTCATTTCGAGCGGGTATCCAGGTAGGCGGGGCCCACGAAGGAGACGTCGCTGGCCCCGCCGCCTGGTATGGACTTAAAGGGGAACCCCAACGCCGAAAAAAATCGGCATGGGGGTCCCCCCCAAGTCCACAACAGACCCTTGTCCGAGCACGCTACCCAGCCGGCCAGGAAAGGGGGGGCGAGCGAGCGCCCCCCCTCCTGAGCCGTACCAGGCCGCGTGCCCTCAACATGGGGGGTGCCTTGGGGAAGGGGGGGGCTGCGCGGCCCCCCCACCCCAAAGCACCTTGTCCCCATGTTGATGAGGACAAGGGCCTCTTCCCAACAACCCTGGCCGTTGGTTGTCGGGGTCTGCGGGCGGGGGGCTTATCGGAATCCGGGAGCCCCCTTTAATAAGGGGGCCCCCGGATACCGGCCCCCCACCCTATGTGAATGAGTATGGGGTACAATGTACCCCTACCCATTCACCTGTAAAATAAAAGTACAAAAAAAAACACAACACACGAGATAAAATACTTTATTGCACAGCTCCGGGGGTCTTCCGTCTTCGGGGGTCTTCTCGCCGGACTCCTCCGCTATCTTCTTGTAGCTCTTTTGCTAGCGGAGGAGTCCGGCTTTCTTCCTCGCCGCCGGCCTCTTCTCCCGACTTCGGGGGTCTTGTCCCCCTCTTTGGTTCTTCTGCCGGGCCACCGCGCCTTCTTATAGCTCTTTTACAGGCGGTGGCCCGGTCTTCTGTCGCCGCCGCCGCCGCCTTCCGTTCTTCTTCTTCTTCTTCTCCAGGAGATGTTACCTCGACGATCTCTCCGGCCGGAATGCCAGGGACGCACTGCGCGGCCACTTATATAGGGACAAGGGGCGGTGTCACATGGCTTTATGTCACATGGGTTGGTCACATGGGTTGATGTCATATGGGGACTATGACATCGTAAGGGGCGGGGTCACCATGTGACACCAACCCATGTGACATAAAGCCATGTGACACCGCCCCTTGTCCCTATATAAGTGGCCTCGCAGTGCGTCCCTGGCATTCCGGCCGGAGAGATCGTGCTCGGACAAGGGTCTGTTGTGGACTTGGGGGGGACCCCCACGCCGATTTTTTTCGGCGTTGGGGTTCCCCTTTAAGTCCATACCAGGCGGCGGGGTCAGTGACGTCTCCTTCGCGGGCCCCGCCTACCTGGAGACGCGCTCGAAATGAGCGGACTTTCCTCAGCGTGTGTGGGCGAGTCCGTTCATTTCAAAAGTAGGGCGGATAGTATGGCGGACTTAGTACGCCGTATTAGTCCGCTCAAAAAGTGATGTGTGTGGTCAAGTCCGTCCATTCGAAAGTATGACGGACTGTCAGTCGGATTGTATGACGGACTAAGTAGGCCATACAGTCCGCCCGTGTGTACGCGGCTTTAGTATAATTCTCACTACCTGTATATGGTTTACATATAATTTACACTTATATATATTTTCTTCACGTCTCTACAAAAACAAAAAAGGGGGTAAAAAAAGTCCTTCTCTTTTATATATATCTTTCTGCTGATGTCTGTATAGGAATCACGTATCTGTGGGTTGATGATTTATGCACTTATTAGTTTAATTTACACTAGTTGGTATTTGTTGTGATATGTTCACATAGGTTTTGGCACTGTATTACCATTTATTGAGAGTCATAGGGGTAATATGTATAAGCACTAATAATATGGATACTTAATGCTGTCTTTTGAAACTTTGCTATTTTTAGCATTTTTGAGGGGAATACCTTTATACTGTAGTAGAACCAACCACATTTACCTACAAAGCACTTTACACCGGGCCCTATATTTTTTTCAATTTTTTCGACTTTTTCTAATTTTTAACCCTTGATTTAAGGCTCTCTTTATATATATAATTTTTCATCTACTAGTAGAGGCTATTGCATGTACGGGCAGGTGCACACTATTGGTGTTACCAGCATATATATATGGGCAATAGGGAAGGTGTTGCACTAATATTATAGATTTAGTTTAGGCTTGTGAAGTGGTGAGGGTCATTAACTGTACTTTTAACAGCTCAATTATAATCACTTGAGGTAGCGCCAATAGCCCACATTAACAACTTATATAATTCCTAAGGCACAGACTTTAACTAAAGCCCGTGTATCTACCTTCCTCATAAGTTTTCCTACTTATCCTGTTTCCCTCCATAAGCTCGGCTATTTCCATATAACTGAAGTGGTTTAAATCCCAAATAATTGTAAATTTTCCGAACACAGACACTGGAGAAAAAAGTAGTGATAGTTTCAATTGTCACATTATATTTGCACAACAGTTTCAAAATGTCAGTAAAATATACATTTAAGTTACTTTTAGGGCACAAAAATTCAAAATTTTACCTATTTTTTTTTTGTAAAGTATAAAATATGAGGTTGCGCTAAGTAAATAGATACCCAACATGTCAAGTTTTACATTTGCATGCACCCACAGAGCGACAATGAACTTCGGTACCCGATATTTTCTGTAGGCGATGCTTTAAAGGCCCCTACAGGACAACAGTTTAGAGTTAACCATAAATAGTGGCCCTAAAATTATTGTTTTTAATCTGGCGTGCATGGCGATATGTAACGTGTATCCCAAGTGACGTTTCCGTACATAGGCATCCCAGATAGCTGTGTTTATGTTCGTGTATGTGTGCACATGGGGGCGGGCTCAAATTTTTTTGGTGGGTGGTTTAAGTGAATGGGTGTAACCTTTTTTTTTTTCTTTTTTTTATTCTTTACATTCTCTATAACTTTATTTATAACACATGGGGAAAAAAAGTCCCTTAAGTCATATAATATTTTTAAGACATGTTTTTTTAATGAGACATCAGGGGTATAGTAGACCCTGATGTCTCATCTGCCTTCCATTGAAGCTGGATTGTTCTCCATTAGCTTCTTACATAGCCAGGGAAAGTGACCAGAGATAATGGAAACTGTTTTACACATCACTTTTAGGTTCCTTCTAGCTAGGGGATCCTTCCTCTTTATCCAGAAACACCCGCCATGCAGGTCCTGGGCCCGCAGGTGGGACAGCGAAGTCCAGGAAGCATGGCAAGGGTGGTCACATTGGGAAAAGGGCAGACTCTGGGGTTACAGAAAGCAATCAGGCGGCTGTACAGCTGGATTGCTTTCATTAGAAAGTCAACAGTCAGCAGGTGGAGTGTATACAGGGCATTGTCAGTAAAAGGGTTAAAGCTACTGATTTGTTTTAGCGTATTGGCCCACCATAAGGTGCATGTATATTCTGTAACTTCACCACAGCTGTCAGATAGCCCGCAGAGAGCACCTGACTTCCTAAAGGATTTACTAAAGGATTAAATGCTGCTTATCTAGCAAAGTGATTGTACATTTAGCTTAAAGACGATCGTTATCATTTCATTACAGTTCTGTTCCCTATGGAAAAAGTACATGTAGTACCTTGCTCATTGTTTCTAAGTGCTTTCTAACCCTAGTTTTGAAGTCTGACCTATCCTTCCTCCCCTCCTGCCATGGCCAATCCAACAACAGTTTTAAGATGGGTGATTCAAAGCTGCAGCTTTTCTCAGCTGTAAGCATTTTCTCAAGAAAAACAACGGCAAGAGACATGCACAGAAGGAGGGATGTGTCAGCCTCTGCATTCTTCTTGCTGTTGCTTGTCTCGGGAAAGCGTTCTCTGATTGAACAAGGTGGAGAGGCTGGGTGGTGACATCACAATCTCTACCCCATCCAATAGACAACACTTTATATTCATTAAAACATTTAACACTAATAGGGGGGCTTACAATAGTCAGCTTTTTGTCATTATTTTAAAGGGTCTGTGATCCCATTTGTATAAGTGTAGCGCCGGCTGCTGACGAGCATGCGCTATATGTTTTGAAAATTAATATTCCTGAAACCACAGTTGGGTTTTAGGGCTAATTTAGCTAAATTATGGTTTCAGTACCAGTCTGGCTGGATTGCACTGAGTTCTCCTTGACCGCAGGTGTCGCTGTCACCGCCGGTAAGTTGTTAGAACGCAGTCTAGTTTGGTGTATTGAGTGCCACGTTTCTTGGAACCAGCCCAGTGGGAGTGTTCTCCTGCTGTGCACTCTGGGAGGTGGTATTTAAGGTACTGCGATCACGTGCTTTGGGGTTCTGGTCCAGAAGATATTTTCTGTCAGCTTGGTCCTGGTCCTCCTGACCAGCCCCCATGGCCCTCCTGGCCTGGGGTGCGGACCCATGCAATTTCCAGTCTCGGGCTGGATAGCCCGAGGCGAAGTAACTGCAAGGACAGGCCTGAATGGATGTCAAGGCCTGAGAATTCAAAGGTGGTCCGGTGCCGTCCCATCTAAGGAGAGGCCCAGCAACTGGAGAAGCATCCAGGGGAGGACTCTTGAAGAGGAAGCCATGCACAAGGCTGGCTTCTCTCAAGGGGCCTGGAGGCTCAGTTGAAGGACACTTCATGGACTTACAATCTTACGGTTTCGCCCGACCGGCTGAGAGAAACTGGTACCGTATGATAGTTGTCTGAATTTGTCTATGACCCTTGGTTACGCTCAAGTAATTCATATCCAAGTCTGTGGCAGAGACTTTTCTCAAGTAATTCATATCCAAGTCTGTGGCAGAGACTTTGCTTTACTTAACACCCTACCGGCTGCTAGGCCTAGTGAAAGGAGGTCTATCTGGAGGTTGTGAGAATCCAGTTGTGAAACGGTTAATCTCTGGATTTCTTCTATAAGAGACTTTCTATTTTTGCAGTTCCAAAAGTACCTGAACTTCCTCCTAAACCTCTACATTTTATTAAGAGACTGTTTTATCCTCTAAATAAAGAACCTAAAAGAAGATCCAGTGTCAGTTTCTGCATTTCTTTGGGCCATCTACCTCAGGAAACCATAGACAGAGACGAGGTCAAGAAGGTAATGGTAAGCCCAATAAAACCAGCCGCTCCTTCGGGGGTCAGTGCTACATAAGTCTATGCCAGTCCCTCTATTAGAGGCATGCATAACACACTATGTATGTCATTTTAAAAAACGAGCAGTGTAAATCCCGATTTTAAGCTGTCTTCAGGCCAGTCACATAACTCGCTGACGCTTTCCAGGTCCGATGGTTTGCTTCTGTGTGAGGGGACATGCTCTCCCTCTAACGTTAACCAGGGAGATCACGTGGCCATGTCTTGTAGCTATAAAGCGTCCGCAAGCCATGTGGCCGGCCTCAAGACAGCTGTAAATCGGTATTTACACTGCTCGTTTTTGCTGAGACAGACAGCGGGAGCTGAGAGGCAGGAAAAGGGGGATGAGGGGGAGAGAGGAGAGCTGAGAGCAGGGCAGCATATGACGAAGGGACACACTTAGACCACGGTGGTCATGGCTCAGCAGCCATGATTTTTGTGGTCAGTATAGAGAGGGCATACAGGAAGTAGCAGGTTCAGGGAGCTTTTTTTTTACAGTTTAGAGAGGGGCAGATTACACAGCACAAGCACTATGCTGTTTAATCTGCTTTCAAGGACCAGGATATGAATGTTTAATTTTTTTGGGTTAACAAACGCTTTAAAAACCTTCCTCTCAAAAAAAAACTATTTCTGTAACTGCCTAAAAATGTTAGCTAAATGTCAGCTTTAATTTGTTAGTCAAGTCCATCTTAATCTGCTAGTGTACCAACCTAACGCTAATCTCTCTCCAGATTGACAATGCTGCTGTCCAAAGGTGTCTCCCAGCCCTGCTGCCTGCAGCCTGTCAATGTCTATGACTTGCCCAGTGGATATAACTCTTCAAGTCCTTCTAAATGGTTTGCAATTAGAAAATCCAAAAGCTGAATTATTTGCAGAAGGCCTTATGCACATAGGGCATCTAGCTCCTTGGCATCCAATCCCAGATTTTTTGTGCAATTGAGAGACTCGGGTGCAGCGCCCATCCTGCAGCCTGTCAGTCTACGACAGGATGAATGCGCAGGGGCTGGGCACTGTACCTAGTGGTTCTTGCATTCAGAGCCGTATGCCTGGAATGCATAGGGTCCTAAATGCAAGTACCACTCAGTACAACATCCAGTCCTATCCTGCTGCAGCATATGTCAGCCTGTTATAGACTTTGACAGGCTGCAGGCAGCAGGGCCAGGGACTGCACCTTGGCACATGAAAACACTGGGACTGAATGCACAAGAGCTAGACGCTCTAAGTACAAGTGGCTAAAACATGGCTGAAACAAAATGTACCTACTGTATATGGGTGTGAAGCCAGATCTGAGATAAGGCTGTTGCTAAGTATGACGACTCCTTCTCAGTGCATAAACAGCTTTATTCCAGAGGATAAATAACAAAAGTACCAGAGGGGTAACTAAAACCTTCAGGGACCCGATGCAATAAACTATGAAGGGCCCCCAACCAGGGCCCTTCTCACTGATTCTGGGGCCCTTTACTCCCATCATGGGACCATTTATTAAGGTCCTGCAGCGGGCCATCTTGCTGCCGTCTTGGCCCCCCCACCACCACGGTGGCGGAATGCCAGAGCCAAGTCACAAGTGCTAGCTTTATGACCTTGGTAGTTCTGCCACTGGTGTCAGTGTTTTTTGTTGTTTTGTTTATATTTTTTAGGACCCCTCCCCCCCATTGGGGGGATTGGGTGGAATATCACTAACTGAATATCATATTCATGCCCTTGTTCCATGAATGTGTATAGATTGCACCTATAAAGTCCCACATCTTTTGCCTTTTCCTATTGTACACATTTAGGGATGCTGGTGCCATATACTTACAGTGTTCTGGTCATGACCACATTCAAAGTCATTAGATCCCATTTCTTTCACATTCTGATGCTCAATTTGAACTTCACCAAATCGTCTTCCCCACATTTAGATGCCTAAATGCATTGCTGCCATGTGATTGGCTGATTAGCAATTTGTGTTACCAAGCAATTGAACGGGTGTACCTAATAAAGTGGCCGGTAAGTGTATTTGGCCCTCACAGCGATGCTTGCCCTGCATTTGTATACAGGTATTAGTGCTGTTGTTAAATGTACAATGCCTCATATATAAAACTGTGATGCCTGTACGTTGCCATTACAACAAATAAAACTTTTTGGAACTAAAATGAGATTCCTGTTGCCATCATAGTTTTAGGTCCAAAGACCTGGGCAAGACATGTATTCATTTTGACGAGGGTCCTCTTGTGCACTGTACAATGGTATCATTGTTAGTACAAGCACTGAAGAGAACCATGGCATGGATATATAAAAAGTTTACTTTTCTATCTCAATGGCTCAATATGCCTACAAACGGTTTGATTTAATGTAGGGCATCACCTTGAAATTTCATGGCCAGCAAGAAAATAATATATTAAAATCTTTCAACTGAACTTTTTATATGCCCACACACAGAACAACTGTACAATGTATTGTCTTATAGTGTTTTGACCTTGTACCTTTGTAGGTTGTTGTATGCTGTTTTGACCCTCAAGAGCCAGTTCTGGCCAGCTAAGTAGATTGTTTTAAAAAAGGCCTGTATTCTTTCTAAAAATTCACATAATATAACTGGATACTAATATTTTATAGGTAAAGTTGATCATCCAGGGAATATCTGATTGCCTGTTGGCCTCGCTGGAGCAAATTGGACCATGCTTTATTGGGGGGGGGGGGGGGGGGTTGCCTTCCTGTACTGTGCGTATAGGATAGTATATATAAATATAAATATATATATATATATATATATATATATATATATATAGAGAGAGAGAGGTTTTCTATTTGTGCGTGTGTTTTTATTCTTTTTGTGTGTGTGTTTTTATTCTGTGTTGGTTGAATTGGATGGACTTGTGTCTTTTTCAAACCAGACTAACTATGTAACTATGTACAGTGCCTTGAAAAATTATTCATACCCCTTTAAATTTTCCATTTTGTCATGTTACAACCAAAAATGTAAATGTATATTATTGGAAATTTATGTGATAGACCAACACAAAGTGGCACATAAGTGTGAAGTGGAAAGAAAATGATAAATGATTTTTGAGTTTTTTTTTACAAATAAATATGTCAAAGGTGTGGCGTGCATTTGTATTACCTCTTACCAGCTTCCCTGTCCTTGCTGAAGGAAAACATCCCCACAACATGATGCTGCCATGTTTTTTTTTATGGTGGGGATGGTGTGTTCAGGGTGATGTGCAGTGTTATGCCCTGTACACACGGTCGGACATTCCGACAACAAAATCCATCAGATTTTTTCAGACGGAATTTTGGCCCAAACTTGTCTTGCATACACACGGTCACACAAAGTTGTCGGAAAATCCGATCGTTCAGAACGAGGTGACATAAACTGCGTATGACAGGACTATAAAAAGGCCAGTAGCCAATAGCTTTCGTCTCGTAATTTATTCTGAGCATGCGTGGCACTTTGTGCGTCGCAATTGTCTATACACGATCGGAATTTAAACTATTGGATTTTGTTATCGGAAAATTTTAGATGCAGCTCTCAAACTTTGTGTGTCGGAAATTCAGACGGAAAAAGTCAGATGGAGCCCACACACGATCGGAATTTCCGACAACAAGATCCGAATGCACATTTTCCGTTGGAAAGTCCGACCGTGTATATAGGGCATACGTTTTCTGCCACACATGATATTTTTTATTTTCCTTCCATGTCCCCCTAAGATCTACAGTGACTGCACTTCCAAGTGCACTTGCAGTACACATGTAGTGCAAAGTGGATTTGCCTTTGGTAAATAACCCCCATAGTGTTTTGCTTTTAGGCCAAAAGGTTCAGTTTTGGTCTCATCTGACCAGAGCACCTTCTTCCACATGTTTGTTGTGTCCTCCAAATGGCTTCTCACAAACTGCACACGGCACTTCTTATGGCTTTCCTTCAACAATGGCTTTCTTCTTGCCACTCTTCCATAAAGGCCAGATTTGTGGAGTGCACAGCTTATAGTTGTCCTGTGGACAGATTCTCCCACCTGAGCTGTGGATCTCTGCAGCTCCTCCAGAGTTACCATGGGCCTCTTGGCTGCTTCTCTGATTAATTCTCTCCTTGCCTCGCCTGTCAGTTTAGGTGGACGGCCATGTCTTGGTAGGTTTGCAGTTGCGCCATACTCTTTCTATTTTCAGATAATGGATTGAACAGTGCTCCATCAGATGTTCAAAGCTTGGGATAATTTTTTATAACCTAACCCTGCTTTAAACTTCTCCACAACTTTAACCCTGACCTGTCTGGTGTGTTCCTTGGCATTCATGATGCGGTTTGTTCACCAAGGTTCTCTTTATACTAAGATTAAATTACACACAGGTGGACTATTTACTAATTAGGTGACTTCTGAAGGCAATTGGTTCCACTAGAGAAGGGGGTTGAATACAAATGCACAAACCATTTATCGTTTTCCTTCCCCTGCACAATTATGTGGCACTTTGTGTTGCTCTATCACATAAAATCCCAATAAAATACATTTACGTTTTGGTTGTAACATGTCAAAATGTGGAAAATTTCAAGGGGAATGAATACTTTTTTAAGGCTCTGTACCTATGTATTTTTCCTTTCTACATGTAAATACGCAATCTTCATTTACGCAAGAGATCAAAGAGATCTGTTATTTTTCCTTTATATCTAATAAGCCAGGGGTGCACAGAATCAAAATCTTGACTTAAAGACAGTTCTTGATTAAGAATTTGGACAAGTACCTCTACAACAGTTATTGGAAATCAATAGTACAATTCAGAAGCAAATTAATCTGGTATTTTATGTATAGGCCATGAATGGAAACGCCCAAACCTTTTTTCACTATCAGGGAAATTTTTGAAAGGCATTTATTAAAAGCCGGGAGTAACATGCTGTGTATGATACAATGTAACTGTTAAGGAAAGCAGTTATGTCAGTGAGATGCCTGTGCCTTTAAGGTACTTCTCCTGGTTAAGATAAAATTGTGCTTCAGTTCAATTTATTGACTGAAGATTTATCTTTACATGTCCCCAAGGATCACTTCTGTTCAAGGCTCACTTCCAGACCTTTATATGACCTTGCTGTACTTCCATGTCATGTGTCTGAAGTTAACTGTATGCTGTAAAATATTTAAAAGCAGACATGGAAAAACTAGTGTACCCCAAAATATCAGATTATCAGATAATAACATAGTATTATAATAGGCTGTAAAGGAAATTATAATGATTAGGGGTCAATTTTATTTTAAAACTTAATTGTAAGCTGAATGTCATATATATAGTCAGCTTGGGCCAATGTAATTATGTATATACCATACCTGGTCGATGCCCCTAGAAGCTGTAAATTACCAAAAAACGCCACTACTCCAGTAATCTCCGCTGTTTTCAAGGTCCCATGCTGAGTGGCTGCTCTGCTGTATTCTGAGTACAGAAGGCCACTCAATTGGTGTGGGTGCCATTGTGAGAATGCTTTACATTTTCTGACATCATGCTCTCCACCCCGTCTAATCAGAGAATGCTTTGCATTCATTCAGAAAATACAAAGCATGAATGACGCCCGTGCCGAGCAGCCAACCACCTATATTCAGAATTACAGCAGGACAGCTGCTCAGCACTGGACCCAGAAGCAAGTGGAGATCACTGGACTAGCGGAGTCTAGTGATTTCCAGCATTCAGGTTCATTGGCCAAGTATGGGTTATACATAGTTATATTGATCTTTAAAACCTTTAAAACTTAAAGTAGAACTATAGGCAAAACCTTTTTTTTTTTGGCTAGAGTAAGAGAAGATTATAACACCTGCAAGAATTATTTTGCAAATGATCACTTAGTTCTCAGAGCAGAGAGCAGTGGCAGACAGTCACTGCTCTGCTCTCTGCCCTTTGAATGCTCACTGGAGCACTAGGCTGGAGAGGGGTGAGCGCAGCTGGCTCCAGCTCTCAACTGAAAACCAGCTGTCAATCAGGCAGGTGGGTGGATCCTGACAATATGATCAGAATTCTTCCAGAGCCTTGAGTGGCTCTGTGACATCAGCTGACAGTGGACTAGTCTGCTGTCTGCTGATTCTGGGTCACAGGAGTGCAAAAGTAAGCTCTGGCCCTACATCTTTTTTTAACTGGCTCTTGTCTAGGGATGAGCCAGCAGTTCAAGTCGAACGTAAGTTCGACTCGAATCGGGTGTTTTTTTGTTCTAAAATAAACCAAGCATATGGGGCCTTCGCGGGAAATTCGAGCACCACGGAATGCCCCATAATACACTGCGAGATCACAGTGCATTGCTGTATGATGGTTGGCCAAAGCATGCACCTGACCTGCATGCTTTGGTCAATCAGAGTGCGCTCTGCTGAGAGATAATTGGCCAAATGCCAATTACAAACACACACACACACACACACACACACACACACATATATATATATATATATATATATATATATATATATATATATATACTAGATATACTATATATATATATGTACTCTGCATCCATTGTAGCTTATATCTACAATACATTCAGTGGTGTACTGTTTCTATTAAACTTCAGGCGGTGTATTAATATATATATATATATATATATATATATATATATATATATATATATATATATATATATATATATATATATATATATATATATATATATACAGTGTTTGTGAATATATATATATATATATATATATATATATATATATATATATATATAAAACAACAGGTGTATTTTAAAAAGGCCTATAATACACCACTCGGCGCACAACATTGACTGCACAACAAATTCGAAAGAATAAATATATATATATATATACAAATATATATATATATATATATATATCAATATATATCCTCATATAAATACCTGCATATAGAATGCAAAATAGAACCAAACAACCTGGATGGAATCAATCAGGTTAATTTTGACTTAGCAGTCCAAACAATAATAGCAGCTGTTTAAAGACTAAAATAATTATATAAACCAGTAATACAAACAATTCATCAATAAAAATATGAGAATATCCGTATTAAAACAGCGCTCAACATAGAGTTCTCAAAGTTTTCACAAATAATTGTGTATGAGCTCTAATAAAAAGGAAAGTCCTTAATGTGCAGATAGGGTGATTGTAGTGTTCTATTCAACGTTGCAAGGTGACCAAAAGTGCTGCTGACATTTCTTCCACCAAAATATTTGGGAGTGCTTCACCATGTGCGATGCATCCCCCACAGGGGGTAAAACTCACCAGACAGCGTTGAAAAAACCAGCCTTAAGGAATAGATACTCTTTTAGATATACCATAGACTCATATATCTTTCCTCAGGGGTCCCGTTTCCAGCAATGTTCAGCTGTGTGCACTGTGAGTGACTTCCTGGTCCTTGGTTAGCGGTGGAACGCACACCTCACTTCCGGGAGCGTCGTGTAGGCCACGCCCTGACGCGTTTCGTCACTTCCGACTTCAACAGGCCCTGTTGAAGTCGGAAGTGACGAAACGCGTCAGGGCGTGGCCTACACGACGCTCCCGGAAGTGAGGTGTGTGTTCCACCACTAACCAAGGACCAGGAAGTCACTCACAGTGCACACAGCTGAACACAGGTGGAGGACTCTGAAATCTGGAAACCGGTGAAACACACATACTCTTATTGCTTGTGATGTTTTTTACAATGTACGCAGATATTTACATGGGGATTTTATCTGTTTTGAGCAAATTCTTTTTTTAAAAATAAAACGGTATTATGCTATGTGTATACTCTGTTTTATTTTATGACATTCTTGGAGTATTGCTGGAAACGGGACCCCTGAGGAAAGACATATGAGTCTATGGTATATCTAAAAGAGTATCTATTCCTTAAGGCTGTTTTTTTCAACGCTGTCTGGTGAGTTTTACCCCCTGTGGGGGATGCATCGCACGTGGTGAAGCACTCCCAAATATTTTGGTGGAAGAAATGTCAGCAGCACTTTTGGTCACCTTGCAACGTTGAATAGAACACTACAATCACCCTATCTGCACATTAAGGACTTTCCTTTTTATTAGAGCTCATACACAATTATTTGTGAAAACTTTGAGAACTCTATGTTGAGCGCTGTTTTAATACGGATATTCTCATATTTTTATTGATGAATTGTTTGTATTACTGGTTTAGCGGTGTACCCAGTATATAATACAGTGTTCCCATTAATATCCATACCAGAGCTGAAGGGACTGGTATGGATTTTGGGGGGACATCCACGCCATTTTTTTTGGTATTTTTGGCGTGGGGTTCCCGTTAATATTCATACCAGACCCAAAGGGCCTGGTAATGGAGTGGGGGGACCCACACTTTTTTTTCCAATTATTTTTATCTATATTGCCAGGATCCGACAATACATTATAGCTGCAAGCAGTTTTAAATGTCATTTTCTCCCTTAGAAATGTCATTTTGCTGTGGCATAAACATGGGAAAGTTGCGCTACTTTACAGGCTTACTAAGGACACCCCCAGGCACGATTTTTAAATGAATATTTCATTTTTATTGTTTCACTTTAAGCATTATTAAAATCACTGCTCCTGAAAAACAGGCATTTTTAAAACTTATTTTTGCATTGATACATGTCCCCTGGGGCAGGACTCCACAAACACTTTTTATGGCAATAACTTGCATATAAGCCTTTAAAATTAGCACTTTTGATTTTTCACGTTCGTGTCCCATAGACTTTAATGGTGTTCGCACAAATGTTTTGTATGTTCGCATGTTCTGCTGCGAACCGAATCGGAAGTTGTTCGGCTCATCCCTACTCTTGTCTAAATGGACCCTAAGATAAGGGATCTTAGATTGTAAGCTCCTTTTGGGCATGTACTGATGTGAATGTACAATGTTATTTAACCGCTTCCCTGCTAGCCACCACAGTTATACTGTGGCAGGCTGGCTCCCCTGCGCTTGCTGTCGTAGCTATGCGTCGGCTCGCGGGGTCGGTATAGCAGGGAGTGCCGGTGCTCGTGGCCGACAGTCACAATGACCGATCGCTCGGACACAGAACAGGGACGAGTGTGTGTAAACACACACTTCCCTGTTCTGTTCTGGCAGAAGTGACAGATTGTGTGCTCCTATTAGCTAGGAACCACGATCCATCACTTCCTCTAGTCAGTCCCCTCCCCTTTCAGTTAGAATCACCTCCTAGGGAACACAGTTAACCCCTAGATCGCCCCCTAGTGTTAACCCCTTCACTGCCAGTGACATTTTTACAATGATCAATGCATTTTTATAGCATTGATCGCTGTATTATTGCCAATGGTCCCAAAAATGTGTCAAAAGTGTCCGCCATAATGTCGCAGTCACAATAAAAATCGCAGATCGCCGCCATTACTGGTAAAAAATAATAATAATAATAAAAATGGTATAAATCTATCCCCTATTTTGTAGACGCTATAACTTTTGTGCAAATGAATCAATATACGGTTATTTTTTTTTACCAAGCATATGTAGAAGAATACATATCAGCCTAAACTGAGAAAAATGCTTTTTAAAAAAAAAAAAATAGGGATATGTATCATAGCAAAAAGTACAAAATATTTTATTTTTTCAAAATTGTCGCTCTTTTTTTGTTTATAGCACAAAAAATAAAAACCACAGAGGTGATCAAATACCACCAAAAGAAAGCTCTATTTGTGGGAAAAAAAGGACGTCAGGGTGCAACATCGCACTTGTCAGTTAAAACGACGCAGTGCCGAACAGCAAAAAGTGCTCTGGTCAGGAAGGGAGTAAATTCTTCCGGGGCTGAAGTGGTTCTATTGCTGGCACTATATAAATAGCTGTAATAAATAATTCTTAATATTCACATGCAATAGTTGTAAAAAAAAATTTGCTATGACAGTTTATACATAGACAAAGAGAAAAAGCTTACAGATAAAGTTTTGTGCCATACACAATACAGTACAGATGATACATTTTTCAACTTAGACCTGAATTTACTTTCAAACTATATTAACTAGATTTGTAGGAGGTAGAAATTAGAGAGACAAGATTAGAGAGAAGATAACCACCACCAATCCTAAGCATATGAGTCTTAAAACAAATGTTCATGGCAACTGATGGCTCCATCTGGAGTTAAAAATAAAATAAAAGTCCATAATCCATTTTGAAATATCATTGAAACAATATGAAATGTATTTTGCTGTGCTGTTTTACTAACGTTGATTCGACTCTTGCAAGTATTTTGCATCAACTGTGAGAACAGAAGGTTTGTAGGAAACAATATGCTGTGAGCTCGCTGTAGGGCACGTCATAATTAATGTTTCATAGAGCGTCCTCATATTATTCGCATCTGTAATTGACTTCTGTAAAGCTTAAAGGCAGCTAGTACCAAGGCCATTCAACCTGAGTTCTGGGTTGTTGAAATTACCATTGTAAGATTGTAACACTTGTATTTCCTGGTTCAAGACAATCATCTTTTTGGCACGAAATGAAGACATTGAACATCGAAAGGACCCTGTGACTGAGGAGCTTGTGTCGGCATCTGATGTCCTTCTGCCTCCGCAATATCGCTGAAGACTTTTCCGAAAGTGTATGGTGAAAAGTCCATAAGTTATGGGGTCCAGGCATGCATTAACTAGACCAAAGATGAAAAGGATGTGTGTGGTGGACTGTGACACCTTCTCCTCCATTATTTCTGGGTAGAACCAGTACCACAAGCCCAGGAGAAAGTAAGGCGTCCAGCAGATGATGAAGGAACTGACTATGACAACACTCATCTTTAGGGTCCTCATCCGTGCCTTTGGAATGTTGTTTTTGGAGCATCGCAAGTAAACTTCCTTAGAGGAAACTAGAAGAAAGAAAATAATCTTAAAATATAAACGGAATCGTTTACCCTAATTTTACACATTCCTGACAACACGAATACTCATAAGCAACAATTTGGGAAATGAAAAGGCAATATATGCATTTAATTGTATTTTTGTTATCAGTTTATTATGTTCTTATTACAAAGGCACCTGCAACGTTGCCTACCATATTGTCGAGGTAACAATGCAAAAAATACATACACATTCCCCAGTGACCTAAATTTGACTGAAATTTAAACGAAATAGTACAAATTTACTCTTTTTGAATCCAGGGAAATTATTGTGGCATTTGCAAGAGATATGAACAAGGGTGGGGGGTGGCTGAAAGATGAGCCACCAATCTTCACGTTGTCAAGTTGCACTGAAATCAGGGGTCTCCATACTTTATAAACAAAGGAACGGTTTAATGTCCTTCAGACTTTGGGGGGGGGGGGGCATTGGGAATAGAAACTGTCCTGGTGTCAGTGGGAGTAGACAATGCCCCATCTTTGGTATTAGGGGGACAAGTAGTGAGCCATCGTTGGTATCAATGGCAGAAATTATGCCCCATAGTTGGTGTTAGTGGGAGGAATAGCGCCTCAAGGGCCAGGTAAAGGCAATTAAAGGGTTGCAGTTTGGAGACCACTATAGCTATGGCTAATCTTTTAATTGAGTGGTCTCTATCCTTTTTTTTGAAGAAACAATAAGAATATTTTTTTTAACCACAACCTGCCCGACCTATAGCAAAATGATGGCTGGGCAGTGATAAGCCGCTCGCGCACGCCCCCCCCCCCCCCCTCGAGGGCACGCAGTGCAGTGATCAGTAATGCGGTGTGTCACTCTGACACACCGCATCTCCGATCTCGGTAAAGAACCTATAACGTCCAATCACAGCTGATCACAACAAAACCAGGAAGTGCCAGTTATCAGCTTTTCCTCTATTCACGCTGACAAGGCGCGAGTAGAGGAGAGCCAATCAGCAGCTCTCCTGACGTGCAGACCCATCAAGGATGCCATCAAATTGCCCACCTGTAGTGCCAACCCGTGCCCATCAGGGATTCCAATAGGTGCCCAGAGATGCCAGTCAGTGCCCATCAAGGATGCCAATCAGAGCCCAACAGTAATGCCTGTCAGTGCCTCCTAATTAGTGCTGCCTATCAGTGCCTCCTTATCAGTGCTGCATATCAGTGCCTATCAGTGCCACCCACCAGTACTGCCTATCAGTGCCCATTAGTGGTGCCTAGCAGTTCCCATATCCCATATCAGTGCCACCTATCAATGCTGCATATTAGTGCTTCATCATCAGTGCCCATGAGTGCCACCTCATCAGTGCCCATCAGTGCAACCTCATCAGTGCCCACCAGTGAAGGAGATAACTTACTTATTTACAAATACTTATAAGAAACGAACAAAAACGTTTCTTTTGAAGTTGGGTTTGTTTAGCAATAAATAAAAAACAGCGGTGATTAAATATCACCAAAAGAAAGTTCTATTTGTGGGAAAAAAATATAAACACTTTATATGGGTACAGCGTTGCATTACCACGCAAATTTCAGTCAAAGTGCGACAGCACTGAAAGCTGAAAATTGGCCTGGGCAGGAAGGGGGTGAAAGAGCCTTGTACCTTTTGCCCCTGTCATTTCCTATGTCATTGCTTTTTGTCTCATGATTTTATCTCCTCAATAAACTATTCTATTTTGGAATCTAATATGGGAGTGCCGCCATCCTATTTTTGTATATCCTGCCATGTATTGAAGTGGTTAAGGTAAGACCTGTCTTCCAAAAATGAAGATTTGCTGTTATACAAGAGCATCTATAATTTTAATTGTGCCTAAGTTGCACCCCAAAGATCTACCTTTTTGTCTTGAATTGCACCGTAAAATAGCAGTGCCCTTCCAGGTATGTGAGGGTGTCCAGACACCCCTGTACCCAAAGCCTCATAGCTGTCTATCTGCAGTGTGAGATCCAAGGCACTACTGCATCTGACTAGAGTCCTGGGAAATTTGATGTGAGATTAGTCCAAGCTGGACCAATGTAACTATGCAATTGAGATCCTATGTGAAGTGCAACGTTAACAATCATCATCATTCCTCATGATTAAATGTTAATATTTGTAGATGCACAGCAATGTAACCATTGATATGAATTCCCTTCTGTTTATACGTTTTTGAGGAGCATATTTGTATAATACTTACTGTGCATTAGACATGTGCAGAGTAAAATATTTTGTTTCGGAATTTCGTTTTCGTCCGAAAAATTAATTTATTTAGTTACTCCCGAAATTCGTTTTTATTTATTTCATTTTTCGTTCAAAAATTGCATTCTTCCGAACATCCACATGAATTATGGTCGAATCTGTCTTTGAAGGGTTATGATGTCTGTCGAATGTATAAAGAAGATTCGACGGAGCTAGTATATAGCATACTTCGTGTGACTTTAGAACCCTATTAAAGTCTATGGGACTCCAACGTTCAAAATCTAAAGTGCTAATTTTAAAGGCTAATTTGCAAGTTACTGTCCTAAAAAGTGTTTGGGGACCCGGGTCCTGCCCCAGGGGACATGTATCATTGCAAAAAAAAGTTTTAAAAACGGCCGTTTTTTCGGGAGCAGTTATTTTAATAATGATTAAAGTGAAACAATAAAAGTGTAATATTCCTTTAAATTTCGTAGGGGGGGGGGGGGGTGTCTATAGTATGCCTGTGAAGGGGCTCATGTTTCTGGTGCTTAGAACTGTCCCTGCACAAAGTGTCATTTATGCAGGAAAAAAAGTCCTTTAAAATCACTCGCAGCTATTATGAATTGTCGGCTCCGCAATACAGAGAGCACTCATTGAAAGTCATTGATAAAAAAATAAATAAAAAATAAAAAAGCGTGGGGGTCCCCCAAATTCAATTACCAGGCCCTTCAGGTCTGGTATGGATATTAAGGGGAACCCCGCGTCAAATTAAAAAAAATTGACGTGGGGGTCTCCCTAAAAATCCATACCAGACCCTTTATCCGAGCACGCAACCTGGGAGGCCGCAGGAAAAGAGGTCCCTCCTGAACCCTACCAGGCCACATGCCCTCAACATTGGGAGGATGCTTTGGGGGTCTGTGACCCCTCAAAGCACCTTGTCCCCATGTTGGTGAGGAGACGGGCCTCATCCTCACAACCCTGGCCGGTGGTTGTGAGGGTCTGCGGGAGGGGGGCTTATCAGAATCTGGAAGCCCCCTTTAACAAGGGGACCCCCAGATCCCGGGCCCCCCCGTTTGAAATGGTAAGGGAGTACCTACCATTTCACAAAGGAATTTTTTTAAAAGTGTGTTTGTCTTATTTAACTATTTTTTACACTTTCTTTGTGGAATGGTAGGGGTTACCCCCTTACCATTTCAAACAGGGGGGGCCGGGATCTGGGGGTCCCCTTGTTAAAGGGGGCTTCCAGATTCTGATAAGCCCCCCCGCCCGAAGACCCTCACAACCACCGGCCAGGGCTGTGAGGATGAGGCCCTTCTCCTCATCAACATGGGGACAAGGTGCTTTGAGGGGTCACAGACCCCCAAAGCATCCTCCCAATGTTGAGGGCATGTGGCCTGGTACGGTTCAGGAGGGAGGGGGGGACGCTCTCTCGTCCCCCCCTCTTTTCCTGCGGCCTCCCAGGTTGCGTGCTCGGATAAAGGGTCTGGTATGGATTTTTAGGGGGACCCCCACGTCAATTGTTTTTAAATTTGACGCAGGGTTCCCCTTAATATCCATACCAGACCTGAAGGGCCTGGTAATTGAATTTGGGGAACCCCCACGCTTTTTTTAAATTTATTTTTATTTTTTTATCAATGACTTTCAATGAGTGTTCTCTGTATTACGGAGCCGACAATTCATAATAGCTGCAAGTGATTTTAAAGGACTTTTTTTCCTGCATAAATGACACTTTGTGCAGGGACAGTTCTAAGCACCAGAAACATACGCCCCTTCACAGGCATACTATAGACACCCCCCCCCCCTACGAAATTTAAAGGAATATTACACTTTTATTGTTTCACTTTAATCATTTTTTTTTTGCATTGATACATGTCCTCTGGGGCAGGACCCGGGTCCCCAAACACTTTTTAGGACAGTAACTTGCAGAATCTTTTCTCTCTGTCAAATCTTTTTTCTCTGTCGAATATTTTCTCTATATAATCTTGGACTAATAGAGGTGTAAGGTTAGGCACATTCGACCACAGGTTCTATAGACACAGATTGTTATTGTCAGAGTCACGTCGAATCTCCTATTCTATATTGAACTGTTGTAACAATGAAAACGAAAATAAAGCATTTATTTATGTCGGATCTTTCGTTTTTTGGATTGTCAAAACGAAAACGAAAATAGCTGAAATTCGGACGAAAATGCATTCGGACGAAAACGAATGCACATGTCTACTGTGCAATGTAAGTGTAGTTTTTATGGGGGTTGAAGGAATAGAGACTGTTTACTTGGCATAGCAAGTGTTCATTTAAGTTATCAGCCTCTATTCTATTCTATTAGTAAATCAACCCCATAGAGTTTATTTATTCACAAAATATTTTTTGCAAAGCCATATACAATTGTATGCATAGACATAACTTACGTGTTCCTTTGCTCATGCGCTTGGATATCTCCAGTAGGATCCGTGAATAGCAGCAGATCATGATTAGCAGAGGAAGCAGGAACAGGCACACAAAGCTCACCATGTTGTAGACGGTCTCCTGCCAGTGCTGCTGGAAGCTGCCCCTCGTTGTACACTGGGTGAAATTGTGTGGCTCTGTAATCGTAACTGTATGAAACAGAAACAGCTGCAAAAAAAAGAGACCAGTGAGCTGTCTCATGTCATCACCTTTTCTTATTAAAGGGAAATATTCTCTTCAACCAGGATGTTGCATCAATGTGTTCTATAAACCATAATTTCTCAACCTTTAAAAGCATGCAAAATCCTCGGGCAATCACCTGATGTATCGTACTGATCTTCTCAACTGAGATTCTTATACATACAGTATTTTACCTCTAACTTTGCTGATATGGGCCACCATGCCAACTGTTAATACTGTTTGCTTTTTTTGTCCCATTATTTGTGCCATTTCCCAAAACTGAAGTTTTTGCCTTTTTGTAAAACTTGGAAACTTAATAAAATGTTTGTACTACAAAATCCTCTGGCACCTTAATCTAAAATGTTAAAAACCTAAAGGTTACTTGTCAATGGGAAACCTGAGTATTGAGCGATACATACAATCATGTTGCCAAAATGAATTTTACATTAGAGCCTCCTTCACGCCTAGAGGTCCCCCAATCACATTAAAGCTCCCCCTATACATCAAAGGTCCCCCATCACTATAGAGTTCCCCAATCACGAGACCCCCTTATCACATCAGAGCACCCCCATGACAAAATCCCTCCATAACATCAGAGTCTCCACATCACATCTGTGTCCTCCCCATCCCATTAGAGTCCTCCATCACCACAAAGTCCTCTCCTGGATCACACAGTCCTCTCATCCATCCACAGCAAACTGGGTTTTGTGCCAACGGCACCTTGGGAGGAACACAAATGGTACCCCAGTGCACCTTGATTGAGAAACACTGCTATAAACATTTTACCATGATAGAGTTATACAGATAATGCTTGATTCCATTTTTACTCAGGAGCAAACTAGTCTGACGTTGCAAAGAAAAATAAATGGGAGTGTTGGTGGAGCGTCAAACCCCAAGGCAAATGAAATCAAGTGTGTGGTCACCAGTTCTTTAAGACAGCTGTCTACGACACTAAGCTTTTCTATCTGTCCCCGAAAGGGTCAAAAAAAGATGCAAATTTGGTGAGTGCTGCAAGTTTACCGAAAGTACAGTAAGGCTCGGTTCACACAGGGGCGACTTGTCCAGGCGACTTCGCCGCCTGACAAATCATGCTCCGTTCTGTACTATGGAACCGTTCTAATAGGAGCGACTCAAGTTGCTCCAACTTAGAAAAAAGGTTCCTGTACTATTTTTGGGGCGACTTCAGGCGACTTGCATTGACTTCTATACAGAAGTCGTTTTGCAAGTCGCCGCTGATCGTGTGCAGGTCACGTCTGTGAGTCGCGCAGAAAGTCGTGCTGCCCCTGTGTGAACCGAGCCTAAATGTTTGTTAGTCTTGATAAAAAATTAGAAGGTACAGCCAATGTGTTTTCGGTGGGTCACAACACCCTCTTCACTGGGGCTTGTGTACTGGCAGTAATAGAAAAAAATACTGGACAGAAAAAAAAGTTGAGAATTAGCATACAAGAAATTGCAGATTTCGGTTCATGGATGCTAAGCCTAGACTCTTTTTACTGTCAAGTATTTTTTTTAATACTGCCAATACACCTATCCCTGTTTTGGAGGCAAGTTGTGAGCCCCCAAAACGCAAAAACAAATGAAAAACAGAAAGGCAGAGCATCTGCAAGAAAAATAAAGGATTTGAAGAAATGCCATATTTGTATTGCTAAATAATCTCGTCAGGATCTAACCTGCTTACGTCACAAGTAAGGCTAGCCATAGAAGCTTCGATTTTTCTCAATCAGCTCCAAGGCTGAACGAGAGAAATCAATAGATTCCTTCATCCAAGCTAAACATAATTGATGGAGGAATTTTCCCTGCCAGCTATTGTATGTAGACAGCCTCCGACAGCTGCAGCTGACAGAATACCTGGACTGTGACTACATCTAATTGTATGCAATCACTTTTCAACCAACAAATTTTAGGCTCCTTTCATAAGAAGTCATCAGTTTACAAGATTTCTGGCGAGAGCATGGGGTTTTTTTGTTTTTTTAATCAAACAGAAATAAATAGAAAAAACTTTCAATGATATATTTAACAGACTAAAAGGCCTAATAAGAAAGGTTTATTGTTAAAGCTTATATGCACATTGCACGTTCCATCTGAAAGGATCCAACATCGAGCCTTCAACTGCCTGGAGCTCTTCGATCAGCTCAACAGACCTCTCTCCTCATACTCCTTGGTCCCAGACTGTGACCTCAAGCCCTTTAGATCCAACCGTCATATGACTGTGTGGGTCCAACTGTTCCGGTAAGAAGTATTTATCTACTTTTCTCTGATGTTTTCAATCAAGTAGACCCACATGGATACATCTCGCCTAGTGCACCATTTTCCTCCCTTGTGACGGTTTGGTTACTCCTATGCCAGCAACATAGTGGAATGAGCGCCTAATGTTGGACTTTTATTTCTAAGCACTTATATCTTTGCGATTTTTATTATTACCTTTATAATTTATGTTTAACACATTTATTATTATTGAAGCGCTACACCGTTTTTATTATTTTATATGCACATTGAGCTGATTGATTAAAGTGGCTGAATATTAACAACTGTCAAAACTGGCAACCCAACAGCTTAGTTTAGGGAAAAATGCAGAAGTAGCCATAAACATGCTGATCATCTCCCAATACCGTCAAAACTATCAGGATCAAGTTATAATCACAAATTATATTCAACTGTCCTTTTGAAACCAGGAAAATTGATATGTTTAGACCCCCTTTAGCTGACATTTTTTTTTTAAATGACGAATGGGAAATTAGCTGCAAATGCAGTTGATTATAATTGATGGTTTCTTTACATTGGACGTTGTTTAGATAAATTCATCAGTTAGGATCTTGCAGTGTATAGTTTTCTAATATTATTATTCCATAAACTATTAATTAAAATTAATTTACCAAAAATAATTAATCAATAAATAATAATTAATAACCAATCAAGGCAAAAAAAATGCAGTTCATTTATGCAGTATTTGCAGATTTCCCTGTCTCCTATTCCTTTAAACACTTCCAGCCTAGTCTCTTTAAGTGTATCTTAAAGCCCGGGGTTGGGACGGAATTCTCCATCACATGATCACTGTTATTGGTTGTCACAGTGGTCATATGGTGAGGAGCCGTCTCACTGGCCCCCAATCATTACTAGAGACAGAGAATTGCTTACAGCAGCTCAGTCCTGTGCTAGAATTGTGCCTTAGGGTGAGCATGCTCTCAGCACAGAAACCCCGGATGTCCATGGATGCATATGGGTGTTAAAGCCTACCATTTTTGTCACCGCCCATACCGTTAGGCCCATATATATTTGGACACAGGCACAATATTAATACTTTTGTCTCTGTATGCCACCAGAATAAAATGAAAACTAAACAATCCAAATGAATTTGAAGTGCAGACGCAGCTTTAATTACAGGGGTTGAACATAAATATCAAGTATAATTTTTAGGAACTGCAACCATTTGTATACACAGTCCCCCCATTTTCAGGGGCTCAAATGTAATTGGACCAATTAATATAATCATAAATAAAATGTTAATTGTTATTATTTTGTTGAGAATTATTTACTGGCAAGTGGCAATGACTGCCTGAAGTCTGGAAGTCTGCACATTACCAAAGACTGGATTTCCTCCTTTCTTATGCTTTGCCAGGCTCTAACTGCAGCTGTCTTCAGTTATTCTTTGTTTGTGGGCTTTCTGCCTTTAGTCTTGCCTTCAGCAAGTGAAATGCATGCTCAATTGGATTGAGATCAGGTGATTGACTTGGCCATTGCAGAATATTACACTTCTTTCTCTTCAAAAGCTCCTGAGTTACTTTTGCTGTGTGCTTTGGATCATTGTCCATCTGTACTATGAAGTGCCACCCAATAAATTTTTGTTTGCATTTGGCTGAACCAGGGCTGACAGCATCTCTCTAAACATTGCAGAATTCACCTGGCTGCTTCTGTCTTCTGTCACATGATCAATAAACACCAATGACCCAGTGCCACTGGAAGTCATGCATGCCCATGTCATCAAACTGCCTCCACCATGTTTTACAGATGACGTTGTGTGCTTTGGATCATGAGTTGGTCCAAGGCTTCGCCACACTTTTTTCTTCCTGTCATTCTGATACAGATTAATCTTAGTTTCATCCGTCCAAAGAATGCTTTTCCAGAACTGGTCTGGCTTTTTTATATGTTTTTTGGCAAAGTCTAATCTGGCTTTTCTATTCTTCAGGCTTATGAATGGTTTGCACCTTGTGGCGAACCCTCTGTATTTTCTCTTGTGAAGTCTTCTCTTGATTTTAGACTTTGACAATTATATGCCCACCTCCTGGAGAGTGTCCTTCACTTGTCTGGATGTTGTGAATGGGTTTTTCTTTACCATAAAAAGGATCCTGCAATCATCCACCACTGTTGTCTTCTGTGGACATTCAGGCCTTTTTATGTTGCTGAGCTCCCCAGTGTATTTTTCTTTCCTCAGAATGTACCAAACGGTTGATGTGGCAACTCCTAATGTTGGTGCTATCTGTCTGATGGATTTGTTTAATTTTTGAAGCCTTAGCCCTTGTGCCCACGTTCGGACATCCTGACGGAAAATGTCTGATCGGACCGTGTTGTTGGATAATCCGACTGTGTGTGGGCTCCATTGGACTGTTTCCGTCTGAATATCCGATGGACAAAGTTTTAGAGCTGGGCTATAAAATTTTCCAACAACATGATCCGATCTGACTTTGTACGATTGTGTGTAGAGAATTCCGATTGGACAAAGTGCCACGCATGCTCAGATCAAATTCCTAGACCAAAGCTATTGGCTACTAGCCTGAACGTAGTCCCGTCGTAACGAAATAACGTCATCATGTTACATACAATCAGATTTTCCGACAACTTTGTCTGACCGTGTTATGCAACACAAGTTTTGGACAAAATCCGTCGGACAAAATCAGACGTTTTTTGTTGTCGGAATGTCCGACCGTGTATACAAGGGCTTACAAGGGCCTGTTTCACTTGCATGGACAGCTCCTTAGAACACATGATGTAGATTCACAGCAATAGATTCCAAATGCAAATACACACTTAAAATCAACACCAGACCTTTTACCTGCTTAATTAATGAAGAAATACTGAAGGAGTAGCCCACAGCTGGCCATGAAACAGCTTTTGATTCAAATGTCCAATTAATTTTGGTCCCTTCAAAAAGGGAGATGATTATTCTTAAGAGCTGTAATTCCTAAACCCTTCCTCGGATTTGGATGTACCGGTACATACCCTCAAATTAAATTATTCACTTTCAGCCCATATCCATTATATAACTTGAATATGTTTTGGTAAATACCTGAAAAAAACTAAAATTGTGCCTGTGTCCAAATATATATGGACCTAACTGTATGTGTTATGTAAACTGAGAGAGGTTAGAGTACAAAAATACCTACTGATCTGCCAGAAATGTACTCAGCCTTGATGTGGGCTAACAATACACAACACAGCATCTTGTAGACAGTTGTGTTGTCAGCCCTCCCATTCGCAGATCTTGCAGTGCATCGTTTAAAAAAAATTATTAATAGTTCATGAATAAATTATTAATTAAAATCAACCATTCCCATGGTTAGATCTCTACAATATAGAGGCCAATTATCCTGTAGTCCAAGATAAGACCTAGGAGGACTGTTTTAGATAACACACATCAGACACAGAAAAACTCTGAATTTCTGACCATCAGGTTTTTTATGTACTTATCAAACCCATAACTTCCAACTTTTCCTCATTTGGAGGGATTGTCTCTCTTTTGGAATCAAATCCCTCAGCCCACCTTTCCTCCTCAGCTGTCCCTTTTTGTGGCCTGTTTTATAGCTCTCTATAAAAAAAATTTTACAATTTAACTGTTAATCGTGTTTTACTGTATTAAATCTTTTATTTGAAGATAAGGTCCACGCTGTAAAAAGAAAATTAAAAGTCAGCAGCTACAACTCCTGTAGCTGCTGACTTTTAATGAAAGGACACTTACCTGTCCAGGGATGCAGGGCTATCCATACCCGGGCTAGTTCTTCACTAGCCTTCAGGTTCCCGGCACCAGTATGCTTACTGTGGGCAGCTGACTATGCAGCTTTCGGGCTTCACAGCCGGCTGCCCAATGTGCATACGCGAGCCACGCTCTGCTTTGTGAATGGTCTTTTGAAAGCCAAAATAAAAGAAAAGTAGTGATGAAAATAAAAGTAAAAGTAACTTTGGATTAAAGCAATCCTTTTTTCCTCGTTAATCATCATAGTCCATGTTCCTGAAAGGGTGGCAGGGTGGTGAGTCACTTACTTTATCCTATAATGCGTTCCTCTTACCCATCTCACAATGTTGGGAGGTATGCAAACCATTCAATTAAAATACTTTCAATATTATACAACAGATCAAAATAGTGTACATACAGGTACACACTAACAAAAATCTAGCAAACGATCATCCAGTTTTGCTCGATGTTTCACAGCAAGTCGGAACCGAGGATGGAAATAATGTATGAATATTCTTCTACGACAAAGGCTTTCGTATTTGATTTTTCTCATACGAAAACAATACACATTAAAAAAAAATTGTTTGTTCTCTTCATGTACGAGAAATATTTTGGAGTTTGTTAATTCGGAAATTTTCGTTTAGAAAGTCTGACTCAGATGTCAAAAGTTGTGTACACACTATATGAAAATCGAATGATCGTGTCTCGAATTACATTTTTCTTCCGATTTTCTCATAGTGTGTACCCAGCTTAAAGCGGAGTTCCAGCCACTAAAAAAAAAAAAAAAAGAAAGGAAAGTCAGCAGCTCAAATACTGTAGCTGCTGACTTTTAATATATGGACACTTACCTGTCCAGGGATCCCGTGTTGTCGGCTCCCCGAAGCCCCCCGAATTCCATTAGCTTGGTTGCAGGTGCCGGCATTGCAACTAAGGTGCTCGATTGTTCTAAACCTAGGTTCATTTGGAACTCCCCTTTAAGAGAAGTTAATTGTTAGTGTCTACATACACTTATCTGGGACTCTTGACCTTACTTTTCCCCAGTGTTTAGATTTATTTATCATGGCTGATTGTTGTTTCTTGACAGTTTTTTTTGACTGTCCTTTCATTCTCTGCTTGAGCTTCAGGCCGCAAAGTAGAATAAGCACTGATCCCCACTTTCACCTAAGAGAGTAATTATTTCTGTTGTGTGGGCAAAGTTACATATTGTACTAGCAAGGGCTAAGCGCAGGAGCACTCATGTGGGACCAGCAGAGATACTTTTGACCATCAAGGATGTCTAGCTTCTTTATGAAAAGTATTCATATAGCCAAAGGCAGATTTTGAAGATATGCATGTTGAATATCCCTTGGAGTAACACTGACAATTTTTACGAGAGCCTCTGCCTGTGAACATTAGTTTAACATGCAGCAAAAAAACAGCATTGTGCCAAGCAAACTGGATTGCATATTATTACATTTTAAGTTCACCCAAAACTAACTCTATGGCCCCTTTCACACTACCGTCCGTTTTGACAGACTCCGCTTGCTCAGCAGGGATCACCCAGTTGATCCCCGCTGAGTTGGTAGATGACAGGTCCATCTCTTCTCAGTGTGCAGGCATGGACCTGTCAGATCTCCGCTCTCCCTATGGGGGATCGGATGAAAACAGACTGCCTTTGACACATGCAGACCATTCAGGTCCGCCTGTCAGTTTTTTAGGCGGACTTGAATGGACGCTCCATACAGTTTTATGGAGTGACGGATGTCAGCAGTAACATCCGATCCACTAAATTCAGACAGATGGAAACCCTATTTTCGTATCTGTCTGGCGGATTGGATGAAAACGGACAGGCGGATCCATTTTCATCCGATTCCCCATAGAGGAGAGAGGTGATCTTACAGGTCCTTCTCTCCACAGTGAGCAGAGATGGACCTGTCACCCGCCGCCTCAGCGGGGATCAACGGAGTGATCTTTGCTGAGCAGAGTCCCAGAAAATGGACATTATCTGCAAAAGAGCCCTGTGACAGAACCCACTGTCACTGTGTGTTTTGGAAGGGGCTGTGGTGTCGCCTCCTACCCACAGACTATGGCCCAGCAGAGAACGTGAGATTTGGAGGGCTATTGCCATCTCCCACCACCTGGTGAAGATGCCACCTCCAGACATTTGTGTCCACAGTCGCCGGTTCATCTGTGGCTGGGCTCCTGGAGTCGTTTCCGGCTACCTAAACCTATTGGCCCGGCTGGGCTAAATATATACTTTTATTCCACAATGTTCTTTTAGCTGATAAAGGCATATACAAGATGGCTATATTCCCAAAGCATGGGCCTACAAGACTTGGGGACAAAACAGCATTGAGATAATGTAATGTAATGCTACATCCCTTCTTCCCCATCCCCCCTTGTTGCTGTGTTAATTGTGTTGGGTCATGGCATGTAGACAAAGGTCTGGAGACACCTCTTAGCAGGGGATGTGTAAGGAGGGGCTGCCTGCTTATCATAATCTCTTCATATGTTGCAACTGTAGTTGTTTGAATATACAAGTGTTGAGTTTCCATTGGTTCTTCCTTGTTCCCTTCCCTCTCTATGACAAGGCTAAGCCCTTGTACACACGGTCGGAGATTTAGTCGGAATGTTTCCTATCGGACCGTTTTGCCGGATATTCCGACTGTGTGTGGTCTGCATCGGACTGTTTCCGTCGGAATATCCAACGGACCAACTTTTCCAACTTGCCGGTAAAACTTTCCGACAAAATGCTCCTATCGGACATACTCCGATCATGTGTAGCCTACTCCGACGGACAAAGTGCCACGCATGCTCAGATCAAATTCCTAGGCCAAAGCTATTGGCTACTAGCCTGAACGTAGTCCCGTCGTAACGAAATGTACAATTGGATTTTCCAACAACTTAGTCCGATCGTGTGTATGCAACATCACTTCTGGGCCTCTTCCGGATTTAATCTGTCGGAATTACTCCGACGGATTTGGTTGTCGGAATCTCCGACTGTGTGTACAAGGGCTTAGAGGAGTGTCCCTAACTGTGCTTAAAGGTGCATATTTGGTTTTGAATAAACAGTTTTATGCTCTGGATGTTTAACCCTCAACACCTGTGTGGCTTGTCTTGTGATTGAGGGGTTAAGGGCTGGTTATGGTGAGTCTGCAGGCTGCGGGTGCGTTTGGAGGACAGGAGACACAGGTCTGGCGGAGATGCTCAGCAAGTGTATCCGAGATCCATCACAAGCCCTAAATCTTCTCGCAGACACACTCTAATACTAGTCTATCTAACCCTGTAAAGAAGAAATTGCTATATTTACCTTTTCTGAATCAATTCGGTCCGGGCTCCAGCTGTCTGATGTGTGCAGGAGAGAACCGACAACGGCTGGGATATGCCTGGGAAGTAATGTCACCCATAGACTTACTATGGGCCTTCCATTGTCGACTGCTTCTCCTGCACACACCTACACAGAGAAGCAGCCACTGACAGCTCAACACGGGACCAGACCTTAGCAGCTGCAGAACAGATATGTTTTCCTTTACAGGGCTAGATAGATCCTTTTTAAAATGTGGCTGCAAGTTGGTTTAGAGTAAGTTAGGTTCTGGGTGAACGTCTACTTTATTTACGCAAAAATACACAAAGTCTTAAGCAATTTTCTTTTGCTTAACTACTTAACTACTGCCACTTTCAGATCACTACAACATATAGGCTAATCATTTTGCAGCCCATGGTAAGAACTAGGACAGCTTTTTGAGATAACAAAAAAGTAAATGTACACTTTTAACCTCTTCATCTCTTGAAGGTGTCTAGTATGTCCAAAGTCTGAAGCGCCTAAAGTGTTCTTTGCTTTATTGTAAAAGTGATCTGGGCTGTAGAGCCACCCAATTGTGGTTGCAACCCCCTTTATGGTCCCCAGTATCTGCCGCTCCTCCTCCTTCTTATTTATTTCACTTTTTACACTGTCCCTTATTTTTTGTTATCACTTTTATTCCTATTACAAGGAATGTAAACACCCCTTGTAATATAGATAAGCAGGATAGGGCCTGTTTAATGTGAGCTCTGTGGTCAAAAAGACCTCTCACATTTACACTTAAAAGCAATAAAGAAAGAAAAAAAAAGTTATTTTTTCCATAAAAAAAGGTCCCTTTAAGGCCACAGGGCTGAAGTGACATTTGACGTCGCTCCGGTCCTCCAAGGGCATAGAGTCTTTCCTGCCCATCCATCCCAGGAATCGGATCATTTCTGCCACTACTGACAGCTCCGGAAAGCAGCGGAGATGACTGGGAAGCGGTGGGGGGCACCTCTCCTGCTGTTTATAAAAGTGATCTTGCAGCGAATCCGCTGTTGAGACCACTTTTATGTTATAGCAAACCGCTCACTGTTTAAAAAGATATTGGGGTTATGGCAGCTATCTGCTGCCATAACTCCGATATTTAACGTCAAAGTAATGACGTATATATACAGTGGGCGGTCCAGAAGTGGTTAAAAAGCTTGGGAACCTCATTGAACCTGCAGAATGTGACTTCAAAATGCAGAAATTTTGGTGTATTGTCCATAATGTATCAAAATGTGTGTTTATATGGAAATCTTTTCTAATAGGGGAAAGAACTGAGAAGTATGGGTCAACATTGATCGGTAGGTTCTTAGAGCTACACTGAGAACATAAAGCACCCTAAGACATCTATCTGTGGGCAGTTGGATGTGCGAGTAATATCTGACGACCATCAACCATTAACTTGTTCATGTTCTCTTTTCTGTTTTCACTCTCTACCCTCTTGGGACAATTTGTATTATTAATTATTTTATTTTATGCACATCAAGAACCCCCTTGGAATTGACAACCATGCACCACACCAAAGGAGTTTTGCACCCTTTGTGAGGTCCTCACATGTATGCCTTGGCGCTCACGGGTAATACTCCCACAGTTCCTGGTGCAGACGTCCCCAGAAGGCCCTCTGTCCATTACAACATGTGTTGAACCTAGAACTGACCTCTTTGCATATTACATCTGCTCCTGAGGAAGTGGAGCACAGTCCACAAAATGCATTGAGCATTAAGGATGTCATTTTTCATACCACAATCATGTGTTTATATATAAATATATATACAGTTGTGCTCATAAGTTTACATACCCTGGCAGAATTTATGATTTCTTGGACATTTTTCAGAGAATATGAATGATAACACAAAAACTTTTCTTTCACTCATGGTTAGTGTTTGGCTGACGCCATTTATTATCAATCAACTATATCTACTCTTTTTTTAAATCATAATCATAACAGAAATGACCCAAATGACCCTGATCAAAAGTTTACATACCCCAGTTCTTAATACCATGTATTGCCCCCTTTAACATCAATGACAGCTTGAAGTCTTTTGTGGTATTTGTGGATGAGGCTCTTTATCTTCTCAGATTGGTAAAGCTGCCCATTCCTCTTGGCAAAAAGCCTCCAATTCCTGTAAATTCTTGGGCTGTCTTGCATGAACTGTACATTTGAGATCTCCCCATAGTGGCTCAATGATATTAAGGTCAGGAGACTGAGATGGCCTCTCCAGAACCTTCACTTTATTCTGCTGTAGCCAATGACAGGTCAATTTTGCCTTGTGTTTTGGATCATTGTCATGTTGAAATGTCCAAGTACGTCCCATGCACAGCTTCCTGGCTGTTGAATGCAAATGTTCCTCCAGTATTTGTTGATAACATACTACATTCATCTTGCCAACAATTTTGACCAAATTTCCTGTGCCTTTGTAGCTCACACATCCACAAAACATCATTGATCCACCTCCGTGTTTCACAGTAGGAATGGTGTACCTTTGATCATGATCATAAGCCTTGTTTATGGTTGTGGCCAAAAATCAAAATTTTGGTCTCATCATTCCAAACGACTTTGTGCCAGAAGGTTCGAGGCTTGTCTCTGTGCTGTTTGGCGTATTTTAAGCGGTATACTTTGTGGCATTTGCATAGTAATGGCTTTCTTCTGGCGACTCAACCATGCAGCCCATTTTTCTTCAAGTGCCTCCTTATTGTGCATCTCGAAACAGCCACACCAAATGTTTTCAGAGAGTCCTGTATTTCATCTGAAGTTATTTGTGGGTTTTTCTTTGCATCCCGAACAATTTTCCTGGCAGTTGTGGCTGAAATTTTAGTTGGTCTACCTGACCGTGGTTTGGTTTCAACAGAACTCATTTTCCACTTCTTGATTAGAGTTTGAACACTACTGATTGGCATTCTCAATTCCTTGGAAATCTTTTTATATCACTTTCCTGTTTTATACAGTTCAACTACCTTTGCCCGCAGATCCTTTGACAATTCTTTTGCTTTCCCCATGACACAGAACCCAGAAACGTCAGTGCAGCACTGGATGAAAGATGCAAGGGTCTGTCAGGAATCCTGAAACTCATTGACCTTTTATACACACACTAATTACAAGCAAACAGATCACAGGTAAGGTTGGTCACCTTTAATAGCCATTCAAACCCCCTTGTGTCAATCACCAGGGTATGTAAACTTTTGATCAGGGTCATTTGTGTAGTTTCTGTTCTCATTATGATTTAAAAAGAGTAAACACAGTTGATTGATAATAAATGGCTTCAGTCAAATACTAACCATGAGTGAAAGAAATGTGTTTGTGTTATCATTCATATTCTCTGAAAAATGGCCAAGAAATCATAAATTCTGCCAGGGTATGTAAACCTATCAGCACAACAGTATATATATATATATATATATATATATATATATATATATATATATATATAAAATATGAATTTTTGCTAATCATAAATCTACTATGTATTGTGGTTTTATCTACACAATCAGCTCTTAACACAATATCCATATGTGACAATGATGTGTTACGATCTAATCATTGATGAATTTGTTTTTACCTTGTCTATGAATTGTTTCAGTCATAGATACATCTTTTAGGGCTCATTTACGCTTGCTTTGGCTTCAGCACACATTAAAGCACCTACTGCTTCAACATGCTTTTATGATGTATTTTGATGCTTTGGTGGTGCTTCGATGAAGCTTTGATGATGCTTCAGTGAAGCATCGGGGATGCTTCCATGATGCTCTTTTGAAGCTTGACAGATGCCCTGTGTGTGTGTGGATATCTCATACCTGCAATTTCTCCAAAACAAAGTGAAGCTAAAGCTGAATTAAAGCCTCTCAAAAGCTGCAGGTGCTTCAAGCAAGCTTTGTCATAGAGTTCTATGGAGGTTTGAAGACACTTTAAAGCACCACTAAAGCGACATGGGGTATATTTTTTGAAGCAAAGCCAAAGCAAAGCAATGCAAATGCAAGGTGTAAACAGGACTGTAAGCTAACCATTTTATTTAGTGACGGGGGCTTTGACTGGCATTCACAGAGCTTTAACCGGTTCCCGACCAGCGCGCACTGATGTACATCAGCAGAATGGCATGGCTGGGCAAATGGGTGTACCTGTATGTCCTTTTAAATTTGCCGTCGTGCCATCGCATGCATGCTGCCAGCGGCGCATGCGCACGCCGGCCGGAACCCCTGTGAGTCAGGTCGCGGGTCTCGCAGACTCGGTGTCCTCAGGGATAACCGCGATTGCCTCACGGAGAGGAAGAATGGGGAGATGCTAATGTAAACAAGCATCTCCCCGTTCTGCCTAGTGACAGTGTCAGGCCGCGTACACACGGGCGGACTGTTCGCCCAACTTTGTCCGTCCAACAGTTTCGGCAAACAGTCCGCTCAAAATTAGCATGGACGGACATGGCCACACACGACGAACGAACAGTTTGCTGAAACCGTGCGCGATGACGTGAACGGCACGTACGACGGGACGAAAAATACGACGTCCTATACACTGCATTATAACTTTCGGTGTGAAAATCCTTTCTGAGCATGCGCGCAACTTTGTTTGACGAACAAGCCTACACACGAGCGGACTGTTCGCTGAAACAAGGTTTCAGCGGACAGTTTTACGGAATTTCCGAAAAACCTTGTTCGTCAAACTGTCCGCTGAAACTGTCCGCTGAAAGCCCACACACGAGCGGACTGTCCGCCCAAACACTGTTCAGCGGACAAAGTTGGGCGAACAGTCCGCGCGTGTGTACGCGGCCTTACTGATCTCTGCTCCCTGTGATCGGGAGCAGAGATCAGTGACATGTCACACATAGCCACACCCCCCCATGCCCCCCCACAGTTAGAATCACTCCCCAGGACATACTTAACCCCTACAGTGACACCTAGTGGTTAACCCCTTTACTGCCAGTGTCATTTACATAGGAATCAGTGCATTTGTATAGCACTGATTGCTGTATAAATGACAATGGTCCCAAAAATGTGTCAAAAATGTCCGATCTGTCCGCTATAATATCACAGCCATGATAAAAATCGCTGATCGCCGCCATTACTAGTTAAAAAAAATAATATTAACAAAAATGCCATAAAACTATCCCCTATTTTGTAAATGCTATAACTTTTGCGCAAACCAATCAATAAACGCTTATTGCGAATTTTTTTTTACCAAAAATATGTAGAATACGTATCAGCCTAAACTGAGACAAAATTTTTTTTGATATTTTGGGGGATATTTATTATAGCAAAATGTAAAAAAATAATATGTCTTTTTCAAAATTTTCGCTCTTTTTTTGTTTATAGTGCAAAAAATAAAAACCGCAGGGGTGATAAAATACCACCAAAAGAAAGCTCTATTTGTGGGAAAACAAAGGACGTCAATCTTGTTTGGGAGCCATGTCGCACGACCGCGCAATTGTCAGTTAAAGCGACGCAATGCCTAATCGCAAAAAGTGCTCTGGTCTGTGGCCAGCAAAATAGTCCGGAGCTTAAGTGGTTAAAAAAGCGTGTCCAAAGCCATGTTTTGAAGCAAGTGTAAACTAACCTTTACAATTGTTGATGAGGTTTTTTTTTTTTATAAAATTCGCTCTCAACATTATTTTTTCCTACTATTTACTGTGTTATGAGTCCACCTGTATTTATACATTTATGAATTATTAATATGTATTTCACCATTTACCTATTGTTTTGGAACATACCTCATTTAAAGTCCCAACCTTTTCTTTACTTTAACACAATAGGAATGGAAGCACAGGGGCCCTAGTATGCTATATGCTTCATATGAAGTCCCAAATTCCCCTCTCCCTTTTTAAGTAACTTGTTCATAAGCATTAAAGGGGTTGTAAAGGTAAATGTTTTTTCACCTTAATGCATTCTATGCATTAAGGTGAAAAAACATCTCACACTGCCGGCGCCCCCAGCCCCCCCCGTTTTACTTACCTGACCCCTCGAAAGTCCCGTGCTCGTCCCCGCCGTCCTCTTCGCCGCTCAGCCTGGCCGCTGATTGGCTGGAGTGGATGGATTGAAAGCAGTGCAGCCATTGGCTCGCGCTTCTGTCAATCACATCCAATGACGCAGCGCGCCGGGGCGGGGCCGTGTGATACAGCCAGCGGCTATAGCCGCTGGCTATATCACAGGAGCGTGCCCGCAGGTGCTTCTCACCATGCGCGGGAGCTCTCATGAACGTGAGAAGTACCTCTGGGAGGAAGCAGAGACATCCGCCGAGGGACCTCAGAAGAGCAGGTTCGGGGCCACTCTGTGCAAAACGAGCTGCACAGTGGAGGTAAGTATAACATGTTTGTTATTTAAAAAAAAAAAAAAATTTACTTTACAATCCCTTTAACACGGTTCTACAGGAGTGCAAGGGGGTGACAGAGAGCAGTGCAGACAGAAACTACCAGTGCTGCTTATTCAAGGAAGGGTACAATAGTGATTGGGACAGTTTTTGTAACCTGGCTGATCTTCAATGCTTAGAAGTAGCGATGAGCAATCTTGTGATTTTTCACTTTGCCAACCTTTTGCCATTTAGAGAATGCACTGGTAAGTCTATCATGACGGCGGGGTCTGACATGGCTTTGTTTATCAACAAAGCCATGTCACACAGCCACGGGGTCTTACAGATAGGCAGACCGTGCACTTAACTCTAAAGGGAATTTTTTAACGCAAATTTTGGCTTGTGGTGCTGTATGACAAATGTAGAGGCTAATTTTGATAACATTTTGGTAAGGCATAAACAATTTCTGCAAAGTCGTCCATTCCCATAAAGGTGGTGGTTGTGACTGACTGGATTCATCTAGTGATGGGACAAATGTAACCTATTATAGTAATGAAAACTTTAAACAATGAAACATGGCATACAAGACACATTAATCTACATCAGTCATTCTCAACCAGGGTTCTTCTTTCGCAATGTTTTTATTAGAACAGTTTTACGAAAACATGTTGCATGGGTTACAAAGGGAGAAAAAAGAAACATTAATGGACCATACCATCTGGTCAAATAATCCTCTAAGCAGTGGCTGATTGTTATTGACATTAAAATATAGGTGCCAATGTGACATATAAGTCTCCCTAGGAGAAGCGGAATTTATGTCATTCCAGTGGCGAAAAATTTGGGAATTATGAGGGGCTATAAGCTTCAAAAGTATGATAGAGCCGCATGAGAGGTCAGTGTGTGTACACAAAACTAGCCCAAGAGCCGGGCTCTGACAAAATAAAGCCACTGAAACAACCACTGTATCCATTGTCCAAAATAGGGCCCACCGTAGTCCAAATCAGTTGAGCATAGCAAAAGGTGAGTCTCAAGGAGCCAAAAACAAGATCAGGTGGTGTTGATTGAAATGCCTATGGATTCTAAAAGCCATGGAATATAAAAATGATATGAAAAGGGAGAGAAACAAAGAAAAGGAAAGGGAAAAGAGAAAGCAATGAGGAACAGGGAACCCTCTGGTCTCAGCCAGGTTTCTAAAGAACCCCTAGAGTTCCTCCAGTGGTTGCTAGGGGTTCCCTGAATTTAACATTGCCTGCAAAGTTCTGGACCCAATTTCATTTGCTTGACACCAGTGATTTATTTTAGATGTTTGTAAAGGGGCATTCTGAGCATCACTGTATAGTGGCCATTTTCCCCACTGACCACTAATGAATTGATTTTAGCAGGGGTTCTTTGAGAGGTGAAAATAATTTTAAGGGTTCCTCTGTCGCAAAAAGGTTGAGAAAGGCTGATCTAGATAGACAAGGTTATCCTGTAGCCGGATAGTAAGTATTGTGCTAACTGTAAATGACAGGTGGGTTCTTTTTTAAATGTGGGAAGGAAGGAAAATATATTTTAATTCTAGAAATAAAATCAAGTTCAGTTCCTTAGGCAGGCATATTGGTCCTCTTGGCAGCTAAGCCAGCATAGTAAATCTGAGAAGCATTGGTTCTAGTTGTTGGCTTACTTGCTCTAAAAGCAAACTCATTAACTGAACAAGTTGTCAAACTAACATAATTATGAACTAGCAAGTTCTTTGCATTCATAACACACCTCTTAAGGGATGTGGGAGCCTCTTCAAATTCCTTATCACTACATCCCACAATTCAATGTGCACAACCTGTAAAAAGAATCCCAATGCAATACCATTGTGGGCAGGCTGATGCTCAACTTTCTTAAAAGTCAAAATTCAAGATTTGCATGAAGTATGGGGGAGACAGGGACTGCAGGATCCTGGTTTGATGTTTGTACTTAAATCTGAAGTTTAGGTATTGCAATTTCTACACAGTTAGGCTTCATGTACACTTGGCCGTGATCTACCGCGGCCGTAAGAAAATCGTTGCAAAAACGCTCAGCCATTTTGCTGTGATTTGCCATATTTTGCGGTTTGCATTGGCCAGTCAAAACTTTCCTATCCTGAATGCGATTCTTACGCATTCAGGAGAGGTTGGTTGAGGCATCTTGAACCTCTCCTAACAGCAGGAACTCCTAAATGCTGCTAAAAGCCTATGGACACATAGAGGGTTATTTACGAAAGGCAAATACACTTTGCACTGCAAGTGCACTTAGAAGTGCAGTCACTCTAAATATAAGGGGTAGATCTGAAATGAGTGGAGGCTCTGCTGATTTTATCATCCAATCATGTGCAAGTTAAAATGCTGTTTTTCATTTTCCTTGCATGTCCCCCGCGGATCTACAGCGACTTTACTTCCAAGTGCACTTGCAGTGCAAAGTTGATTTTCCTTTAGTAAATTACCCCCATAGGCTTTTATGGAGTTCAGTTTAGGAGCTTTGGCAAAAAAATTTTCAAGTTTAGGAGCTGTAGTGTACATGAAGCCTTACATTGGTCCAGCTTTGTCCAATGTAAGTATGTATGTGCCATACCCATGGGATCCCCATGGAAGCTGGAGATCACTGTATTAGGCACCACTACTACAGTGATTGACTTTGACTTCCAGGTCCCGAGCTCAGCAGCTATCCTCCTGCTTAGTGAACACTGGTCGTCCGCTTGGTATGGGCATAATTCAGAGAACACTTTCAATTTTCTCAATGAATGCAAAGTGTTCCCTGATTGGATGAGATGAAGATCGTGATGTCACCACTCCACTTCTACGCCTCATTCATTTGATGACAAGAAATTATAAACTAAAAATTGTTGAGAATAAACGTGAATTGAAATTGAATTACTGGCCTAAAAGGTGTGGATAATGTGTACAGTTATCTTATACGATGTAAAAAAAAAAAATATATATATATATCTATATTTTTTTTTAGATGTTGCTTTTTGCATTGACTCTAATTATAAAGTGCTTGTAAAAATACAATTTTTATTGGGTTTTTATTTCGATGTGAAAATATTTTGTAAGTGTTCACAGGTATACAGAGCAGGCAGAGAAGAAAAAAATGGCTGCACATCCAGAACTCCCGATTGCCTTTTATTGATCACAAGGATAACACCAAATACACCAACAGAGGTCACGTAGACGCGTTTCACACATACATCTTATGCTTAATCAGGCATGTGATATGGTCTACGTCACTTTTTATTTTTATGAATTCATGCTGCAGGTGCCAAACAAAAAGCCCTGGAAGTCTTGGCACCTTTTATAAAACATCTGACACCTAACACCCTCTATGGATTGCATAGAAGATGCATGGAGTTAGAACGCCCATCAGCACTGGAAGCTGTAGAACATAATAAAGCATGACCCCATTAGTAAATATACAATTTAAATTCTATATTTTTTAAATGGCTTCCCATTTGATTGTTCTTGCATCAGTCCACAAGACCCTGCATAGCCAGTATCTAATTGGCTGGTGGGTGTATGCTTTAATGGTTTACACAATGCCATTAAACGGAAAGGTTTTTATCTGATTCTGCCAGGAAGAAGGTGTTCCCTTATAACAGCTGTGTCCTTTTTCCACAGAAATAATTTATAAATGGATCATAGTATACAAATATCATTTCCTCCCTGGCTCAGGCAGGAAAAAAATACATTTAGTTAGTTTAGTTTTCACCGGAGAATGTCTGAAAGCATGGAGTGCATTGAAAATTCTTGCCATTCAACACTCGTAACATTACAAGCTGTTCAAATGTCAGATACTAGATTCCAAATATTGAATGTGGACCTTAAAGTGGACATAAAATAGATAGGATGGTATATAATATATACTAGTTTTAACCACTTCAGCTCCGGAAGGTTTACCCCCCTTCGTGATGAGGCCATTTTTTTGTGATACGGCACTGTGTTGTTTTAACAATTGCGCGGTTGTGTACCCTAATAAAATTGATGTTCTTTTTTTCCCACAAATAGAGCTTTATTTTGGTGGTATTTTATCACCTCTATGATTTTTATTTTTTGAGCTATAAACAAAAAAAGATTTTTTTTAAAAACATATTTTTTACTTTCTGCTAAAAAAAATGTAAAAAATGTAGGCCAATATGTATTCTGCTACATATTTTCATAAAATCCCAATAAGCGAATATTTATTGGTTTGTACAAAAGTGTCTACAAACAATGGGATATTTTTATGGAACTTTTATTTATTTATTTTTTACTAGCAGCGATCAGCGACTTATAGCAGAGCTGCGATATTGCAGCAGACAAATCGGACACTAACCCCAATTTAAGGGATTAACATCAGGGGCAATCAAAGGGTGTCCTTAGGGAGTGCTTTCTAACTGTGCGGGGCATGCTTTAACTGTGGAAAGACAGAGATTGGTGTTCCTGTTTAGGAGAAACACAAGATCTATGTCTTCTTCTGTTACAGAACGATGATCTGATTCTGCCTCTCTCGGGAACGATTGGCGGGTCCCAGTGGACATCAGATCCGCCGGGAGTTGGTTGCCGGCGGCGCACGTGTGCTCTGCAGACCCAGGAGAGCAAAATCTTGTACAGGTATGTGGTATCGCGCAGGAGAGCTGCCGCATAGCGGGACATGTACATAGGGTGGTCGACAAGTGGTTAAAGTTTTTACATTTTGCAGTTGCTTCTTTGTTTCTGGCCTAGGCCAAAATGATGTCATACATCCCATAAGCCTTCATGGGCATTTTTTTCTTTGATCTGGGAGGAGGGACTTTCTCAGCTAAGCACATCCTCCCAACTGTATAACTGAGCTAAGTGCAGATGGATTCCAGGAAGTAAATGTTAATTTAATCACCTGCCCTTACTCAAGCTAGAAATGCTAGGGGGTCATTTTCAAATTGATTCCTCAACAAAATAAAGCATGGAGACATGGGTGGATGGTTGAGTTTGCTTTGAATATTTAAAATAATTAAATAGAGTTTTCAGTTTGTGGCACTCGGACTCATGTGCTGCTTGGTCCCTCACGTCAATGCCCTGTGTTGGTATAGCTGAGTAACACGCACACCCTTTATCCCAAACCTCCTCACACACAGTGGTGTCACTAGGGTTGATGTCACCTGGTGCAAAAAAAATTGGTGTCACCCCCCCTCTGCCAACTATAGCCCCCCTTCAGTACAAGCCACCCTCTCTCAGTACAGACCCCCCTCATTAAGTACAGACCCCCCACTAAATGCTGACTCCCTTTACTCAGTATAAACCCCCTCTCATTAAGTACAGACCCCCTCCATCAGTATAGATCTCCCTTCTCAGTGCAGACCCCCCTCAATCAGCATAGACCCCCCCATGAGCATAGACCCCCCTCAGTGCAGACCCCCCATCAGCATAGACCCCCCATCAATGCAGACCCCCTTCCAAAAACATTGATCCCTCTCAGCGCAGACCCCCCCTCCAAAAGCATAGATCCACCACAATGCAGACACCATGGCAAACCCCCCCCCCCCCCCCCCCCCACGCCTCACACCCTCCTGCCTGTTATAGCACCAGCTCAGGGCCAAGGCAAGGCGGGTGACTAGGTAAACTGTAGTACACCCGTCCCGGGTGGCAGCTGGAAAGGAGAGAACAGTGAGCAGCTGGAGATAATGACACACATGTGACAGACTCAGCAGCAGGGAAGTAGGAGGAGGCAGAAGGACACAGACCAGGGCAGCGTGTCTGTGGTGCTGGAGATGTTCCGGCTGGGACAGATTAAAAAAAATGCCAGGGCTTTCCTCACCCTCAGGAGAGTCGAGATGGTCTCACCCATCTAACAGGTGTCACCACCTGGGTGCGGACCGCAACCCCCGCACCCCCCTAGCTGAGAGAGCAGGAGCTGGCAGCATTGACAGTTGTTCTGGGGTATGAATTTTAGAAGATAGTTTACTGGGGGATATTTATTTTGTTGTGTTCAATGCATTATACTTAAAAAAGGTGAGGGGCACCAATACTCTACTTTAGGCATCAAGAAAAAATCCTAGATCTACACAACTCATGGAGTTCATAAAGCCTGGCGCAAACATATTTTGCCAAAGTGTCTCTCATTCATCGTAAAAGTGGTGCTGAATGCACAAATTAATGCACCTGTCTAGAACTTGAATTTATTTGGCTTATGCTGTGCCACTTTTAGAATGCACTCAAGACACTTTCACAAATCTGTCTGAGACAGTTTTTCTCTCTGTACCCCAAAAGAGAGGTCTTAATTAGCTCCACTTTTACATTTGTCACATTCAATGCAACACGATAACGTGATAGATTCAATGCGACACAATGTAAAAGTGGCGCATTCTAGAACTACCTGAACTTGGTGCACAAGTCGCTGTCAGAACCAAAAGTGTTGCAAATGCTTCATTCATTTGGAGCAATACATTAACAAGTGGGAGTAACACCAGAAAAGTGGCATGTAAGTATGTGTGAATCACCAGTGCAAGAATAACTATAATTTGTGTAAAAAAAAACATAAAACGTATGTCAAACTGGTTGCTGCAGTCAAAAAATGTTCCTCCAATAAATGAAAGCAATAATAACGAAAATAGTGTTGGCTCCGCTACCCCAATATCATAACGTTAAGATTCACCATTTTTTTCAACCGTGAAATAGTTTACTGTGCAATGATCGCTGTTTGTTTTTTATGAGGACGGATACTATTTGCTCATAGTTTATTGGCAACTGCAAGGATAAACAACACAAGTGGAGTGGTTATCCCTTCTCAATGAACTCAATGATGCATTTATACCATTATCTGGTGAGTGGCCAATCCATGTGGTGGTGTGATCACGGGAGTGGTGGAATAGTCACAAGCAATCACGGATGAGAAATTAAGAGCACAGGAATAATATATTCATAGTGGATAACCCACACAGGGATTTCCAGTGGAAACTGGCATAATGTATAATAATATAAAACCAAATGCACAGATATTGGGTGTTTATATTAATGTTATGTTGAAGCATATAATTGCATATTATTGTTTTTTATGATAAAGGCTGATAGCGTGTGATAACGATTATACACTATTGGGCACAATTAGTACCTCATTTTTTTAGGTTGAAAAGAGTGCTGAATCTTAACATTATGATATCGGGGGAACACAGCCAACACTATTTTCGTTAGAAAAGTGGCATGGCAGCTTGATGGAATTTTTAACTTTTAGCATTACCCTTACATTTTCCAATTGAGAGATTGCCAGTTTAACAACTTGCCGCCCGCTCACCATCAAATGAAGGAGGGGCGGTGAGGCTCTCATTCTGGGAAGATGTCATATGGGGGTGCACAGTGCAGCGATCTCGACCGCACCATGTTGCTAGGACACGACGCGACCCTGACCCCTTAAAGAGCAGCGGCTCTTTAACCATGTGATCGGCTGTGTCCAATCACAGCCGGTCACATGTTAACACGGAGATGCCAGTAATCGTCTCTCATCGCCTCACACTGACAGAGTGTGTGGCGAGGAGAGACAATCAGCGGCATCTCCTCCCTGGGGACATCAACACATGTAATCAGGGTACTGATCATCAGTGCCCTGATTACAATAACACGCCACCAGTGCTAGCAATCAGTGCCACAAGTGGCACCAATCAGTGCCCATTAGCGATGCCAGTCAGTGCTGGCTATCAGTGCCACCTATCAGTGCTGCCCATCAATGCTCATCATTGCTACCCATCATGCCCAGTGCCACCCATCAATGCAAATCAGTGCCTATCAGTATCACCCATCAGTGCCCAGTGCCGCCTATCAGTGCTGCCAATCAATACCCATTGCTTCTGCCCATCAATGCTAATCATTGCTGCCCATCAGCATCACCCATCGATACCCATCAGTGCTGCCTATGCGTGCCGCCTATCAGTGCCCACCAGTGCCACCTATCAGTGCCCATCAATGCCATCCATCAGTGCTGCCTATCAGTGCCCATAAGTGCTGCCTCTTCAGTGCCCATAAGTGCCACCTCATCAGTACCCATCAGTGTAGCCTATCAGTGTCCATCAGTGCTGCCTCATCAATGCACATCAGTGAAGGAGAAAAATTACTTATTTTGAAAATTTACTGACAGAAACTAAGAAACTTTTTTTTTTATGTTTTAAAAGTTTTCAGTCTTTTTTTTTGTAAAAAATAAAAAACCCAGAAGTGAATAAATACCACCAAAGGAAATCTCTATTTGTGTGAAGAAATTGATAAAAATTTCACAAGGTTACAGTGTAGCCTGACCACACAATTGTCATTCAAAGATTGACTGAAAGCCCAGAATTGGCATTGGCAGGAAGGGGGTAAAAGTGCCCTGTAGGCAAGTGGTTAAGTAAAAATTCCCTATCTGTTTCTGATCATTTTAATTTGTACTCCCAGCTCCCAGGTTTTGCTATGATGGAAAACAGTAATTATGAATTTCACCTGCTTCGGAAATCTGGTTTTGTGCCCACAACAGTCATACACTGTAATGTACTATGATGATATTATACTGGACAGGGACAGACTAAAACCATGTGAACTACAAAAAACGATCAATATCCTGATCTGTCTTGCAGCATAAGAAATATTGGGATAACACTAATGAATATGAGAAAAAAAAATGAAAGATTTAGTTAAGCCACTGTAGAAAGTTTGACACAAAATCATTTAACCTGAGATAATTAAATCTAACAACCTAATACGGCCCCAGAGGTCCTTTTTTACTTATGTATTTACTAACAAATAAAAGAACAATGCCTCTTCAGGTAACATGGGTCTAGTCCTACAAGGATATGGTCTGCTATCACCAATGCTAGATGAGGGACCCGTTTTTATAAATCTAGGTCGTGCCCTCTGGGTATTTATTTGTTAAACTGACCTTAAAGAGGAAGTAAACCCTGATGAGTATACTTCCTCTTTCATTCCCTGCAAAGGTAAAGCATAATGGACTACTATGCATCGCATAGTAACCCATTATGTGTCACTCACCTGACACAGGAGCCAGCGAAGTCACCGCTGTCCCCTGTAGTCCGGCGCATCCATCTTCTCGGTGGGTCTCGCTGCTCTGCCGCTGTCATTTGGCAAAGCCACGATGACGTCACTCCCGCGCATGCGCACGGGAGCCGCCACTCACGGCATATCGCCGTTGACCGCGGCGCGCTCAGTGCGCCTGCGCGCCACGGTCTGCAGCGCATGCGCCGTACACAGCGGTGCCTGTCTTTCGGCAAATATCTCCTAAACCTACACGGTTTCTTGGACCCACAGGTAAGCCTTAATCATCGGGCCGTTCACATCGGGCCGTTTTAACATGCATGTCAAATCGCCACCTCTTGCTGGCAACGGCACCGTCCGAATTGGTGAGTTTAGATGAACACGCACAATTTCAAACCGCCCCTCAGTGTAAATGTGGGCTCAAGGAAAAGTTTGGGGTTACTAAAAAAAACAGACATACATACTCACCTGCATGCGGCATTTGCAGTGTGATGCTGCAGCTCTCCCGCCCGGCTCTCAGCTCGAGAATTGAACATGATCACATGACCGCTAATTGCTCATTTCTCAGTCAGATCTGAGCAGAGAGAGGGGACTGCCAGTCGCCACTCTCTGCTCTGCCCCTCCAGCACTCACTGGAACACCGCCGGGCTGGAGAGTGGGCAAGCACAGCTGGCTTTGTCTCTCAGCCATGTGCTGAGAGCTGAAGACAACTGTCAATCAGGTAGCTGGATGGATCCTGACAAAATGGCCATGATCTTTCCAGAGTTTGGGGCGGCTCTATGACAGGCAGTTGACTTGTTTCACAAGTGATAGCGATTGGTGAACAAGCAAGCTATCGCTTGTGAAACGCGTCAACTGCCTGTCCTGTGTTTGTCTGATACACTTGACAATAAAGGTACATCAAGCACGTTTTTTGGAACTTTCAGGCCGTGTACACACGGGCGGACTGTTCGCCCAACTTAGTTTGTCAAACAATCCGACAAACAGTCCGCTCAAAATTTGCATGAGCGGACTTGACCACACACGATGAACGAACAGTCCGCTGAAAGCGTGCGCGATGACGTGAACGGCACGCACGACGGGACTAGAAAAACGACGTCCTATACACTGCAATGCAACCTTCGGCGTGTAAATCCTTTCTGAGCATGCGCGGAACTTAGTTTGACGAACAAGCCTACACACGAGCGGACTGTCCGCTCAAACCAAGTTTCAGCGGACTGTCTTACGGGAAACTTTGTTCGTCAGACTGTCCGCTGAAACTGTCCGCTGAAGCCCACACACGAGCGGACTGTCCGCTGAAACACTGTTCAGCGGACAAAGTTGGGCGAACAGTCCGCCCGTGTGTACACGGCCTAAGAGTGCAACCATTTCTTTGGTTTATTGGTATTGGACAGTGGTGAGCCGGGGTCTGCGCCTGTCATCCGTTTGCACCTGGAGGTTTGCCTGGAGCAGTGTGTGCTCTTCTTTGATCAAGGAACTTTAGCCTGCTGGCAGCTGATTCTGGGTTATCGGGAAGTACAAGTAAGGGCATTCCTGTGACTCAGAAGAAAGGTATGGCTGAAAAATCTTGACAGATTTATGCCCTCCCTGTCCAACCACTAGGAGGTTTATTGCTAGTGGTGCATGCTGGGGTATGATATAAATATTTGCGGAAAGGCTTGGTGAGGGGTGGAAATGGCTTCAGCCTGAGGAGGTGTGTGTAGTACTTTGTGCTGGCTAGACATGTGCATTCGTTTTTTAATGCATTTTCATCCAAATTTCGGGTATTTTCGTTATTGTTTTAACAAACGATATCAAATGCGCAGAATCTGAAATACCCAAAGATCCGACACAAACAAATGCTATATTTTAGTTTTCATTGCAACAGTTATGTGCCTAACCTTAGCTCTATTACTTCAAGATTATTTTACATAGAGAGAAAAGATTCGACATAGAGAGAAAATATTTGATATTATAGAGACAATAGCAAAAAAGGTTGAATGTGCCTAACCTAACTCTATTAGTCCAAGATTATTCGACATAGAGAGAAAAGATTTTATATGAAGATTCGACAAAGCAGTCACCGCAAGCGGACATTTATGGTCAAATGCTCCGCCCATAGGCTATAGAAGAATTCTAATGTTGGTTGACTAGTAATAATAATTCATAAATATAATCATTACTAGTGTCATACAACATCTACTATAGCTTGTAGGCAGAACATTCGACCGGAAATGTACAATTGCGGCGTCGTACAGTTTAGTTGCTCCATCGAATCTTCTTAGAACATTCGACAGACACCATAAGCCTTCAATGACAGATTCGCCTTAATTATTTCGGATTTTCGGATGAATGCATTTTTTAATGAAACAAAATAAATAAAAACGAATTTCGGGAGTAACTAAATAAATTTATTTTTGGATGAAAACAAAACGAAAATGAAATTCCGGAACAAAATATTTCAGTGTGCACATGTCTAGTGCTGGCTAGGTGCTTTTGAAGGTGGACTTGGGTCAGCATGGCCACCCTGACTGGTCTGCGGTAACGACACCCCATACACAGCAAACTGAGATGCCTTGTATATTTCAACACCTTTCTATTTATACCAGAATTATTAGCAATAATAATATATACTTATTATTATTAGGCAATTTGAGTTCCAATAGCCCTTCTATTGGTCCAGACTACACTTGCCAGCTTTCACTCCCCACATGCACCAATGAACCTTGGCTGCCCATTACGTCATTGGCCTGTCGTAGGTTTGCCATTGGTGAAACTTGAGTAACATGTAACATCTCAATTTAGTTTTGTTCTGTTGCTGAGCAATTTCTATGCAGCTTTTAATAGGATTTTAGAGACTGAAGGTAATACAGCAGTGAACAATTAGCCAGGCTCAGGACATTTATAATGATGAAGAATTGGCTGAAACGTATTAGAGAAAAATAGCACAATCAGGTGTTTTGGTAAATGCAAAATGTGGTAGTAGGCATATGAAATACTTACCTTAGAACGAAGCCCTCCAGTGGCTCGTTGTCACCACTGAAGGCATCTCCATCTTCTCCCAGTCTTACTTCCGGGTTCGTGTCCTCCGGCCAGTGATGTGATGATGTCACTCCCACGCATGCATCATGGACCACGGTACAGAACTCTGAAGGGGCGGCACGAGTATGCTGTCCCTTCAGAGTGCATGCGCCGGTGACGTAACCAGATGCATGCGGTGTGAATATCTCCTAAACCCTGTAGGTTTAGGAGATATTTACTGTACCTACATGTAAGCCTTATTATAGACTTACCTGTAGGCATAAGTGCCAAAAAAGTGTTTACTTCCACCTTTAATATAAGAATTTAAATACTGCATATGATACAGCAGTGTAAAGATGGCCAGCAGCAGGACAGTTTTAATTGGAGATACTAGGGCTAACTGGCGCATGTCTAACATTTATTCTATCTATAAGGCTCCATACACACTGGACGTTAAAATAACGTTATAAAAACGGCAGTAGCTTTTCAGTGAGTCTTTCAACATTTTTAAAGTTTTTGCAATAGTGTTTATCAGTGGTTTTTTTTGCGCTTTTCCACGTTAGCGTTTTTTAGCATTTTTTTATTTTAAGAAATTTTTATTTATTTTTTAATGGATCAAAAATGTTAAAAAACGTTGGTGAGCCACGTCTTTAATTGTTTATCTACGTTTATCAGCGTTTATGTGCATTTAACTTTTTAAGCATTTTTTGTGGTCAGAAAAACAGCTCCTGAACGTGATTTTAGGGCGTTCAGACAACAGCCCTTAAATTCCACTGTTGATAAACGTTCAAAAACTTCCATGTGTACATGGAAACATAGGATAACATAGAGGGGAGTTTATGGGCTGTTAAAAAACGCCCAAACTCCCAAAAACGGCCGTTTATGAGCTTCAATGTGCATGTAGCAAGGGGGTGCGGTAAGTGTGAAATTATATAACGTAACTTCATTTAGGTAAGTTCACCATGGTCAGACAACAGACAAAAGTGATTGCTGACCTCAAATCATAAACAAAATTAAATAGGAGACAACCCCCCCCCCCCCCAATAATCCAATAATAAGAACAAAAAAAATCAGCAAATTGGACATGCCCAAAAGAGCTAGCAATCAGAATAAAAGTATATTTTCCAAACTGACTCTAATCTCCTCCTATGCAGTTTGTCAGCTTTCCCTACAGCACCTTCCAGTTGACACTATGGGGTTAATTTACTAAAATTGGAGAGTGCAAAATCTGCTGTATGGACCGACCGTTCTGATCCACCTAAAAAACTTGAAGCTGATTGGTTTCTATGCAGAGCTGCGTCAGATTTTAATTTGAGATATTATGGCTAACTGGTGTATGCCTAACATTTACTTTATCCATAAGGGCAAGTGGATGCGATGAATGGGAAAGGATATAACGTTAGTTCATTTAGGGATGTTCACTATGGTCAGGACAGCAGCCAAAAGTTGTTAAAGTTGCTACAAATATAAGTCACATGACAAGTCGCACAAGTGTGAATGGGGCCTTAAAGTGAAGGGGTTGACTTAAGCAAAATCCTCCTTAACCCTGTTGACCCTTCTAAACCTGTTGGCCATTGTTTAAAAGCCATGCAGTGCATTAAGGCTTAAACAAATTCTTCTGGACAAATCTGCACATAAATTTCCTGGACTGCAAATATTTAACCCACAGGATTCTCCTCAAACCCATGGTAGTATCAAATCAGAACCTCATCCCTGGGACTGATACATGTGCAGGACTTTGGGGTAACTTTGGTCCATCTTCCTCAATAGTTCCACTGTCTAAACGAGCCTTTCTCAACCTTTTAACCCTGGAGGAACCCCAAAAAGAATTTTCAGGTCTCGAGGAACCCTTACTAAAACCAATTTATCAGGGGTCAATAGGAACAATGCCCCTTATACTGGTGGCTAATAGGAAGAATGCCCCCCTTAAGGTGGTGCTCAGAATGCCACCCTTGAAGACAGCTAAAAATATATTTGGTGTCATGCTGCTGGCTTTGCTAAGTGGTGCAGAACCTCGAACTCTGTAGGCACCATCAAAAAGGTGGTTCATCAGCCACAGCTCAAGGAACCCCTAGCAACATCTGGAGGATCCCCAGTGTTCCACGGAAACCTGGTTGAGAATGGCTGGTCTTAACAAAAGTCAATAAAATGTTAGATACTTCTAAAGTGATTCCTAGCTCTAGTAAATTTAGCTGAAAAGTGAGTATACCTGTGGGAGTGAGAGCACTGCGCTCATTAACCATGCGACTGACAACATTATCTTGTTCTTCTTCTTGGCGTCGTTAATGGCCAGTGGGTTGAGGATGGCAGACTGCCGGTCTATGCTGATTACCACAGTGACAAAAGCACAGGAATACATAGACAGAAGCTTTAGGAACATCAGTATTCTGCAGGCTATGTCTCCAGCATGCCATTGCACTGTAATGTTCCAAATAGCATCCAACGGCATCACGATGAATGTTACAAGCAAGTCGGCTGTGGTGAGATTGAGGATTAGGATTCGTACATGTGACCTTTTCTTTCTGCTTGTCCGAGCAGCAGACCAAAGAGCAGCCAAGTTGCAGGTGGCCGACAGCGTGAAAATGACAAATGTAATGATCACTCTCGCCTTGGCAGCTGGGGAGAAGGTGGGCAGCTGAAAATGGGTGTGAGTTCCATTAGTTGAAGTCATATTTACATCCAAGTCGCATGAGCTGCTGAGCCACTGTGCATTGCTGCAGCCTTTGATGCTAATTTCCTTAGAGATATTCATTTCTGAAAAAAAATAAAATAAAAAAATTGTCGTTCATTGCATAGGTTTCATCTTACACATATAGGAATAATTATAACAGAAAAATTGCTATTTCTATATATTGTTTGTTTCACCAACTGGGTGCTGTAGACTTAAGATTACGTCATAACCATAATTCTGTTTTTTATTAGTATTATTATACAGATTTACATATTGCCAACAGTTTGCGTAGCGCTTTACAAAATGGAGGGAGACGTTACAAATACAATACAATGCAATACAAGAGGAATCAGAGGGCCCTGCTCATTAAAGCTTAATCTAAAAGAAAGGGTCAAATAGTACAAAAAAGGTAATAACTGTGGGAGATAAGCTGATGGAGATTAGATGGAGCCTTTCTGAAGAGATGGGTTTTCAGGGATAACCTAAAGGAGGACAGACAGACTGGGGTTGAGAGTTCCAAAAGTTGGTAGAGGCTCTGGAGAAGCCCTGAAGGTGAGCATGGGAGGAGGTGACAAGGGAGCTAGGGAGCAGGAGGCCTTGGGAGGTGTGAATGGAATGATTTGATTGATATTTTAAGACAAGGTTGGTGATGTAACTTGGAGCAGATTTGTGGATGGCTTTGTAGGTTGTTGTTAGTATTTTGAATTTTATTTGTTGGGTGACAGAGTAGGAGATAGATGGACAGATTGGGGTTGAAAGTTCCAGAGGATGGGAGAGGCTCTGGAGAAGTCTTGGAGGTGAGCATTGGAGGAGGTGACAAGAGAGCTAGAGGACTAGGAAGTAGAAAAGAGAATGGTTTAGGTGATATTTTGAGATGAGGTTGGTGATGTAGCTGGGGGCAGAGTTGTGGATCGCTCTGTAAGCTATTGTTAGTATTTTGAATTGTATTAATTTGGTGAGAAGAAGCCTGTGGAAGAATTGGCAGGGAGGGGTAGCAGACATTGAACGGATTGGTAAGGTTGATGACCTTGCAGCAGCATTCATGATAGACTGAAGGGGAGATTATGTTAAGGTAAGTCAACAAGGAGGGAATTCCAATAGTTGAGACACCCCAAATATTAAACACGATCTTCACCCCTATCGTAAAAATTACAGCAAAGGCACCTTTAGAAATGTTTAGGAAACAGATACTTAAGATAATTACAGGATGTTTATTCTTTGCTTTTTTTTATTAATATTCTTTTCCTACCCGTTCTTCTCTCTTTACTTCCTGGAACTCAGCCTAGAACTCTGGGTCTGCCACCTTGAACCTGTGATAGGAACTTCCCAAGATGCAATTGCGCGGTTACATCACCATATCAGCATGCCAGGCTGTATGCTGTTGTGATTTTTACTTGAGGGGGGGATAGCCCACATTAAGAACAGTTGCACAATTAGCAATGACTGATTCAGAATCTCCAGTTCATAATTTTTTGATCCTCCTGAATATTGGCAGGTTGTCAGATCTGCTGTTAATCACTAATTTTAGGAACCTAATGGCCCGTACACAAGATCTGAAAACCAAATGCAAAATACTGCTCGTACGATAATCGGAACATTAGTTCAGAACTTTCGAGAGCCGATCACAACAATTCATCTAATATTATTCGATCGGACAAGCACGAAAATTTTCCTCGTACAATACCAGATCGTACGATTTTCGTTTAGTCAGCACAATGACCCTTAATTACCTTATGCACCAATGGGAGTCCTTCTTGTGGTTGCCTCTCGGCAAACCCTGTTAACAATCTGAAACACTCTACTACTATGTTATTGTTTATGATTCACTGTTTGTATGTTTACATGTTTTTCTCTCTTGTAGAACAGTTAATAAGCTCCCGAAGAAGCATTTAATTGCGAAACATGTAGAGCGTTTTTCTTGCAGACCACGTAATGATTGCAGGATCATAATGATGTTCAATGTCATGCACTTTCTGTTTTAGAGAGATACTATCTAGTACTATTAGTACTTGCATTTTTATTGTCCAAACTTTTAAATGTGACTTTTTTGTATTATGTTTTAAATAAAGGATTATGTCATTTTTATAATTGGTGCCTACAAAGTCCATTTTTCCTGTATTGTTCTTCTATTCAAAATAGTTAGCACAGTTGTCGTCTGAAAATACAATACAAATGCACTACAACACATGACATCTCTTCCTTTTTTTTTTCTGTCATACGAGAATTTTCGTGACTTTAGTAACCTATTCAATTTCTAAAAAATCTGATGATCTGTCGTCCGATTTTCGGATTGTGTGTATGGGGCATAAGGCTAAGCAGTTATACGTTTTTGCAGATTAGACAAGTCTTCATGCATACATACATACATAGCGGTGGATCAAAAAAACGTTTCTGATTCATAGATTTGCCTGTTTATAAAGCCAAGCTGGCCAAAAGTAATCCAGACCTTCCCTTCTGGAAATTGTTCCCCAAATCACATGCATGGGAGGTAAGAAAGAGGAGTCAGGATTCCACAGGTACAGCATCTGACTGCAAAGATTGCATAGTGATGGGTATGTATAGTTAAAGTCAAAGTCCAAGTTACCTTTCACTTGGAATAGTTTGCCAAGCTGGTCCAAACAAACTTTCCATAACTAAGTTATTCTCCTGCTCACAGCTCTTTATCATAATGTAGTAGCATCAGCTACATAGAGGATGTAGCACTGTGTTCTGGCAGCATCATGGGAGACTTCCCATTGGGGTTGAAAATAGAACAGAAACGAGTTAGGCTGGGTGCTTATTATATTTAGTCCGTATATTTGTATTCATTCATAAAAATACAAGCATTCAGACCAAGTTGATTTTGTTTCAGCAGCAAGTGAGAGGTTGTCCGTAATGCTGTTGGAACACAGTGCTGCATATTGTATGTAGCAGATGCATTTACTATATGATAAAATGCTGACAGTGGCAGAATAACTTAGTCATGGAAATAGTTCCTTTGGGCCTGCTTGGCCCAAACAAACTATTCTTTTACAAAAGTTTTTATTGCAGAGTAACAATAGTATGGAACAGTACAATAGGCTTACAGTGGGATGTCGGTACAGGTAGTTGCAGTTTAGTACAATTAAAGCAAATTACCAGGTAACCTTGTACACATTCCCTGGATCAAGACAGACCCTGGGTTTTCACATATATGTAACACAAACACGGCCTGGAGTATTCCTAAAGCCTATAATGATCATATCTGGTGTAGTTGAAGGATGAAAAAAAAAGGAGGGAAGGAAGGAGGGGGAAAGTCAAGGGGCAAGAGGAGATTGGAGGGGGCAGAAGGTGTGGAGAGCCACAGAGGGATAGGGGGGTCTGGAGGGAAGAGAGGGAAGCAGAAAGAGGAGGGGGGGGGGGGGCGGTGGGCCCACGGGGTGTGCTCCAGCAGGCTCCTACAGCGACAGCAAGGTGGTATCAAATCTGGGAGAGTGGTGGTACGCTATCCAGGGTTGCCAGACTCTAAGAAATTTGGTATGAGTGTCGGAGAGAACAGAAGACAGTTTTTCATTGACCATGACATCATTCAGACGGTTTTTGACCGCCTCAAAGCTGAGGGCTGGGGTTCTCCATGCTCGCGCTATAGTCAGCTTAGCTGCGGTAAAAAGATGCTGTGCCAACTGCCGTTCTGAGCGTAGTAGTTCTGGTATCGCTTTCCCGAGAAGAGCCTGGAAAGGATCCCTTTTTAGGTTCACCCGGAGTAAACTACGGAGTAACGCGTAAACCCTGACCCACAATCTGCACACCCTCGGGCACGTCCACCAAATATGGGCCATTGTGCCCTCCTGGCCACACCCCCTGAAACAGAGAGAGGAGCAGGTGGGAACAAAGCGGGCCAAGCGCGTCGGGGTGTAATACCACCGGTATAGGACCTTATAGGCGTTCTCTAGGATTGTGACGTTGCATGAGCATTTTGACAAGGTTAGGGTCATTGCCTGCCAATCCTCCGGATCGAGCTGTTTCCCCAGGTCCCTCTCCCACTGCAGGTGATAGGATCGCACCGGGGGTTTCTTCCCGGAGATCAAGGCTGAATATATTAAAGAAATCAGACCAGGAGAATGAGGCCTGGATCTGCAGATGCTCTCGAACAGTGACAACCGGTGAGGGGCGTCCTGGGACTTGATGAGGCTTTGCAGGAAGTGATAAATCTGGAGATATCTAAAATACTCCCTCAAGGGTATATCGTGAGATGAACGCAAGGCTGCAAATGGCAGTATTCTAGTAGGAGTAAGTAAGGAATGAACGTCTACGAAACCATTGAGGGTCCACCATTTAAACTGTGCAGAGTCATCAAGACCCGGGGGGAAAAGGGGGCAACGAAGGAGTCGCAGCAGCGGGAGATGGGGAGAAGCCAACCCCGCCGAATACTTCACTGAGTCCCAAACTCTCAAAGTGTGGAGCATGCAGGGCCCCGTAATCGTGGGGCGGTGTTTAGGAGGGAGCCAGGGCAAGGAGGAAATAGAGATGGGGTTCACGTCGAGTAGGTCGATAGCAGCCCACAAAGGGAGCTGGTACGTCTCGTGGAGATGAGAGAGGGGTGCTATGGTGGCTGCTATATAGTAGCTTTTTAGGTTCGGGACTGCAAGGCCTCCATTCGCTCTCTTAGCGAACATGATTTGTCTATTGATACGGGGGCGGGATGACCCCCAGATAAATTGTAGGACCCTACGCTGATGAATGTTGAGGATGTGTGAAGGAATCGAGATTGGGAGGACCCGAAAGTAATATAGTAGCTTCGGGAGATATGCCATTCTGATGGCCGATATCCTCCCGAACCATGAGAGGGGAAAAAATGACCACGATGTCAGCATATCCGATAAGCGCTTGAACAGTGGTGGGTAGTTAGCCTGATAGAGGGCCTGATATGTGGAGGTGATGTAAATTCCCAAATAGGGTAAGGAGGAGACCCATTGGTAGGGAAAGGCCGCTTGCAAGTCCCTCAGTAGGTCCTGGGTCAGGTTGGTTGACAACGCTTTCGATTTCGACGGGTTGACCTGAAGCCCCGAGAGTGATGCAAAAGTCCGTAGTAGGGCGTGTAAATTGGGCAGGGAGGTTCTAGGGGAAGTGACAAAAAGGAGAATGTCATCAGCAAACAGGGAGATCTTATGGGGAGAACCGGCTATTTCAATGCCTTTGATGTCGGGGTGCATTCTTATCGCTTCCGCCAAGGGTTCCAGCGCCAGTACAAAAAGGAGGGGTGACAATGGGCATCCCTGGTGGGTCCCTCTACGAATATCAAAGATGGGGGATTCAAACCCGTAATATTTTACTCTTGCTCTAGGGGAGTCGTATAGAGCCGACATCCAGGACATAAACTGGGACCCGAAGCCAAAACGTCGCAGAACCGACATAAGATAGGGCCACCACAAGGTATCAAAAGCCTTAGTCATATCGAGAGAGAGAAGCATAGATTCGAGAGAGCGGGTGTGAGCTAGGTGTTGGAGTTGCACTATACGGCGGATTGCGTCGCCAGCCTGTCTCTGGGGGACAAAACCGACCTGATCTTTTTTTATCAGACGAGGGAGAAATGAGTTTAGGCGTGTCGCCAAGATTTTTGTCAGAAGCTTCATGTCGATATTGATAAGTGAGATGGGCCTGAAATTGGCCCAAGATGAGTGATCACGATCAGGCTTCGGAATCATTACTACATTTGCCGTCAAAAGATCCGGGGTAAGAGGACAGCCTCTCTTCACCGAGTTGTACATAGCCACCAGATGGGGCGTCACCACTGGTGCCAATTTTCTATAATATAGCGCGGTATAGCCGTCCGGCCCGGGTCGCTTACCCACCTTAAGTTCTTTTATGGCTTGTAGAACTTCTGAGGGTTGAATGTCCCTATCCATAAGGGTGACATGAGCCCCCGTCAAGGATGGGAGTGACAGGCCCGCAAGAAAGTCCGCCGTTCTCTGAGTTGAGGCCCCCCCGATGCCGTATACAGCTTCGCTAGGCGGAACCCAAACTCTTCTAGGACATGTTTTGGGTTCCCGGACAGGACGTTATTGCGATCCCTCAGCGTAATCGGGGTCAATTTGGGGGCAAATGTACGGAGTCTGTTGGCCAGCATGCGCGTCGGTTTATTCGCTCTCTGGTACCATCGTTGGCGGGACCAGCGGAGTGCCCGCTCGGCCTCCTCAGTGAGGCACAAGTCAAGCTCAGATCTGGTTCGTTCCAGTAGCTTGCGGTTGCTCAGGGTAGGGAACTGCTTGAACCTCTCGGATATCTCTGCCAATCGGGACTCAATCTCCCTTTGTTTCTTCTCTCTAGTTTTCTTCCGGACCGAGGCTAGGCCGATTATACGGCCGCGCAACACTGCTTTATAGGCCTCCCAGAGGACCACCGGCGAGGTCACTGAGCCCAAGTTTTCGCGAAAATAGTCCTCAGAGGCCTGAATAATCTCCTGTGTAGTTTCTAAATGAGAAAGGAGCGAGTCGTTCATGACCCAGGGGGAAAGTTGGGGTCTATCCAGGATAGAACGGCAGACAATCAAGACAGGGTCATGGTCCGACCACGGTACGGCCAAGACTGAGGCCTTTTCCACCAGTGGTAGGTGTCGCCTAAGTATGAACATGTGGTCAATCCGCGAATGAACCTGGTGGGGGTGGGAGTAATGGGTATAGTCTCTGCCCTGTGGATGACATTCCCTCCATAGATCAACTAAGTCCAGAGATTGTAGGGCGCGATTGAATGAAGTGGCGCTAGTCGTCGGGCCAAGAATTAGGTTAGAGTCTCCCGCCAGCAAAAGGGTGCCCTTGCCATGGGAAGCCAGCATCGCGCAGACATGGGTCAAAAAGGGTCCCGGGCTAAAATTAGGGGCATAGTACGTCAGTATAGTCACTTCTGTGTCATGAACAGTGCCTTGAAGCAGTAAATATCTGCCATCAGGGTCAGCTATCTGTTTAGCGCAACTAAATGGAACTGATTTGCGGAACGCCACGAGAACCCCTCGCTGTTTAGTAGCGGCATTCGCCATAAAGACTTGAGGAAAGTGAGCATCAAAATACTTAGGATGAGAGGTCGCAGAAAAATGCGTCTCCTGTAAGCAAGCAATATCAATGTGTTGTCTGCGAAGGTACTTAAATACTTTAACTCTCTTGTGGGGGGAATTCATTCCCTGAACATTCAGGGACAGCCATTTAATCGTCATTGATAGAGTAAGAGAAAAACGCTTACCTGGAGCCGAAGACCACACCCCGTGCGCCCGGAGGAGAGAGGGAGAAAGGAAAGAAGGACAGAGGGGGATAGAGAAGGGATAAAGAGCATCATTATAGCATGGATGGTAGAGACATGCAGTGCTAGGTACCAATATTTATTACACAGCAAGATTGCTATCGGTCGTGGGAAATAAAACCCACTTCGCGGTTGGGATTTGTCTCGGGCAGGAGTCCGAGCCAAGAACCAACACATGAGGGAGCGGTGGTCCGTCGGAAGCCACCTGACTTAGCATTAACAAATATTGCAAATGTCAAAAAACATGACAATAGTGGCATAACTGCATAAAACAAAAGTACAAACAAGAACAAGAATAAACAGAAAGAAAATACTGGCATAAGGAACATAGAGCCCACAAGCTAAGGCCTGTAAGAAATTGCTTCGGTTAGACGGTAAGTCCTTGTGCAAACAAAAGGAAAACAAACATGCAACCTAAAGTTAGTGCCGTCTGAGTCCGGCCTTAAAGGCACCTGGACACGTGAAACAGAAAAAAAAAAAAAACCCAAAATAAGGAACCTATAGGCCGGGCCGTGCCCTGTCTGGAATGAAACTCTCCACGCATAGGCCCACAAGGTGAGAGCGTAAGAGCAGGGACATAGTCCCCGGGTGGCCACGGTGATAGACCCCCTGGACTAGTGATTCCCGGGTGGCAACGGGGGGTCCCGGTTCGTGAGGTTGAGAGTCATGAATTCTGACTGCCCATTACCTTGAGGGACAAAATAGGAAAAAAACAACAAAATAAAATATATAAATAAAAAATGAAAAAAAAAGGGGAGGGGGGAGAATAACAAAAAAATAAATAAATAAATAAATAAATAATAATAATAATAAAAAATAATAAATAAAAAAAGGGGGGGGGGGGAGTGATATACCGTGGGAAACCTAAGGGGAGCATACAGAGTTATAAAAAATACAAATATACACTTCCAGAAAGGTAATGGATAGACATGAGACTATATGTGAGAGAAAAAAAAATATAAAAACAAAAGTAAAAAATTTGAGGATTAGGCTTTAGTTGCTGGGGGGGAAAAGAAAAAAGGGCAAGCGCTCCCTGAGAAAAACCAATGTTCATAGAAATGATGGGCTGCAGTAAACTGGAGTTGTAGGAAGCCCTAGTCCATCCAAGGTATAAAGGGGGGGCTCGGTGAGGCTTCCACTTGAGTCTTGTAAAAGAATACACGGGAACCCATACTAATTGCCCGGGCGTCTAAATTGCAGCAGACTCTCTCAATACCGGCCTGCAGGACGCGTGTCGGGAGCGTTTAGAAAAAAAAAAGAAGAAAAAAAAAAAAAGGGGGGGGCAGTCAAGCAAGTCAAAGCAAAGAGACGGGATCCTTTCTGCCTTCTAGCGATGTCCACCTGAGGAGGCCTCTTGGAATTTCTGAGCCTTGAGGGAACGGAGGGCCTGAGATCCACTCTGAGATGATTGTGAGGAATGCAGTGGGACCCTGGAAGGGCCCGGGCGGGCCATGGCGGGCTCAGGCTGAGAGGGGGGAAGGTTAAATTGAAGTTCCTGGAATTGCCGTCGCAGGTCTGGCAGGGAAGAAGCATGAAACTGGCGTCCCAGGTGCTAAAAAGAAAGTTTAAAGGGGAATCCCCACCAATAGCGAATGTTCCTGGTTTGTAAGATTTGCAGATAGGGCTTCATATTTCGCCTCTTAGCAATAGTGACCGGGGAAAGATCCGCAAATAGTTGAAGGGGATTGCCTTGAAACGATATGTCTGGTAGTTCCCTGGCGGCTTGGAGGAGTCGCTCTTTGGTCCTGTAGAAGTGAAATTTTATAATAACATCTCTGGGCGGACCCTCTGAGGGCTTGGGAGCGAGGGACCTGTGTATTCGATCGAATTCAAGGCGCTCGGTCGGGATATCAGGTGCGAGCTCCTGAAAGAATGCCGTTGCTGTACCCTGAAGGTCTATAATAGTCTCCGGGAGACCTCGGATGCGGAGGTTGCCCCTGCGGGCCCTGTTTTCAGAGTCCTCAAGTTTATCCTGTAGAACAAGGAGTTCTGCGTTAAGCTTTTCTACCTCCTCCTCGTGACCTTCCAGCACCGTGGTCGTCAGGTCCATCCTCTCCTCCAGCTGATTTGTGCGATGCCCCAGTTCCTTGAGACCCTTCACCAGTTCCGCAGATAATTTACGGGAAGCTGCGGTGATCTCATCCCTTACTATAGTGCGGAATTTCTGCAGCAGGGCTTCAGAGCCGGTGTCCGCCGGGCTCGTTAGGTTTGATGGGAATTGTGACAGACTGTCGTCCGAATACTGAGTGGTATCGTCAGGTTCTGGGGGTTCGGGCGCCATCTTGCCTTTAGCTTTCGCCTTCCCAGGTGCCGGGGATGATTTCTGATGTGATTTGTTGCGGGGACGATTCCGGGGCGTATTATACATCCCCGCCGCTTACTCAGTAGCGCAAGGCCGGGGCAGTAGTGGCAAAGAAATATAACTGGGTATGCCTTATATGTCAGGTGGTACTATCCGACTGCGCGACACTAAGGGACTACATTATCATCCTCCTAGCGTCAGCGCAAACACCCCCACACAAGTCCGTCAGTCACTCTTAGGGCCCTCCGGGGCCACTGACATACATTGGGTGCTGTAGGTAGGTTATTGGGGAGGGGGGGGGGCCTGGTCCCAGCCCAGGGAGCATAGGATGCCTGCAGTGATGTGGAGGGTGTACCAAGATGGCCGCCTACCTCTGCTCCTGTTACTGGTCCTCCTTGGCTGTTGTCTTAGTAAGGTGGGGCCGTCACCTCCGGATTGGGGCCTCAGGCCGCAGGGGTCCCCTGATGTCCGCAGCGAACCGATCGCCGTACTATGGATGCTGAGCGGTACTCCCGGGCGGAGGCTCCGGCGCCGCTGCAGGCCGCAAGATGGCGGCCGGGGCTCGAGGACGAAAGTAGGCCGCAAGCCTGATCGCGGGGCCGGCGGCCCGAAAATGCGCCCAAACCACTCCAGGGATGTCCCGCTGGAGTTAATCAACGGGGCTGAGACTTCTGCTGGCCGAGAAACCGCCCGATGAGGGCAGATGGCGGTGGATAAGGATTCGGCCGGCGGAGCTCAGCTGGAGCACGTCCTCCTCTCGCTGCGTCCGGCCACGCCCCCGGCCCAAACAAACTATTCAACGTGAAAGGAAACCTGGACTTTAACTACTTCACCTAGACTTCCCGATCACTATGCATGATCCTTTGGAGTCACATGCTGTACTTGTAGATCCCTGACCTCTCTTTCTTACTTGCACATGATTTGAGCTGTGCTTCTGGATAGACGAAGTCTGAAAGTCCCAGAAATGATTTTGAGAAGGCCTAGATTCAATCAGATCCTTCTTGTTTCAAAGAAAACCCAGCTGGAAGAGAAGACCCTGAGAAATGGGTCACTTCAGAGCAATTGTGAGTACGTCGAATGCTGTGGAGTTAATATAGCCATTGAACATTCATAGAGAATTATCAAGAGTGCCAACTATGCCCGCCCTTGCCAGCCACCTCCTCCATTCAGAGAATACACAGTTTTCTCTAACTGGACAAGGTGGAGAGTTTGATATCACTGCCCTGCTTCTCTACCTTGTCCAATCAGAGAATTCCTTGCATTCATAGAGCAAATGAAAAGTGTTTCCTGAATGGCAGCCATGCTGAGAATGCAGTGGCCCAGAAGCTAGTCTGTGCAGTTGGGTTCCCTGAATCTTTGGGGTGCTCCATCTGTGGATCGGCATTTGTCATTACATTTAATTTATCCTTTTGCAATACCCCCTGAAGAAAACAAATGTTGAAACGCGTTTGGGTTCAATTCCCCACTTCCATGGATAGGGATTTTAGGGGAATATATGTATCCCACAGGTATGGCACATACACACTTACATTGATCGAAGCTGGTCCAATGTAACTATGTATAAAATATCCATAACTGGAATTATTTTTTAATTTGATTTCTATGTATCCTAGTCTCTCCTGTACATTGTAAATGATCAGTGCCATATTCACTGGATTTTGTAATCCTGAATTTAAGTCATTGGTATTCTAAATACACCAAGCAATCATTGAGACAGAACATATCAGGCATGCCACAGATGTTCACTATATCTTTATATATATTTGCAGCTTAAATTACTGCATGCGACATTATAATCTAGAAAAAAAAAAAGAGAATGTATTTATTAAATTGGTGGGTGTATAAAATCTGTTTTGCTGCCTGGCTTTGACTTCTAATTTAGACCACAGACTGCTGAACAAGTTTTCCTATTTTTTATATGCATATTACATACTTGAAATAATGAGAAAGATCCCACTAACCATATATTTTAGAGCAGATATTAAAGAAATTATTATTATTATTATAATACAGGATTTATATAGCGCCAGCAGTTTGCACAGCGCTTTACAATATACTGTAAGGGAGGTAGTACAGTTGCAATACCATTCAATGCAGAAGGATTAGGAGGGACCTGCCCGTGGAGCTTACAATCTAAAAGGGAGGGGGAGGTGGTACAAGGGAAATAGATGTGGGGGATGAGCTGATGGAGGTGGTTAGCGTACACTTTTTAGATGGAGGTGGGATAGGCGCTTCTCTGAATACACAAGTTTTTAGGTAATGCCTAAAGGTGGACAAAGTAGGGGGGTAACCAGACAGATTGTGGTAGGGTGTTCCATAGGATGGGAGAAGTTCTGGGGAATAATACAGAATAATATTGGGGATTTTGTACATTCCATTAGTTTTTTTTTAAAGAAAACAGCATTTTATGCTGAAAACAGGTCGCAGGAGTGCAAAACGAATTGCACTCCTGGGATCCATAGGAGAAGCCCAGCCAAACTAGCTCAGGCTGGACTTCTCTTTTAATAACTTGTGTATGAAGTATTTTTATACTTACCTATTTTCAGGCCACTGTGGTCTGGTCATGTGAACAAGGAGGACTCTGACAACAGCTAGTAAATCCTGGAGCAGTGACATTCCCCATAGGCTCCCATGTCCCATCAATTGTCGCGCTCCCTCCTCTCCTCTGCAGCGGCACTGGCTGACACAGAGAAGCAGATCATGTGACCGGTCCTGAGCAGCCTGAAAATTGGTAAGTATACAGATCTTTCTTACACAAGTTAGTCAGCACAGGCAATAGAAGGTGGAAGGGAACAGATTTAGGACTAGTTGGGTTTATCCCGGAATTCCACTTTAAGTGTTGTAATAAATCAATGTCCCTAGTATTCTATAAAGTTATGTTAGAAGTGCCTGAACCCTTTTCTGATGATGCCACATCCCCTTAATCATAGCAAATATAGAGATAATAATGGGTAGGATTTTAAAGGCACCAAAAGAATATTACAAACATAAGTAAAATGCAAAAGTTTATTGTACATAATGTTAAAAACAAATACATAGAGTAAAACCATATAGGTCCCTAATGTATACGGGGCACATATATAGATACACTGATAAATATATACCCCTAAAATCCACCTCCATGGAAGTGAGGAATTGCACCCCAATGCGTTTCAACATTTTTTTTCTTCAGTGAGTATTGCAAAAGAGTAAATTAACGTTAATGACAAATGGCGATCTAAAAATGGAGCACCCCAAAGACTCAGGGAAACTAACCGCACAAAAGAAGGGGAGAGCAAATTCAAGAGACAAAATGCCTCATGGGACACCACCAACAAAACTCATGGGACACCACCAACCTGAGGCATGTTATATTTCTCCTTGTGATGGACTTTTATTGTGCTGAATTTATTGGGATTCCTTTTGTTACATCCTTGGGTACTGCCTTCCTCTATGGGGTACTTCAATTTCCCCTGAGATGTAGTGAACTGAATGTTGGGCTGTAGATGTTTCCAAACCTTGGACCTGCCATTCTACTTTCCTGGCATACCATTTGGCAAAGATCTCCCCACATCCCATTTACTATGAGACTTTCACCTGTAACATGCCTGGGTCATATCTGTATTTTGTCCCTTGAATTTGAACTCTCCTCATTTTGTGCGGTTGGGGTCCCTGAGTCTTTGGGGTGCTCCATTCATCATTACATTTAATTTACCCTTTTGTAATACCCCCTGAAGGAAACAAATGTTGAAACGTGTTGGGATGCAATGCCAGAAATTGAAGATTTTACACATACAAGGCAGAACAGTATAAACAGTGACTTCTTGCTGGGAGTTGTTACAAAATTGTTACAAAGTTGTTACAAAATTACCGACCTCAAGAATAAAAGACTTTATGGGTGATCAATGATCGTGTATGGAGGCGTCCCTTGGGTCTCAAAGCACAGTCCAGCCAGAGAAGGATTGAGTATTTGCTTTCATGTAGTCAAAGGTTCCAGAATATAAAGAACACCCCATACAAGACTGAAAACCAGTTGTGTTTGCCATGTGATGGCCCAATCAGTACAGCCTGCCTAAAGCCAGCCGTAGATGGATTGAATCTTCTTGGCTGTTCAAGGGGACCGTCCAAGATTTGATCCATCTATGGACAGGCTGGTTGTACTCCAAAAATCTACTTCAATACTTCATTCGTCCTTACATTTAATTTACCTTTTTGCAATACCCCCTGAAGAAAACAAACGTTTAAACGTGTTGGGGTGCAATGCCCCACTTCCATGGATGTGGATTTTAGGAGAATATATGTATCAATATATCTATATATATGTTACCCATATACATTAGGCACCTATATGGTTTTACTCTATGTATTTGTTTTTAAACATAATGCACAATAAACGTTTGCATTTTACTTTGTTGTAATATTCTTTTGGTGCTGTTATATATCCCACCCATTATTATTTCTATATTTGCTATGTTCCTAGTATTATTCTAAATTGTGTGAGATCACTCGTGTGTAATTAGGCATATACTGTATATCTGTGCATCCTAACTGGACTGATCTTTTCGCTTCTGACGATTTTTTATTGAAGATTTTACACATACAACAAGGCAGAACAGTATAAACAATGACTTCTTGCTGGGAGTTGTTACAAAATTGCTACAAAATTGTTACAAAATTACCGACCTCAAGAATAAAATACTTTATGGGTGATCATCGATCGTGTATGGAGGCGTCCCTCGGGTCTCAAATAACTGTGCTTATCTTTATGTTGTGTATGTATAGGCTACATTTTATCATTTTTATTTCCTTTACTCATTTTTAAATGAATGTATTACTATTACCAGAGAGCTGACAATCAATCCCCCAGTGACAGTATATGGGAGGTGGAGGGATTGGGAATAGAAATGACACTTCCAGACTCATTCACAGGCACAAGGAGGTTGGTGGGGACCATCAGTGTTGCAATCTAATCACTTCTACAGATAACAGAGAGGCCATGCTTTTCACCTTCCAGGGAAACAAAGGGACTTGTAGTAACCCTTTCATTGCAATAATAGACTATGAACATCATTGGCAACCTAACAGAAACTAATACCGCAGTATATGTAATAAGTCTGTGGCAGACAAAGGGTTACATTTTCTAAATACCAGTAATCTGTGATCAATCACTAATAATCCATATGTAATGCTTAGTTTTCTTTCATGCTGAGTCAAAGGTTCCAGAAGATAAAGAAAGCACAATCAGAGATACCCCATACAAGACTGAAAACCAATTGTGTTTGCCAAGTGATGACCCAATCAGTACAGCCCAGACAGAGAAGGATTGAGTATTTGCTTTCATGTAGAGCAGGGATGTCCAAACTTTTTTCAAAGAGGGCCAGATTTGATGAACTGAACATGCGCGAGGGCCGACCATTTTGCCTGACATTCTTTGAACAATTAAAATTCGGTCTAAGTGTGTTCGTCCGAGCACTAATACACTACCAAACAAGAATTCTCTTGCCTTTGTGGCTGTGTGTGGTGAAGAGATGAACTCAAGTGTATTATTTGGATACACCGTATTTATTGGCATATAACACGCACCTTCACTTTAAGAGGGAAGCTTCAGGAAAAATAAAAAATAAAATTTTAAATAAAGAACTGTGAAGCAAAATAAGGGTCAGTGCCCATCTGCAGACCCACAATTGCCAGGAACGCAGAGCCCACCATTGCCAGGAATGCAGCGCCCACCATTGTCAGGAATGCAGCGCCCACCATTGCTAGGAATGCAGCGCCCACCATTGCTAGGAATGCAGCGCCCACCATTGCAAGGAATGTAGCGCCCACCATTGCCAGGAATGTACTCACCATTGCCAGGAATGCAGCCCCATCATTGCCAGGAATGCACCCACCATTGCCAGAAATGCAGCCCCACCATTGCCAGGAATGCAGCCCCACCATTACTGGGAATGCAGTCCCACCATTGCCAGGAATGCAGCCCCACCATTGCCGGGAATGCACCCACCATTGCCGGGAATGCACCCACCTTTGCCGGGAATGCAGCCCCACCATTGCCGGGAATGCACCCACTATTGCCAGGAATGCAGCCCCACCATTGCCGGGAATGCACCCACTATTGCTAGGAATGCAGCCCCACCATTGCCAGGAATGTACCCACCATTGCCAGGAAAGCAGCCACCATTGCCAGGAATGCAGCCACCATTGCTATGAATTCACTCACCATTGCCAGGAATGCAGCCACCATTGCCAGGAATGCAGCCACCATTGCCAGGAATTCACCCACCATTGCCAGGAATGCAGCCCCACAATTGCAATTGCCAGGAATGCAGCCACCATTACCATCAGTGCAGCCATGGAGGGCAGGACGAGCGCCAAAGACATCCTACAGGAGAATCTCCTGTTTACACAATGGCCCCTTTAAGAGAAAGTCCCGCCTCCTCTGATGGACAGAACAGTCGTCCAATGGCAGAGATGGGACTTCCTATTACAGCTGCCGTGTAAACAGGAATTTCTCCTGCTGTGTGCACGGCACTCATCCTGCCTCCTCCCTCCAAGGCAGCCAGACTATATATCTTGTGTGACCCCGACACTGGGAGATCGCCGGGGGCCACAAAAGATGTATATGTTTAAATAACCAGGCGGGCCGTTCAAAACCGGACCACGGGTCAATCGCTTTGGATATGCCTGATGTAGAGTCAAAGGTTCCAGAATAGAAAGAACACAATCAGATACACCCCATACAAGACTGAAAACCAGTTGTGTTTGCCATGTGATGGCCCAATCAGTACAGCCTGCCTAAAGCCAGCCATACATGGATTGAATCTTCTTGGCTGTTCCGGCAGGGACCGTCCAAGATTTGATCCATCTATGGACAGGCTGGTTGTACTCCAAAAATCAACTTCACTACATACAGCCTGTTGGATTTTTTGCATGTGAGCACTACCTGCTCTGTGAAGTGGTTTTGCACAGAGCAGCCCCGGTCCTCCTCTTCTCTGGTCCCACGCCGGAGCTCCTGGCTCCTCCCTCCTGCTGGGAACCCCCACAGCATTGCTGTGGGGGCACCCAAGCATGTGTCCTCCCCACCTATGGCTCTGCGTGTCGATTCACACACAGAGCCGTGGCTCGGGGGCCCATCCCTCCACTCCCAATTGGTTCACTGGCTGTGACTGACAGCAGAAAGAACCAATGGCTCCCGCTGCTGCCAAAAGCCAATCAGGTGTGCGAGTCCCAGGAGAGGCAAGGCTCTCATGGACATTGCTGGATCGAGAGGGGGCTCAGGTAAGGACTGGGGGGGGGGGGGGCTGCTGCAAACAGAAGGTTTTTTACCTTCATGCATAGAATGCATGAAGGTAAAAAAAACTTGTGCCTTTACAACCACTTTTAGGTAACCTTGTGTTATTGCGCTGCACTTTTACATTAAGACCCTGTTCACAATGCTAGGACACACAGAAAACACGTGTTTTCTGTGTGTGTCCTGTTCATGCTGCAACATACCCTGAAGGCATACCTCCCAACATTTTGAGATGGGAATGAGGGACACCTACTAGCAAAGGTATGTAGGCATAGGACACATCCCCTGCCACACCCCCTTAAAGAAGAATTAACCAATAAAAAAGGTTAATGAAATACACAAGGGCTTTATTTTTACCACTTCTATTCCTTTATTTTGGCTTTTAAAATTTTCAAAATGCAGCAATTTAGAAATTGGATGAAAGGTTTAGCACTGGGAAACACTTTTCGAAAGATAAAAAGTGCATCTTATACACAACTATATAGATCAGATCAAAATGAGGGACAAATGAGGAGGAATGAGGGACAGAGGGACATTGGTCGAAATCAGGGACAGTCCCTCGAAATCAGGGACAGTTGGGAGCTATGCCTGAAGGTGCTGTGCAGTGAGCTAGGATAAAATGCAGACATGCTGCATTTTATTGCAATGTATAGGAAGGGATCGCATGACACCGTACAGCACTGTCACTTTGTGTATTAAAAAATAAATTAAAAAAAAAAGGGAACTGTGTGATGCGCTGAAATGCTCACCACACTGCCACCTACAGCCAGAACAGTGAGCTGCCTGCTGTGGTTTAGTGTGCTGGCATTGAGAAATGGGCAATTAGGCATACTGTAGCTCACATTTGTGCAGTACATTTTTGGTGCATTACCATTGATCTCTATGGAACTGATCTGAAACATAGTATGCAAGGTTGGGAGTTCGTGCCCTGCCGATTTCACTGGCAGCATGCTTGTGCTCATTAGGTAGTGAAGTCAGGATGAAGCAAGTAGCACAGCAGTTCCTGTACTTATCAGAGGCTCAAATCAAAGTATTAGTTGGTAGAAGATAAAATTCAATAGTAAATGACATTTAAAGCTGAGCAAATATAAATTAATGCAGCTCTGTAATCATTACCATATCAAGGACAAGTATTTTTAAGTAAAAGCAGTGTTAGTTTGATTTGGTATCAGCCACTTGCAGTCCTTGTACAAGAGGGCTGCAGGGCAAGAGGAAGAAGCAATACATGGAACCAATCAGCACATGAGCTGGCAAGGCACCTACTGATAGGAGAAGAGAGCAGAGTGACAGAGAAATGAGCTCATCGCTGTGCTGCTTCTCATTTCACAATCTAATGACAATATAACCTGGGCTCAGAGAAAGTGGGTTGACTGATGCTGGCCATCAGACTGTGGACATTCAGTGGGAGAAAAAAAAAAGGTGATCACTGCAGCAAAAACTTGTTTTATTTTATTTTATTGGGCCATTCCTTTTTATGTTGTGTTATGTTTGTCTGGACTTCTGCTTTAACTTGTGTTTACATTGAGTTTACCAAGGATGGCAGAATGGACCAATTCATACATCTAAATTTAGAATTACAGTTCAGCCAAGCAAAATTCCTGTAAAGAAATCTTTTTAAACATTTCAAAAGATTCTGTACAATTATCAACTCAGTAGTAGTAGCAGTAGTAGTAGTAGTAGTAGTATAAATCATAATACAAAGTATGTGGTGCCAACTGGTAAAGGCACTTGGTAGGGCTTGCACTGACAGCATGAAATACAGTATTAATAAAAGTTGCATTTAAAAGTTCAGGTCATATCACAATGGCAATAAATGGCAATAAATTCTGAATAATGAGAAAAATATCAACTGGTTCTGAAGCTGTAATCAAATAAAATAATAAAAAAAATATTCAAAAGCTACTACAAGTTGTAATTAAACAATTAAAAACAAAAAAAAATGTAAAAGATAAATCAAATCAAAATTCAAACAAATAAGATAAAGTAATATTTAAAATCTACAACAAGCAGCAATGTTATGCACTAACAAACAACAACCAAATGCCGTGTACACACTATCGCATTTTCCGACGGGAAATGTTGGATGGGAGCTTGTTGGCGGTAAGTCTGACCGTGTGTACGAGGCAAAACAGAAAGACTTATATTGCAGTTTAGACACCCTGGGCATTTATACAAAAATAACTGCATAGCAATTCACTCAGTGAAAGTGCTAGTACATTCATTCTTTAAAAAACAAAAAAACAAAAGACAAATGTTATTAGGCTATTTCCTGAGCTGGTTGAACATTTTCCATTGTTTTTAAACAGTCAATGCCAAATTTGGACACTGGAGGGCACTAAGTATCATAGAAAATACCTAATATACTTGGTGCCACATATTGCATATTTTTTGTTATAAATAATAATAGAAAAAAAATTTAGCCAGCATAGGAAATAACTTAATAGCGTTTGTTTTCGCGCCATTCGCAAAAAGTGCATGTACTTGCACTTTCACTGGGTACTATGCAAACTTATTTTCAAATAAACCCTGTAAATTCTGATCTGGATTACTAAGCAGCCATAATCCTTCTGTCATTAACCACTTGTCTACCAAGGTACGTTTATAAACGGCATGGTGGACAAGTGGTTAAATCAGGCTCACTGCTGCTGACCTAATGTCTCCATAAAGAGGACCTGTCATCTGCCTATGCTATCACAAAGGGGCTTGTTAGCAGGGCCGGGACAAGGGGTGGGCAGGAGGGTTGGCTGCCCCTGGCGCAATGGTTTATTGCAGGGGTAGGGGGCACCCTGACCCTAACCCTAAGGGAAAGGGGGGCGCAGTTTGGCATCTTTGCCCTGGGCGCTGGGTGACCTTGTCCCGGCACTGCTTGTTAGCCTCCTTGTGATAGCAATAAAGCTAAAAAAAAATACAAAAAGGTGTAAAAAAATTATATAAAATAAATAAAAATTAAAAAAAAGGTCAAAGACCCCTCCCCCCCCACCGTCATCTCGTACACACCTCATAAAAAAATCACATTGTAGGGAGATCACATGTATGTAAAATGAAAGCAAGGGGGTTGTGGGACTTTAAATGAGGTGCATGATAATATGCACCTCCGTCCCTAAATCAGAAATAAGAAAGGTTTTTTTGGGACTTTGAGTAAGGCACAAGACACGTGGTAGGAGAAATTGTAAAATTGTTTAATTGGCATATTAACAAAGAGTTGAACATGAGTATTTGTATCTATATACACAGGACAATGGCATACAAAAAAGAATTCATGTACATGCACGCATCGGAAATCGCATAGTATCCCATGGAAGTAACTCGCGTAAAAAGTCAATGCTTACTGAATAATGGATACAAATGGGTTATAGGATGCAAATGAATCACAGTTGAGGTCAAGCTATGTGTTGGGCACATGATGACATTGATAGGCTTGACGCGTTTCATGGCCAGTTGCCACTCATCAGGAGAAAACGCATAGTGTATAAATAAATAGTTCTAAATAAGCAGTGTTGCAAGTACGTTTTTTTATGCCAATTAAACAATTTTACAATTTCTCCTACCACATGTCTTGTGCCTCACTCAAAGTCCCAAAAACCCTTTTCTTACACATGTATGTAAACATCAATTGCTCCACACATGTGAGGTATCTTCAAGAACATCAGAGTGAGAGCAATAATTCTAGAGCATAATTCAGAGTTAGCTCTAAACGAATAACCTGTAAAAGCTTTTAAAGCATCACGTATAGAGAAATTTTTATACTATTGTTTTTTTTTGCAAAATTACAGGTGTGTGCAATTTTAAAGCTTAACACGTTTGGTATCTAATTACTTGATGTAACTCAATCTTTTATATTTTACCTTATTTTTTATCTTTTATATTTTACCCCCAAAATTACCCCCCCAAAAAATTGCGTATAATATTGTGTTTGTTTCAGTATCATTTTTTTACTGTATTTTTTTTTGAAAATATGCTTTGATAAATAGATGAGCGAATATTGTTCAACATAAAAAAATAACAAGGTTCTACAAAAGCTCCAGAAGAAGCCACGTTTGCGGTGAAACATGTAGAGGCAAATCACACTTTTGTACCTTGACCATTGGGTTGATCTGGCCTGAATTTTAGAAATGGTTTTATAATATCTATGTAATAAAATGTCCTATATTGTTTGCTAAATTTTGTTTTTGATTGATTTTTCTGCAACTTAAAACTTCAGTTCTTTGCTCTTTGGATATATACTGTTTTTGTCATAAAAAATTGCAACGACCATTTTATTCTCCAGGGTCTTTGCTTTCAGAAAATATATACTTTTTTTTAAGGGGTTTACAGTAATGTCTAGTACAAAATGCAAATGTTTATCTGTGTGCAAAAAAATAAAAAATTGCCCAGGTAGGCAAGTGATCAAATACACCCATAAAAAGTAAAGTTTATCCAGGCTTTCATAAAACCACCCCATATAGTACAACAGCAATAAAAATGATAAAGAGCTCACTCACCTCTTAGTGGAAAGACACAGCCAGCAAGAGCAATGCAGAACTGTCACATGTGGTTGTCTTACAGCAAGAAATCAGTGTACAGATCACACTACAGGAGAAAACATTCTGCATCCACTTAAAAAAAAAAAAAAAAAAAAAAAAAAATATATATATATATATATATATATATATATATATATATATATATATATATAATAAAAAATAAAACAATAAATAAACAATAAACAATAAAAATAAATAAAAATAAAGGTAAGCTGAGTCTTGTATCCACTGGGGCTAGCTATGATTTCTTGAAGGCGGCAAATAAAAATAAGATCCAGTCTTCTTTTTTGGAAGTTGTCAAGAAATGTTCTTCTAGATTTATTTTTATTTTATTCCAAAAGTTTACAGAAAACTGCGTCAGTAGGAAGCGTCAGAGTGGCAGCTCTATATCCTCACACCCCGGCATCATTGGCTTGTATGCTTTTAGCTGCGTGCCTCCTTGTTGAGACATCACCAAGGTGTAAATGATGAGCATTATTCCTAACACTGACTATACAACAACAGCCTTCAGCTTGCTACAGAGTTATTGGCACAACTTCTCATTGTCAAATTGCTCTAATGCATGTCTGATAATAACAGTAGGAGTAATAATAATGCTAACATAAGAAATGCAGAAGAAATGAATTCCAGTCCACTATGTGGATGTGTCCGGTGCAGCAGGGAGAAGCAGTCACCTCCGCAGCTTTGGCAAGAATGAAGTGAAATCTGTCTTTATTCCAGGAGAGTCGATGACTGTGATGTCACACACCTGCAGTATATCTTCCAGCTATGTGTAAATGAGCCACTGGAAATCAAGCCATCTCATCCATCTTCATCAGACCCTCGCTTGCACCCTTTTCATATACATTAAGGACATTCCTGGCTTCTATGGTTTTATTAAAGCTAAATTCTAGGCACGGTATATATAAACACCATTGAATGCAGTAAGTAATCATTAAACCAAAAAGCAAACATTTATTATATTGCAGCTTAGCAATCCTTAGATGTGATGGCTGCATTTGTTTCCTTTTTATAGGCTCTTTTTTCTTTTATTTTCACCTGGTGATCCTGCCACAGTAGAGCTGGATACACACTATACAATTTTCTTTAGATTTTTTTCATTTAGATTTACCAAAACCATATAATATGAAGTCAAACCTAAACACTTTTCATTGAGGTTACATTCACACTTGAGCGTATCGTTTTTTTTTTTAACCAGAGCCATAGCCGAATGATGGCTACAGCGCGGATCTCAATTTCCAGGAGGCCGTCATAGGACGTCCTTCCCTGTGCACGCTCCTGCTCGTGCTGTGGTCACAAGTCATTGAGACTCGGGCGATCACCGATCCGAGTAAGGGGCCGGTCCTGGCCCCTTACCATGTGATCAGCTGTCAGCCAATGAGTAAACAAAAGCTCGGTAATCGTTTTTTTTTCCTCACGTTGAAAAAGCTAATGGCTAATGTTAAAGGGACATCGGTCTTGAAGAGGAAGGATCACAGGCACCTCATCTGTGCGAATCAGTACCCCCTGCCAGTGCCACCTGTTATTGCCACCTGCCAGTGCCCACCAGTGCCACCTATCAATGCCCATAAGTGCCACCTATCAATGCTCACCAGTGGTGCCAATCAGTGCTACCTATCAGCGTAAGCAATCAGTGCCCATCACTGCCACCCATCAGTGCCCATCACTGCCGCCTCATCAGTGTACATCAATGAAGGAGAAAAATTACCTGTTTGCAAAATTTTATGACAAAATATAAAAAAAAATTAAAAATTTATTTAACAAAAAATAAAAACTGCAGAGGTGATCAAATACCACCAAAAGAAAGCTCTATTTGTGGGAAAAAAATGATAAAAAATGTCATTTGGGTACAGTGTTGTATGACCGCGTAATTGTCATTCAAAGTGCATCAGCGCTGGAAGCTAAAAATTGGTCTGGACAGGAGGGGGGTTTAAGTGGTTAAGATTTTTTGCAGCTTTTTTTACAAGCTTTTTTAAAGCATTTTAGAAGTGTACTACAAGAGTTTTACAGCTTTAGGCATTTTTTGTTTAGCCAATTTAAAGCACTAGAGGGAGGAGAGGGAGCAGAAATTAGGGAGGGGGGGGGGGGGATGCTATCATTAGCACCAGTATTCAGCATGGATTCATGAAGCATCGTTCTTGCAAAACCAATTTACTAACCTTCTATGAGGAGGTGAGTTGCCATCTAGATGCCCGTAGACGTGGCATATCTGGATTTTGCAAAAGCATTTGACACAGTTCCCCATAAATGTTTACTGTACAAAATAAGGTCTGTTGGCATGGACCATAGGGTAAGTACATGGATTGAAAACTGGCTACAAGGGCGAGTTCAGAGGGTGGTGATAAATGGGGAGTACTCGGAATGGTCAGGGGTGGGTAGTGGGGTCCCCCAGGGTTCTGTGCTGGGACCAATCCTGTTTAATTTATTCATAAACAACCTGGAGGATGGGGTAAACAGTCCAATCTCTGTATTTATGGACGATACTAAGCTAAATAGGGCAATAACTTCTCCGCAGGATGTGGAAACCTTGAATAAGATCTGAACAAATTAATGGGGTGGGCAGCTACATGGCAAATGAGGTTCAATGTAGAAAAATGTAAAATAATGCATTTGGGTGGCAAAAGTATGAATGCAATCTATACACTGGGGGGGGGGGGGGGGGGCTATAGGGGAATCTAAGATGGAAAAGGACCTGGGGGTCCTAGTAGATGATAGGCTCAGCAATGCCAAGCTGCAGCTAACAAAGCAAACAGAATATTGGCATTAAAAAGGGGATCAACTCCAGAGATAAAACGATAATTCTCCCACTCTACAAGACTCTGGTCTGGCCACACCTGAAGTATACTGTCCAGTTCTGGGCACCAGTCCTCAGGAAGGATGTACTGGAAATGGAGCGAGTACAAAGAAGGGCAACTAAGCTAATAAAGGGTCTGGAGGATATTAGTTATGAGGAAAGGTTGCGAGCACTGAACTTATTCTCTCTGGAGAAGAGACGCTTGAGAGGGGATATGATTTCAATATACAAATATCATACTGGTGACCCCACAATAGGGATAAAACCTTTTCTGGGAAGGGAGTTTAACAAGACTCATAGCCTTTCATTAAAATTAGAAAAGAGGTTTAACCTTAAACAACGTAGTAGGTTCTTTACTGTAAGAGCACCAAGGATGTGGAATTCCCTTCCACAGGCGGTGGTCTCAGCGGGGGGCATTGATAGTTTGAAAAAACTATTAGATAAGCACCTGAACGACCGCAACATACAGGGATATACAATGTAATACTGACATATAATCACACACATAGGTTGGAATTGATGTTTTTTTTTTTAACCTCACCTACTATGTAACTATTTGAGCGTTTTATGGGCGTTTTGTGAGCACTTTTCTGCTCAAGTCAGGCGTTTATATTGACATCTATGGGGCCAAAAATGCTTGTAATCTGCCAAAAAAGAAGCTCATATACTTTTTTGAGCTTCAGGCGTTTTGTTTCAGGTGACAAAACGCTCATATAACTACAGGTGGATTTTGCTTGATGGGTGTTTTGGAACTTTTGAGATGAGCGTTTTACAAGCTGAATACACTCAGGTGTGAATGGGGCCTTATAAGCAAACAGGCAGGCCCTTACACTACACAGCTGAAGGTAACTCTAAATGAAATCAAACAACAGAAGTTGGGTAGTGTGTATGCAGCTTAAAGTGGTTGTAAACCCTGTTACACCACTTTTACCTACAGATAAGACTATAATAAGGCTTACTTGTAGGTACTGGAAATAGCTCTTAAACTTGCACGGTTTAGGAGATTTTTACCATATATGCTTGCACCAACGTCATCAGCGCATGTGCACTGAAAAAAGGGCAGATCGTGCCATTTCTAAATGGCCCGTGCCATGACCGGTGGCTCCCGGGGTGACGTCATGCAACACCTGTAAGTCACAGAGCCGGAGTCCATGGCCCCGGAAGGAAGAGGGGAGAAGGTGGATGTGGCCACTAGCAGGGAAATTGCAGTCTTCGTTTTCAGGTAAGTGCAACATAATGCGCTAGTATGCAATGCATACTAGCCCATTATGCTTTTACTTTGCAGGGGGAAAAAAGTGGGTAAAACCCATCAGGGTTTACTTCCTCTTTAAGTCTGTTATTTTTAACAGAACAAGCTCTCCAGCAGAATGTAGCAGTTACAGGGATGTGACAAACCATTTAACACTGGCAGGGGTTCTTACAGTAACCAGCTTTAATTTCTTTATGTAAAAGTTTCCTCCAAAAAGGAAAAAAAAACTGTTTGCTGTAACTGCTTATAAAGTATTAACTGAAGTTTGTCTTTAATGTGTTAGTGTATCTAAATCTGCTAGTATATCTGACACCAACACCCCCCCCGAGTGATAATGCTGCTGGTGTCTCCACTGCTCCTTAAGCCAGAGTGAGGTAATATAGGAGGTTTCTTACTGACCAAATCACCAGGTAAAAACAGAGGGGGAGGGCATTAAAAGAAGAAAACTAATGCAGCCACCACATCTAATAATTGGTAAGCTGCAATATATTACATTTTTAGTTTTGCGTTTAATACGGCTTTTAAGCTAAATTCTAGACACGTTATATAGTAACACCATTGAGTGCATAAAGAGAGAAAGCTGTGCTACCCTCTGCTGGAAAAGTGCTATTGGTGCTATGCAATTAAAAATAAAAATGTCAATAATAAATAAATATGTTGTCATTTCAATTTTAAATACATATACTCTGTGCAACAAAAAATATCAGTCTTTTGAAAGTGCTACTACTAAACTCTGAGCAAAACAAAATGTGTTGTATGCACATGTGGTGCTCAGATACAGCTACATACATACAAAACGAATATTTATGTTCCAAATAAAGTGCTGGCGGCAACATTAATAAAAATGTATACAAAATTAAGGTAAAAATTAGGTAAAAAAAAGATTTAAAAAAAAAAACTTAAAAGAGTACTGCTTTTTTCTTACAAATATTTTGTGCCCAAGTGCTCCAAAAGTCCACAGCCACACCACTGATGCCCCCCCCCCCCCCCCCCCACTAAGAGTTGCCTATTATCAAATATCGTTGACCACCTAGGAATACTCCTAGGATGGTCAAATAGCGCTTATGGTCTTCGGCCCACTTTGCATAATCCACTGGTCAGAGACGTTTCTTACCCATACAGAAGGGGAAAATCATTATTTGATCCCTTGCAGATTTTGTACTTCATTTCTATCATAAGTGTATTTTAACCACTTCAGCCCCGGAAGGGATTTACCCCCTTTCTGATCATAGCACTTTTTGCGATACGGCACTGCGTCTCTTTAACTGACAATTTGTGACGTTGCACCCAAACAAAATCTGCGTCCTTTTTTTCCCACAAATAGAGCTTTCTTTTGGTGGTATTTGATCACCTCTGCGGTTTTTATTTTTTGCGCTATAAACAAAAAAATTATTTTTACTTTTTGCTATAATAAATATCCCCAAAAAAAAAATTAAAAAAAACATTTCTTTCTCAGTTTAGGTCGATACGTATTCTTCTACATATTTCTGGTAAAAAAAACATGCAATAAGCATATATTGATTGGTTTGCGCAAAAGTTATCGCGTCTACAAAATAGGGGATAGATGTTTGGCATTTTAATTATTTGTATTTTTATTTTTTTTAGTAATGGTGGCAAGCTGCGATTTTTATCGTGACTACAACATTATGGCGGAAAACATCAGACAATTTTGACACTATTTTGGGACCATTGTCATTTATACAGCCGATCAGTGCTATAAAAATGCACTGATTATTGTGTGAATGACACTGGTAGGGAAGGGGTTAAACACTAGGTGCCGCTCAAGGGGTTAAGTGTGTCCTAGGAAGTGATTCTAACTGTGGGGGGGGGGTGGGCTACCACTGACATGACAGCGATCACTGCTCCTGATGACAGGGATTGGTGATCTCTGTCATGTCACTAGGTAGAACAGGGAAATGCCTTGTTTACATGGGCATCTCCCCGTTCTGCCGCTCTGTGACACGATCTCGATCCCCCGGTGGACATTGAGTCCGTGGGACTTGTGGACATGGTCATGGAGTTTGCGGGGGGCACAATGCCGCGATTTAAAGGGGACATAGCTGTACGCCCATTTGTCCAGCCGTGCCATTATGCCGATGTACATTGTCAGTTGCTGGTCGGCATGTGGTTAAATGATAGAGACAGAATATCAACCAAAAATACAGAAAAAACACATGATACAGATGTTATAAATTGAGTTGCAGTTCAGTGAGTAAAATAAGTATTTGATCCCCTACCAACCATCAATAATTCTGGCTCCCACAGACTGGCTACAGTATGTGCTCATGTGGTACACAGATTAGTACTTTCAATTTAAGAAGGTGCTCCTAACGACAACTCCTTATGCCGCATACACACGACTGGACTTTCTGGCAGAAAAGGTCCGACGGTCTTCCCGACGGAGTTCAGACTGACTTTCGACAGAGTTACGACAGACTTCCGAACACACGAGCAGACCAAAGTCCTTTAGTTTTGAACGTGATGACGTACGACGGGACTAGAAAAGGAAGTTCAATAACCAATAGCTGCCCTTGCATCGTATTTGGTCCATCGGACCAGCATACAGACGAATAGTTTTCCCAATAGAAATTGATTCCATCGGACAGATTTTAAACATGTTCTATTTCTAGTTCCATCAAAATTTTTGAAGAAAAAAGTCAGTTGAACCCCACACACGATCGTAATATCTGACGTAATGATTCCGCCGGACCTTTTCTGCCAGAAAGTTTGGTTGTGTGTACGTGGCATTATGTGTATAAAAGACGCCTGTCCACAGAATCTTTCTCCCATTCAAACCTCACCATCATGGGCAAGACCAAAGAGCTCTCAACGGATGTCAGGGACAAGATTGTAGACCTGCACAAGGCTGAAATGGGCTACAAGACCATCAGCAAGAAGCTTGAGGAGCAGGAGAGAACTGTGGGAGCGATTATTTGCAAATGGAAGAAATACAAAGTAACCATCAATCACCCTTGGTCTGGAGCTCCATGCAAGATTTAACATCTAAGGCCGCGTACACACGCGCGGACTGTTCGCCCAACTTTGTCCGTCCAACAGTTTCGGCAAACAGTCCGCTCAAACTTAGCATGGACGGACATGGCCACACACGACGGACGAACAGTTTGCTGAAACCGTGCGCGATGACGTGAACGGCACGTACGACGGGACGAAAAATACGACGTCCTATACACTGCATTATAGCTTTCGGCGTGAAAATCCTTTCTGAGCATGCGCGCAACTTTGTTTGACGAACAAGCCTACACACGGGCGGACTGTTCGCTCAAACAAGGTTTCAGCGGACAGTTTTTCGGAAATTCCGAAAAACCTTGTCCGTCCAACTGTCCGCTGAAACTGTCCGCTGAAAGCCCACACACGAGCGGACTGTCCGCCCAAACACTGTTCAGCGGACAAAGTTGGGCGAACAGTCCGCCCGTGTGTACGCGGCCTTAGGTTAAGGATGATTACAAGAAAAGTGAGGGATAGGCCCAGAACTACACAGGAGGAGGTTGTGAATGATACTTTATGTATATATATATATATATATATATATATATATATATATATATATATATATATATATATATATACATAAAGTACACATAAATGTTTCAGGAAGAAACTCAAACAACATATATATGTAGACAATGTGTATAGACACTAAATATACGTGTATGATAGACCAAAAAATGTATGTGCTATGTGACAATCAATATATGAGTGAATGATGTCCAATAGTGTGAAGGAAAGAAAATATTTTAAAGATAAATTATAGTCCTTAATGATTGGACGGGTGAACCAAACAATGAATTGTAGATATCCAAAACGTGGTTAAAAATAACTGACACTTGAACTAGATAGCGATGTGACAAAGGAAAGCATGCCCAAACTTGATGATAAGTGATCCACCACCAGAGAGTCAAAAGGCTTACCGGAGCAATTAAACCCAAATGAGTGTTGATATGCAGCACTGATGGGCACTGATAGGCGGCACTGATGGGCACTGATAGGTTGCACTGATTGGCACTGACAGGTGGCACTGATGGACACTAATAGATGGCACTGATGGGCAGCACTGATGATGAGGTACTGACAGGTTTTCCTGATGGGAACTAATTGGTACTGTGTCGGGCACTGATTGGCACTGCTGTAGGCACTGATTGGCACTTTGATGGGCACTGACAGGCCTTTCTTATGGGGCACTGACTGGCAGCTGATGGGCACTGTTGGCGGCACATCTGATGGGGCTATGCTGATAATCAATTTGCTGATTTTGCTTATTTTTGTAGTTGTTGGTTACAGCAAATCTGTCATAACATGAAATAGGATCACAGTGTTTGTAGAGCACAAAGAGAGACTGAAGAAAACTTACTAAAACCGGAGCACACAGAATCTGGTGCTGTTATGCATAGTAATCAATCGGCTTCTAATTATAGCCTGTTCAATGAAGCTTTGACAATAAAACCTAAAAGTTGATTGGTTAGTATTCACAGCTGCACCAGATTCCGTGTGTACCCATTTTAGTAAATCTCCCCCACTGCATATTTAAGGCCGGGTTCACACCGCTGCGATGCGGGAACGCCGTGAATCCGCGGCGTTTTCCCGCATCGCACACCTCCCGCCGGCAGTTCACACTGCCCTATGCGGACGGCTGGGAGTGTCAATGATATGTTAATGACACCCCCAGATCCGTCCGCATATCGCAGTGCGATCTGCCGACTCACACAGGAATCGGATCGCATGGTGTGAACCCCCATGCGATCCGATTCTGTTGCGGACCAAAAAAAGGGTCCCGTGCGAGTTTGCTGCGGGAGCGATGCGAATTCAGCCATACTATCTGTATGGCTGAACTCGCATCGCTACGGAGATCGGATGTGATTTGCGGTGCGAATCACATCCGGATCTCCCCCCGCAGCAGTGTGAACCCAGCCTAAAGAGGTTGTATACCCTATTTTTTAACTTTTACCTACAGGTAATCCTATAATAAGGCTTACCTGTAGGTAAAATCAATATCTCCTAAACCTGTATGGTTTAGGAGATATTTACTTTGCAAGCAGCCGCTAACGTCAGCGCTGTGAAGGCCCACAAAAGACTCTGGCATGCATGCGTGGGAGTGACGTCATCGCAGCTTCGGCCACTCACAGTGCCGGAGCCGCGATACTCGGAAGAAATGCTAAGGGAACATGTCAGCTCCCTCAGCGTGGACCATGATCAGATGCAGAGGTCTCATTCTAAGGTGAGTATTTCATAATGAGCTAGTATGCGCTGCATACTAGCTCATTATGCCTTTGTAGGGTTTTTTTGTTTAAAAAAAAAAAAAAAAAAAAGGTGCAGGTATACAACCGCTTTAAACTCATACTGTAATTGCCGGAGGAATCAGTGGTAAAAAATCAGTTGCTTGAAACACCTTTGAGTAAATCTTTTACACTTTTGGAGAAACTTGGAGATCTTCATATTGCTGTATGCTTAGGGCCCTGTGACACTGTAACTTTAGAGTATAACTAAGGGCAACACTTTTTTTTACTTTGGATAGCACGGAGAGGGATTACAACGCCCATCAGGATTTCCACCAGGAATTCTCTCAGTGTGGAGGGATTTCCTCTCACTTCCTGTTTTGGCTACAGGGCAGGAAGTGAAAGGCAATCTCCACAATGGGAAACAGAAAAAAAATACTGACAGGGGTTATAACTGCCTTTACGTTTACTTTATCCCAAATACTTTTAGTAACATTAATGCACTGCTACCAGACCAATAACATTTCTTGGTGGTAAATGGAACAGAAATAGAATGGAGATGGGTGTGTAAGCAAGGAAGGCTATATGAAAAGAAAGGAGGAAAAGGCCCCTTTCACACGAACGATCTGTAGAAGTCTATGGAGGGATGGATGTCAGTGGTGACAAGTCCGCTGACATCCGACCCGCTCCGTTCTGAAAAAGTGTGACGGAGGAAAAATCTATTTTTCCATCCATCTGAGGATCAGATCAGGTGACACTGGACTCTGCGTTCCGTCTTCATCCGATCCCCCATAGGGGAGAGTGGCGCTCTGACAGGTCCGTCCCTGGGCAGTGTGCAGAGACAGACCTGTCATCTTCCTGCTCAGCTGGGATCGACGGAGCGATCCCCTGCTGAGCAGAGCGGGCTCCATACACGGACACTTCCATGTGAAGGAGCCCATAGACAAAAGCTAAAAAATAAAAATAAAAAGAAGGAAAGGAGACAAAAATAAGGAGTGATGGAAGGTAAGGTATGTCGAACTTGACATTTCCTTATTTTACCTGCTGGTGGCACTGTGCTTCCACATCTTTCAGCTTGTAATTTCTGTAGCCACCAGTGGGTGTCTCCCAACAATTCTGGATTCCATTCATCCTCTTACCCTTTAACTTTTAGCATCCTCCTGACTATAGTAGTATACTACATAGCGGTGGTCATCAACCCTGTCCTCAGGGCCCACTAACAGGCCAGGTTTTATATATTACCTTGGGGGAGATGCAGACTAGAATACTGCAATCACTGAGCAGCAAATTATATCACCTGTGATGTATTTCAGTTATTTTGCAAACCTGGCCTGTAAGTGGGCCCTGAGGACAGGGTTGATAACAACTGCTGTATAGTATCACTTGCTGGCATCTATGATTGGTTTTGTGTTCTTTTTTTCAGTTTTTTTCCCCCTGTGTTTTATTTCACCCTGTGTGTTCATTATATATTTTACTATTTGGTTTTCTTTTGTAAAAAAATAAATAAAAATGGAATGAATGGAATTGGCAAAAAGCATAACCCTATATGCTTCAAATCCAGGATTCCTCCATAATACTGGAAATGTGCCTTTCTTTGAAATTGATTAAAAAAAAAAAAAAGTCAGTTCAATAGCTGAAAAGCCTAGTAAACAGCTGATCAGACATGTGTTTGATCAACTGTAGCAGAGGCCAAGGGGACAAAATGTTTAAAAGACCCCTGATGTCTCCATATAGAGCACATATAACCTGCCATTGCTATCACATAAGGGGGCTTGTTAGCCTCCTTTTTGATAGCAATAAAGTTATAAGGTTTAACGGAAAAAAAAAATTAAAAAGTGTTAATAAAATTTCAAATGCTAAAAAAAAATAAATAAAAAAAATAACATTTTTTTTTTACAGCAAACCCACCGCCTTGTGCATACACCCGAATGAAAACATGTTTAACCACTTGCCGACCACTGCACGCCGATATACGTTGGCACAATGGCAGCCTTTAATTGGCAGGGTTAGTGGGCGTGAGTGCGCCCACCGCATACAGCGTGACTGTGGGTCCCGCGCATACCATGTCCGCTGGTGTCCCGCGATCGTGTCACGGAGCCGCAGAACTGGGAGATGCCTATGTAAACAAGGCATTTCCCCATTCTGACTAGTGACATGACAGGGATCTACTGCTCCTTGTCATCGGGAGCTGTGATCGCTTTCATGTCAGTGGTAGCCCATCCCCCTACAGTTAGAATCACTCCCTAGGACACACTTAACCCCTTTATTGTCCCCTAGTGTTTAACCCCTTCCCTGCCACTGTCATTTACACAGTAATCAGTGGATTTTTAGAGCACCGATCGCTGTATAAATGGCAATAGTCCCAAAAAGCAAACAAGCCATACTTAAACATCAGCCTTAAAGCATAACTTTACCCATAACAACTTGATATAAAATGTTCCATAGCTAGGAACATACATTCCACATTAATAATTATGCCATCAAAATTAGTGTGTGCTGTAAATGGCCTCCAACATTTTTCCCGTTTCTTCTCGCTGGAGGCTGCCATTTTGTTAAAGCCCAGAGCCCCTGAGCAGAAGTAAATCTTTAGACTGTCAGCAGATCAGCCTCTACATTTCTGGCACAGTGCCCAAAAATAGAGAAGAGAGCAACTGAACATGTGCAGAGCAGGGTTAGACAGCGTAATAACGTATTTTGAACAGTATAGGCATTTATTTCCACTTCAACTGTAGTCAACTGGTAGCATGTGATAATTATGGATGGTCATCTATAAAAATAATGGTGGTTCCTCTGTGTTGCTCCCAGCCAATCAAGAAGGCTTGCTTGTAATTTTAGGAGAATCCGGGAATTATATTACATTAAATCTAACGTTGCAGGCCACTCCTGCAATAGTAATTAAAATTTAAAGCAGAACTTCACCCCTTGAATGCACTGGGCATCTTTTTCTGCTTTCTTTACTTGATGTGTTTGTCTACTTTTTCAGTTTCATTGCTTACCCCCCCCCCCCCAGCTGCCACTCTCACCTGGATTAGAATGATGTCTCTAGCGCTGTTAACATCACATTTACCAGGATGTCTCACTTTCATTCGCAGAAGACAGAGGAGGGTGGACCTGGTGCGTGTCATCCGGGGGCAGGGGTGGACTGACCATTTGGCCACTCGGGCACTGCCCGAGGGCCCCGTGCCACTAGGGGGCCCCATCAGGGTTGCCAGCCTCAGTAAAACCAGGAACAGTATGTAAAAATCTGTGTTTTTACATCTGTCTCTGAAATGTCCCTTACTGACATCCTTTTGGTCTAAAAATCCTGAGATTATAGCTGCCCCACCTCTCCAGTACCTTCACAGCCAATAGAAACATGTCTGTGTATACTGTGTGATTGTATACTGTGTGTGTTTGTGTATACTGTGTGGCCCCATAATGTCTGATTGCCTTGGGGGCCCCATAATTTCCTGTTGCCCGGGGGCCCCATGAGTTGTCAGTCCGCCCCTGTCCGTGGGCAAAGCTGTCTGAACTAGGAAGATGATGATTTATGATGAGTAGCTACATTGATAGATTCATGTTATCTTTTTATGAACATTTTATAATGTATGCTTCATATCTATATCATTTATAGGGAAATCAGGTTTGGACATTTTTTTATAATCCTTTATACTGTATATCGCTAACTATTTATTATTGTACTTTATTATTTAATACTTACGTTATTTCTTGAACAGTTTAACTGGTTTGGACATTTCTTATTATAATATACACGTACATTGCTTTCATTTTTTATTACTGATGACGTATCACTTACTTTTTACATGAAGATATCATTTTTATTTATAGTTTTTTCGCCTTGTATTACTTAAAGTTCAATGTTGATTTTTTTCTATTTTATATACGGTTCGCAATATACTTTTTAAAGACCAAATGAGGATTCCCCGTTATCTTGAAATTATATATTACAACACAGATTTTTGTTCTGCACTTTGTACAAATCCTATGGACCAGCTATGGATTTTTATCTATTAGGGACACCTATTATCAAAAGTATGTAGACATAGGACACACACCCTGCCATGCCCCCTTAAAGGAGATATTTACAAAAAAATGATTAGTTAAACCCACAAGTGTTTTTAACACTTACTATTCCTTTATTTTGGCTTTTGAAATTTACAAATTCAGCAATTTAGAAATTGGATGAAAGGTTTAGCACTGGGAAACACTTTTTTGAAAGGATAAATAGTCCATTTTATATACAACATATAGATCAGACCAAAATGAGGGCCAAATGAGGAGGAAAGAGGGACAGAGGGACATTGCTCGAAATCAGGGACAGGTCCTCGAAATCAGGGACAGTTCCTCGAAATCAGGGACAGTTCCACGAAATCAGGGACAGTTGGGAGCTATGCGTTTTATCTTCAATAAACTATAAAAATCATCATATGAATCCCTAAGTGTTCCCGCCCCCATTGTCGTTATCAGAAAGGTACCCCAGTGGAGTCTATCACCAACCACCTACAATTGGGATATAACAAATTGGAAGCAATTCCCTCTATACCCCCCACACAGTGATCTGCCACTAGGCAGCCTCCAGCACTGTCTTCCACCTAAACCAGGAAGATGCGGCCAACACCTGGTGACCTTAAGAGCAAAGATGGTGGCATGGGATACAGGCGATGCCAGCTGTGCAGCAGATTACAGCAATCGAATTTCCTCTTTAAATCGTAATTTAACTGTATCTTAGCACCGCAAACTGAAAATGTTTAATGAATTTTTAAAGTGGAGCTTCACCCAAAAGGGGAAGCTCCACTTGTTCAGACCCTCCACTGCCACATTTGGCACTTTTTGAAGAGGGGAGGAGCGGGTACCTGGTTTTGACAGGTATCCGCTCCCACTTCCGGGTAAGATCGCCACGCGGTAATCTACAACATATCCGGCCTCTGCTCCCCCCTCCCCCAACCACGCTGCCTTCTGGGACCTGTGTGTGTCCCAGAAGACGATAGGACCATTCAGAAAGTGCAGCGTGACTCGCCCTCGCGCAGTAGCAAACCAGCTGTGAAGCCTGACGGCTTCACTGCTGATTTCCCTTACTTGCAACGCCGGCACCTGAACCCGAAGCTAATGCACAAATTCAGAGAAGGCCCTGAATGGGTAAGTGTCCTTATATTAAAAGTGAGCAGCCTCAGTATTTAGAGCTTCTGATTTTTATTTTTTTCAGACGGAGCTCTGCTTCAACCACTTAACCCTTTAACGTTCTGCTCCACCGTTTGGTAGCACACATTTTGAGTCACCATAGCTTTTTTCTAAGTGAGGACTTTAAAGGGTTAAGGACCAGAAGGGTTTTCCCCTCTTAATGACCAGGCCATTTTTTGCGATACGGCACTGCGTCGCTTTAACCTCCCTGGTGGTATGATTAGTTTTGATTTTAGATGCTGAAAGCGGTACAATTATTTTGCATGGGAATTTGGTGTTTTATATTGTAGGCCTGCAATTCTTAGGAATAACTCTCTTAAATCTGTTCAAACCAGAGTCTAGCAGACATCCCGGGTATGATAAAGTTTATAATATAATAAATAATGATAATAAATAATAATAAAAATTATTCAATAATGTAATCAAATCCAAAAACACTGAAATTTGCTAATTTGCAGAATTGTCGCTGTCAGTAGATTTAGTGTTTGATGACGAATTTCCCCACAAATCACTATCGCTCAATTCTGCAAGTGATTCTAATTTATTATCGCTGTTTTCTAGTTGGTCTAAAATCACTTTTGACATAAAGGGACAGTTTTTGGTTGCTATGGACAATCTCCAAAATCCAGGCAGAAAAAAACAGTATATATAAAATATAAAAGTGCATGCAGGACACTGCACAGACCACTAGGGACAAAGGGGGTGTGTAATTTTTTTATACAGTACTGTTATCTGTAAGATGACAGTACTGTGTGTGTTTTGTGTGTTTTTACTTTTTTGAATTTGGTCGATCTCCGCTCCCGTGCGCCGTAACGTCGCAGGGAACGGAGCGGCATTCGGGCACTGTGTGAATCGAGCGGAGGACAGCTCGATCACACAACGTGGAGGACATCGCTGGATCCAGGGGACAAGGTAAGTAACTTCTCCGTGTATCCAGCGATGCGATCCCGAATCTGGCTCGGGGTTACCGCTTATGATACTGAAATCCCAGACACGGGATTACCGCCAGGGAGGTTAACTGACAATTGCGCGGTCCTGCGACATTGTACCTAAACAAAATTTATGTCCTTTTTTTCCCCACAAATAGAGCTTCTTTTGGTGGTATTTGATCGCCTCTGCGGTTTTTATTTTTTGCTCTATAAACAAAAAAAGACCGCCAATTTTGAAAATAAACAATATTTTTTATACAGTATTTATTGCTATAAATATTCCCCCAAAAAACTAGAAAAAAAACAATTTCTTCTTAAGTTTAGGCTAATATGTATTCTTCTATATATTTTTGGTAATAAAAATGCAATAAGCATATATTGACTGGTTTGAGCAAAAGTTATAGCATCTACAAAATAGGGGATATATTTATGGCATTCTTATTATAATTTTTTTTCTAGTAATGGTGGCGATCAGCGATTTTTAGCAGGACTATGACATTCCAGCAGCAAAAATAGACACTGATTACTGTCTAAATGTCTCTGGCAGGGAAGGGGTTAACATTAGGGGGCGATCAAGGGGTTAAAGAGGGATTCCGCCCAAAAAAAAATATTAAAAGCCAGCAGCTATAAATACTACAGCTGCTGACTTTTAATAAATGGACACTCACCTGTCCCGGGTTCCAGCGATGCCGGCAGCCGAGGCCGATCGACCGCTCGGGCCTCGGCTGCTGCCGCCGCCATTCGAGGTGAGGGAATCAGGAAGTAAAGCGAATCAGCTTCACTTCCCGGTTCCCTACTGCGCATGCGCGAGCTGCGCCGCGCAATAGGAAATCTCTGCGCTGTCACTGGGACCCGTGTGTGTCCCAGCAGACAGCGCGGCAGGGCAGGAAATGGCGTAGACTCCCGTGGGAGTCTATGCCCGGAAGTGGGTGAAAATACCTGTCTTTGACAGGTATCTCCACCCCCCTCCCCCCTGAAAGGTGTCAATTGTGACACCGGAGGGGGGGGGGGGGTTCCGATCAGCGGAGGTTCCACTTTAGGGTGGAATCCCGCTTTAAGTGTTCCTTAGGGAGGTGTTTCTAACTGTGGGGGGATGGGACTGACTGGGGGAGGAGAGAGATCGCTGTTCCTGGTCACTAGAAACAGCAGAGTTCTCTCTACTTCCCTGACAGAACGGGGATTTGTCTACACTGACAGATCCCCCATTCTGTCTCTCTAGTCTAGAAGGATCGCGCATAGGCTCCAGTGTCATGCCACGGGTGCCCCCTAGAGCTCTTAAAGTGGCCGACTACAGCTACGGCTATTTGCGCAGCCGTGCCAACCTGCCGCAGCTGGTCGGCAAGCCATTAATATACAAATCAAACTCACTCATCTATCTGTGTCTCCATGCTTTTATTCTATTGAGAGATTACTTTGAAAACCACCCCCCTAGAATTTTTAGCCATGGCCATCTTAAATAGGAGCAGATGATTCATGTCAGGGGCAGATCCAGGGGGGGGCAACGGGGCAATTTGCCACCCCCAAGAAATTTGTTGTGTGCCGGGCGGATGAGAGAGCGGTCGGCTCCGCGATTCCGCGAGCGCAGGAGAGAGCAGACGGCTCCATGGAAGAATGACAGATCGGGCGGCTTAAAGAAAAGTTTAAAACAAGAAAATATAATATAACATCCTATCTATTTGTTAATGTTAGTGATATAAGGAATAAACATAATTAATGTTGACTAAAAGAATTAAATTCCACTTTAATAAAGATATGTGTATATTAATCTGCTAATGAGCATTTCCACAATGGCATTAGCTTAACTATAAATTATACCGTCAAAACCCCAGTTTGCAATATATACCTGCTGCATAATACAAAGGATGACAACAGGGCCCCCGATGACAACACACAGCTGGTTTTCCAAATCACTCCCGCACATCGCCACTTTACAAATTATAGACTTGTTACATAATTCAATTTTATTTTATTTCATTCATGAACGGCTTTTTTTTCCCCTTTTAACGCGGCCCCGGTGAAATTATAGCTCTTCTGTGTTTCATTCAGAGAGGATTATCTTCAATTTGCCATAATTGACCAAAAATATTATGCCGAGCAAGAGACAAAAAGGCTCCATAGAGCGCTAAGATGGGATTTGCTGCCCTGAGTGGCAATTCACTTAACTCCTTCAGAACTGGCAGTAATGACTTTATTCTGCCAGATGGGACTGGGCGGCATTGGATGAAAAATCCATGAATACAATACAACTTCTCTGATGGGGGCAGAAGAAAAGAAAAACCTCTTGAAGTCAACCAATTCACCCTTAACAGACTTCAACAGGCAACATGGGGGAATTTGAAAAGGTATAAATTCATATAGGGATGCACCGATACCTTTTTTTTTTATTTTTTTTTTTTATGAATACCCTTTTCTTTAGTACTCGCCAATCCCAATTACCGATCACTGTTTAGTGAACACTTTAGCTGTCAGCAATGGTACAAAGCATTGAAAAGTTATTTACAATTACATTTTTTTTTTTGATATGAAATGTGTAAATATATGTTTAATATGTAACTATATGTTAAAGGTGTAAAAATATTAGCAAACAAAAAGGTTTAATGTTTATAAAATTAAAGGTTTTAATAGTTTATAAAATAGAAGTGAACAACAAAAAATTGCAGAAAAATAATAAATAAATGGAGAAGGAGAATAAGGAGTTAATTAAGGCGGATTCAAGAAAATTAAAGGTTAATAAGGGGTTAAGCAAAGGAACATTTAATAAAAAAAAAAATTTTTGTTGTTTTTTTTTTACTTAGGTTGCTTTAACCACTTCAGCTCCAGAAGGATTTGCCCCCTTAAAGTGGATGTAAACCCGCTCTCATCCTTTCTAAACGACTGCAATATTGGTTCTCTAGAAGGATATACATGCCTCCTGCATTTATACTTATCTGTCAAATGTCTCCCCTCTGTCTGCTATGAGACACAAAAAACTGCAGATTCTGTGGGGGGGTCTGTTTTCCAGGGCTCAGTGGGTGGAGTCGTGATGTCAGTAGACTCCCCGCCCACCTCGACACTCCCCTTATCAACATGCATTTTCTCCTGTGTATTTCTTACACTGAACTTCTGCTATGATCACTAACATCCAGTCAAAACCCAGAAAAGTCCCCACATGACTCCAGCATGCCAAATCATGCTGAGTTGTGGAACAGCCAATCCTTGCAGAGCTGCTGAAGAAAGGAGGGAATTAAAAAATATTGCATGTCTCTTAGGCTAGTGCAGAAATATGTAAATCGCCTGTCACTCACAGCAAGGGGGAGGATATAACAAAGTTTTTATCTGTTTGTCAAGATTTATCTCACTGAACAATAAAAGAGGATTGCTCAGAGCTGGAATAACTATTTGTGGCAAGACTGGGCTCAAATTATAGGAAATCATATACTCTACATAATGACATAAAAAAAATTTGGGTTTACATCCACTTTAAAGCAGAGTTCCACCCAAAAATTTTACTTCCGCTTATCGGGGCCCTCCCCCCCTCCGATGTCACATTTGCCACCTCTCAGGGGGAGCAGATAATTGTCTAATACAGGTATTTGCTCCCACTTCCGGTGAAAGATCGCCGCAGTATCAGCAGTGATCTATGTCATGTCTGGCCCCTCCTTTCGCCCCCCCCCCCCCCGCTGTCTTCTGGGAGACAAACGGGTCCCAGAAGACAGCAGGGACCAGTCAGAATGCGCAGCGTGACTTTTTTTGCAGGAGGGAACCCCACTTTAATGGCCAGGCCATTTTTTGCAATACGGCACTGCATCGCTTTAACTGACAATTGCACGGTTGTGCGACGCTGTACCCAAACAAAATTGGCGTTTTCTTTTTTTTTTACCACAAATGGCGCTTTCCTTTGGTGGTATTTGATCACCTATGCAGTTTTTTTTGTACTATAAACAAAGAGCGACAATTTAAAAAAAAAATAAAAATTTAACTTTTTGCTATAATACATATCCAAAAAACAAATATAAAAAAAAATGTATTCACCAGTTTAGGCCAATATATATTCTTCTACATATTTTTGGTAAGAAAAATCGCAATAGGCGTATATTGATTGGTTTGTGCAAATGTTACTGCGTCTACAAATAGGGGATAGATTTATGGCATTTTTTTTTTTTTTTTTTACTAGTAATGGTGGCGATCTGCGATTTTTGGCAGGACTGCGACATTGTGGCGGACAAATCTCACACTTTTGACACTTTTTTGGGACCATTAACATTTATACAGCGATCAGTGCTATAAATAGCCACTGATTACTGTGTAAATGTCACTGACAGGAAAGAGATTAACACTAGGGCACGATCAAAGGGGTTAAATGTGTTCCCTGTGTGTGTTCTAAACTGTAGGGGGATGGGCTTACTGGAACATGACAGAGATCACTGTTTCCGATCACTGGGAGTATTAGAACCCTGTCATGTCACCTGGGATGTCAGAACGGGGAATCGCCTTGTTTACAAAGGCAGTTCTCCGTTCTGCCTCTGTAATAGGCAATCGCGGGTCGCTGGCATGCAATGTTGTTGCGGGCGGCCCCGCTCCTTAACAACCGATAATTGATGGCGTTTTTAAAATATGTTTCTCAGCTGTCAGTGGGGGGATCCCGCTGACAGCTAAAAGAGCTGAGCCTGAAAGTATCAGGTTCCAGTATTGGAACGTGTAAATGCTTAGTATCGGCAACGATACCATTATCGGTATTGGTGCAACCCTAAATCTATATAGTCCACAATAGAAGCTTTTCTTAACACTTTATGTTCCTAGGCCATTTTAAATTGCCCTGGACTTGAACTTGTTAAAACAAACTCTTGGCTGCAGTTGCAGCGCTTGGCTCATTTTATACAGCTGGCAATCGGCTGTTCAGTAAAAGCGATAAAAGCGATCCAATCAATCACTTTTGCGGCAGTGAGAAGAGCTTTTTGGCCCCCTTGTAATAGCAATAAGTATGAACAAAAAAGTGTAACAATTTTTTTTTATAACTAGACCCCTAAGTCTAGCCATATGCTATACAATCTAATTGTACAATCTCCGTTAGATTTACTAAAATGATTAAATATGAAGACAACGTTAAACTGTCAGTTTTGTATCCAATCAGGTGGGCTATTGTACGACATTGTTGGTAGACCTAAAGTAGATTGTACAATCAGATTGTATAGTATAGGGTCAGCTTTAGGGTCCTTTTGGATGATTGTATCAGGCAGATCGAACCTGAAATTCAGTTTGAGGTTTATGGACAGGCGGATGTACACAGGAGTGTGTGACTATCTTGAGTCCATCTAGGTACAAATAAAAAAAATGGAAAAGATTTGCATCTTTTTCCATTATTTTTTTTTTTACTTTACTGAAAGGTGACGGATCAGATGTAATGTCCATTTACATCGGCCTGCCCAATGCCCATAGACCTAACATGGGTCCGCTGAGATCCGTTCACAGATCCCCTGCTGATTGGAACAGACACCATCCATAAAAAGGATCTTACTTGTTACTTTCTATAATTTGTCTACTTATGTTAAAGAGGTTCCTCACCCTAGGAGGATCAAATATTGTAGCTGCTGACTTTTATTAGAAGGACCCTCCCCTGTCCAAGGACCAGCGCAGTTATCACCCAGGCCGGTTCTTCAGCGGTCTTCAGGTCTTCATATTTAGTGTGGTGAAGCCAGCTATGACTCTTTGTGGCTTCCCAGCCGTTCTGCTTTGAAATGGTCCCGCAGTTTTCTGGGACCTGTGACGGGGGATGGAGCGAGCCAATCTGACTGGAAGTGGGAGTGAGTACCCATCAAAACTAGGTACCCGCTCCCCCCCCCTCACCCAAAATGTAATGTGCTAACAGTTATGGGGGGGGGGGGGGGCAGAAAAGAGGAACTTCACCTTTTAGATGAAGTTCTGCCTTAATTAAGATAAGATGTCTATTCAATATACACTATATTGTCAAAAGTATTGTGACACCTGCCTGCACACTCACATGAACTTTAATGGCGTCCCAGTTTTAGTCCGTAGGGTTCAATATTGAGTTGGTCCACCCTTTTCAGCTATAACAGCTTCAACTCTTCTGGGAAGGCCGTCCACAAGGTTTAGGAGTGTGTCTATGGGGATGTTTGACCATTCTTCCATAACTGCATTTGTGAGGTCAGACACTGATGTTAGATGAGAAGGTCTGGCTCGCAGTCTCCACTCTAATTCATCCCAAAGGTGTTCTGTCGGGTTGAGGTCAGGACTGTGAAGTCCAGTCAAGTTCCTCTACCCCAAACTCGCTCATCCATGTCTTTATGGACCTTGCTTTGTGCACTGGTTCAAATCATTTGGTGGAGGGGGGATTATGGTGTGGGGTTGTTTTTCAGGGGTATTGCTTGGTCCCTTAGTTCTAGTTAAGGAAACTCTTAAGGTATCAGCATACCAAGACATTTTGGACAATTTCATGCTCCCAACTTTGTAAAGTAAGGTCTATTAAGACATCAATGAGTGAGTTTGGGGTGGAGAAACTTGACTGGCCTGCATACAGTCCTGACCTCAACCCAATAGAACACCTTTAGGATGAATTAGAACAGAGACCGTGTTCCAGTCCTTGTCCAACATCAATGCCTGAGCTCACAAATGCACTTCTGGAAGAATGCTCAAACATTCCCATAGACACACTCCTAAACCTTGTGGACAGCCTTCCCGGAGGAATTGAAGCTGTTATAGCTGCAAAGGGTGGTCCAACTCAATGCTGAACCCTACAGACTAAAGCCCCATACACACATCAGATTTTGCTGATTTTTGTCTTCGGTTTTTCCAAAATCATGTAGTACAAGGGCCTGCTGATTGAAACTCCTAAGGTTTGACCTCATATTATATGGTTTTGGTAAATCTGAAGGAAAAAAATCTGCAGAAAATCTGATAGTGTGTATGGGGCTTAAGACTGGGATGCCATTAAATTTCATGTGCGTGTAAAGGCAGGTGTCACAATACTTTTGACAATATAGTGTATTGAACATCCTTTGACAATTTTACTATGACAAGACTCTAATGAAATTCCTTTTCGGAGCATCAAAGGCTTTTTGGATTGTTAATTGATGCTCTTTTAACAGCATCCTTGCTCCAAGCTAAAAAAAAAAAAATAATAAAATTAGAGAAAGTATTTATATACCGTATTTTTCGGACTATAAGGCGCACGTAAAAGCCTAAATTTTCTCCCAAAAACGACCGTGCGCCTTATAGTCCGGTGCGCCTTATATATGACCTGTTGACATCGCTGGAGTTCTTTGTTAACAGTATCTGTCATCTTGGCGTAAACCTTCGGACTATAAGGCGCACGTAAAAGCCTAAATTTTCTCACAAAATCGACCGTGCGCCTTATAGTCCGATGCGCTTTATATATATGGAAATATCCATTTTATCAGCCGGTCGTTGCTAGTGCGCCTTATAATCCGGTGCGCCTTATAGTCCGATGCGCCTTATATATGGAAATATCCATTTTATCAGCCGGTCGTTGCTAGTGCGCCTTATAATCCGGTGCGCCTTATAGTCCGAAAAATACGGTAGTTGCATAAGCCCATAAGTCTTTACTGATTTTCTTAAGTAAAGATCTTAGAGTATTTTTATGTAGTAGTTCTAAAAATAAAATGGATATCTTGGCTACAATTGTACCAGTAACAGACCAACATACATCAAGGACTACTTGATCTAAGCCAAATACAAAGTAATTCATTTGGACCTCACAAATCACTGCCTACAAGCCTAATACAGATTTCTAGTATTAATATTACTTAATATTCCTCATTTCCATACAATGTTACCCAGCATGTGTGGGCTCTTAGATAAATTGGTTGAGTCATAGAAAATTAGAGAATTTTCCTATGATGAATAGATACATCCTGGAGGAACAGAGTCAGACTGACCTGTGGGCCTTCAGTGTTGGCTGGTAAAGGACATATGACTCAGGTGGCTAGACTTGAATTAGGATTTAAAGCAGAACTCCGACCTTACCTAGTCTTCCACATTTGTGCAAGCTCCTCTTCTGTTCTGAAATTGCTTGCTGCACACTGTGAGCTTCTCACAATGTGCATTAGAAGCTGCAGTAAGTGAATATAACCTGACAAGTGCCTATTTTCTCTGCTCAAGGGCACCCTGCATCAGCCTTGACTATCCCTGGCCCCATTCTTCCTGGGGACTCAAAGTGCTTTTTTTCTGCTGTTGGGACAGATGGTGATGTAGCCATCTTGGGCATAATCAGCAAAATATCATACTAGGGTAGGGTTGCCATCTGTCCGGGATTCACCCGGACAGTTTGGGTTTGGAATCTTGCATCCAGGTTTCAGACTGCCTGAAACCCGGACACATTATTCAGACTGGACTATGTCTTCCCAGAAGGGTTCCTCTCTGCAGTTGTCTAAGCTAAGAGTATCTGTTACACTCTCTTTCATGCTGCCCAAAGCCAACACTAACAATCCCACCCCCCAAACACACACACAGATGGTAAAAGAGCGAGGGCTCGATCTGCACCTCTTCCTCCTGGCCCTACCCCTCTGTCAGAGCCGGTACGGGGGGGCGGAAGGGGCGGATGCCCTGGGCAGTACAGTTTATTGGGGGTGGGGTGGTGCAGCGAAGTGTCCTTCTAAAACAGCCATCACTAGTTTGCTGGGACCACGGGCTTCCCCAGCAACCAGTGACGTTGTGTGGGTACGCCCGCCCCCTGCTCCTCACCGCAGGTCTCGGAGTTGACAGAAGACCAGTTCTCACTCACGGGCCACGAGTAGGGGTGTGACCACACGAGTGCCTCGCCCCTTCCACTCGCAGTTCCTGACCTGGCTCTCCATATCTGCCCATATCTGCCAGCTTCCGCCCCTTTGGTATTTCAGTTGTGCCCTCCTGCATTCAAGGTATGTGGGCCACATGTTAACAAGTGATCACTAATGGGCATATTTTTATTGTGCACACTGCTGGGCATATTGTGTTAAAGGTCACGCTGATGGGCACCATTTTTATGTTAAGCGGCACTCTGATGGACAAATTGTATTTTTAATGTGCACACTGATGGGTATATTTTCTTAAGGGTCACACTGATGGACACAATTTGGTGTGCCCATCAGAGTGCCCCTTAACATAAAATGTGCCCATCAGCGTGCACATTAAAAATATATCCATCAGTGTGCCCCTTAAAATAAAATGTGCCCATCAGATTGCCCCTTAACATAAAAGGTGCCCATCAGTGGGACCCTTAGTTTATGTTAAGGGGCATGCTGATGGGCAGATTTTATGTTAAGGAGCACGTTTTGTTGTGCCCATCAGGGTACCCCTTAACATACAATTTGTCCATCAGAGTGTCCCTTAACTACTTGACAACTGGGTACTTAAACACCCCTCGTGACCAGACCAATTTTCAGCTTTTGGTGCTCTCACACTTTGAATGACAATTACTCAGTCATGTAACACTGTACCCAAATGAATTTTTTGTCCTTTTTTTCCCACAAATAGAGCTTTCTTTTGGTGGTATTTGATCACCTCTGGGGTTTTTTATTTTTTGCGCTATAAATGAAAAAAGACAGAAAATTTAGAAAAAAACACATTTTTCTTTGTTTCTGTGATAACATTTTGCTAATTTTTTTTTTCATGAATTTTGGCCACAATTTATACTGCTACATATCTTTGGTAAAAATAACCCAAATTAGTGGATATTATTTGGTCTTTGTGAAAGTTAGAGCGTCTACAAGCTGTGGTGCAAATCATACAGAATTGATCACATCTGATGTACTGGTGGCCGATCACAGTTCGTGTGACCCGAACAAGCCAGGAAAGTACAAATACCCCCCAAATGACCCCTTTTTTGAAAGTAGACATTCCAAGGTATTTAGTAAGAGGCATGGTGAGCTTTTTGGTGTTGTCACTTTTTTCCCACAATTCTTTGCAAAATGAAGATTTTATTTTTATTTTTTTCACAAAATTGTCATTGTAATGGGTTATTTCTCTCACGTGGCATGTGTATACCACAAATAATGCCCCAAAACAAATTCTGTTACTCCTCCTGAGTATTATGATACCACATGTGTGGGACTTTTCCACAGCCTGGCCACATAAAGAGGCCCAACATGAAGGGAGCGCCATCCCGTGTTCTAGGAGCATAAATTACACATCTAACTTGTTGACTACCTATTATACTTTTGAAGGCCCTGAAACACCAGGACAATGACACTGACGTGGCACTGATGACAGATGGCACTGATATGTGGCACTGATGACACGTGGCACTGATGTGGCACTGATAACACATGGCACTGATGTGGCACTGATGACAGATACCACTAATATGTGGCACTGATGACACGTGACACTGATGACAGATGGCACTAATATGTGGCACTGATGACATGTGGCATTAATACGTGGCACTGACAGATGGCACTAATACGTGGCACTGATGACAGGTGGCACTAATGTGGCACTGATGACATGTGGCAATAATACGTGGCACTGACAGATGGCACTAATACGTGGCACTGATGACAGATGGTTCTAATATGTGGCACTGATGACAGATGGCACTAATACACGGTACTTACACGTGACACTGATGACAGATGGCACTGATAAGTGCCATTGGTGACACTGATAACAGATGGCACGTGGCACTGACAGGTGGCACTGATGACAGATGGCACTGATACGTGGCACTGATGACACGTGACAGTGATATGGCACTGATGACATATGGCACTATGTGGCACTGATGACACATGGCACTGATGTGGCACTGACCACAGATGGCATTATACGTGGCACTGATGACAGATGGCACTTATACGTGTCACTGGGGACAGATGGCACTGACAGGTGGCACTGGGGCAAATGGAGCTGGGGACAGATAGCACTGACAGGTGGCACTGGGGACAGATGGCACTGACAGGTGGCACACTGGGGACAGATGGCAATGACAGGTGGCACACTGGGGACAGATGGCACTGGCACACTGGGGACAGATGGCACTGACAGGTGGCACACTGGGGACAGATGGCAATGACAGGTGGCACACTGGAGACAGATGCCACTGGCACACTGGGGACAGATGGCACACTGGGAACAGATGGCCCTGGCACACTGGGACAGATGGCACACTGGGGACAGATGGCACACTGAGGACAGGTGGCACTGGCACACAGGGTACAGATGGCACACTGGGGATATTACTTACGGCCGCTGCAGCCGTTAATCTCTCCCTCCTCACACGCTGCCTGTGTGAGGAGGGAGAGCAGCGCTGAGAGATGATCTCATATGTTTACACATTTTTGGATGGGCATTCACCATGAGTATTTCTGTTTTGTTTTAAAGAGGAACTAAACACACACATACAGTATCTCACAAAAGTGAGCACACCCCTCACATTTTTGTAAATATTTTATTATATCTTTTCATGTGACAACACTGAAGAAATTACACTTTTCTACAATGTAGTAGTGAGTGTACAGCTTGTATAACAGTGTAAATTTGCTGTCCCCTCAAAATAACTCAACACACAGCCATTAATGTCTAAACCGCTGGCAACAAAAGTGAGTACACCCCTAAGTGAAAATGTCCAAATTGGGCCCAATTAGCCCTTTTCCCTCCCCGGTGTCATGTGACACGTTAGTGTTACAAGGTCTGAGGTGTGAATGGGGAGCAGGTGTGTTAAATTTGGTGTTATCGCTCTCACTCTCTCATACTGGTCACTGGAAGTTCAACATGGCACCTCCTGGCAAAGAACTCTCTGAGGATCTGAAAAACAGAATTGTTGCTCTACATAAAGATAGCCTAGGCTATAAGAAGATTGCCAAGACCCTTAAACTGAGCTGCAGCATTATGGCCATGACCAAAGAGTGGTAACAGGACGGGTTCCACTCAGAACAAGTGTGTCTTTACTACAGTCAAGCATGGTGGTGGGGGTGTCATGGTCTGGGGCTGCATGAGTGCTGTCGGCACTGGGGAGCTACAGTTCATTGAGGGCACCATGAATGTTCCAACATGATAAAGACCCCAAACATACCACCAAAACGACCACTGCCTTGCTAAAGAAGCTGAGGATAAAGGTGATGGACTGGCCAAGCATGTCTCCAGACCTAAACCCTATTGAGCCTCTGTGGGGCATCTTCAAATGGAAGGTGGAGGAGCGCAAGGTCTCTAACATCCGCCAGCTCTGTGATGTCATCATGGAGGAGGGGAAGAGGACTCCAGTGGCAACCTGTGAAGCTCTGGTGAACTCCATGCCCAAGAGGGTTAAGGCAGTGCTGGAAAATAATGGAGGCCACACAAAATATTGACATTTGGGCCCAATTTGGCCATTTTCGCTTAGGGGTGTACTCACTTTTGTTGCCAGCGGTTTAGACATTAATGGCTGTGTGTTGAGTTATTTTGAGGGGACAGCAAATTTACACCATTATACAAGCTGTACACTCACTACTTTACATTGTAGCAAAGTGTAATTTCTTCAGTGTTGTCACATGAAAAGATATAATCAAATATTTACAAAAATGTGAGGGGTGTACTCACTTTTGTGAGATACTGTACCTACCTTAGTTTCAATAGTCCACCGCTCGCAAAGGTCCCCCTCACCAGCATCTTCTCCCCATGTTCTGCTGAGTGTCTTTGTCTATTTTGATTGGCTGATGTGGGATGACATCACTTCTGTACATGCATAGGAGTGCGCCATGCCAGCACTGACAGCGGGGTTGATTTACTAAAGGCAAATCCACTTTGCACTACAAGTGCTCTTGGAAGTGCAGTCGCTGTAGATCTGAGGGGAAGCTCTGAAACGAGGGGAAGCTCTGCTAATTTTATCATCCAATCATGTGCAAGCAAAAATGCTGTTTTTTTATTTTCCTTGCATGTCCCCCTTAGATCTACAGCGACTGCACTTCCAAGTGCACTTGTAGTGCAAAGTGTATTTGCCTTTAGTAAATAACCCCCATTGTGTTGGAATGTAAACTGAGCTGCACATATGCAACTCAGTATAATTTCTGCAGAGGGTTGCAAATAGGCAGGTAGGTTTACTTTATTGCAGAAAAGACAAGGAGGTTGATTTAGTAAAGGCAATTATACTGTACACTGCAAGTGCAGTTGCTCCAGATCTGAAGGGAAGATCTGAAATGAGGGGCAACTGCTGATTTCTATCATTCAATCATAGTTACATAGTCAGGTTGAAAAAAGACACAAGTCCATCCAGTTCAACCACAAAAAAAAATAAAAAAAAATAAATCATGTGCAAGCAAAAAGCCTGTTTTTTATTTTCCTTGCATGTGATTGGATATTCTTTCCAAAGTGAAGCTTTACCTCATTTACTAAGCTATGGAGCAAGTACACTTGCAGTGCACAGTATATTTGCCTTTAGTAAATCAGCCCCATTCAATTTTTTTTGCAGCATTAAATAGTATACTTGTTCACAATTTAGTATTTTTTAAATTTAGTTCCACTTTAAGGGAAATTTAAAAAAATGATTTTTGCTTACACTGGATGACTAATGCATGATTGACATTGAACACAACTTCACCTTATTAACTAACCTCGTTGAATATTCGCTTTGCAAAGTGATTTACTAAAGTGAACAGTCTCTATTTAGTAAATCAGCCCCGATCTCTGAATTGATGATGTCTACTCATTCTCTGTCAGAGAATTCACTTACATGTTTATCTAATTGGAAGAGATTAATAGAACTCTTTTGCACTCTAAATTGAGGTGACAGAGACCATTCCATTAACTCCGTGTTGCTAAATTTAGAGGCAATCAATAATTTCTGAACATAATACCAATTCAAGGTGGACATTTTGTTGAGGTTATATTGCAATCAATGATGTAAGTAATGCGCAGTAGTCAGAATTCATTAAAAAATAGATTTATTTTAAGTGTAATCGGTGTCGTGATATAAAAAGAGATACATTTACAATGTGGCCATCAATAACGAGCCAACACTTGTGTTTCCAGTCATTTCCTTCAATGAGACACCATCACAGCTAGAAACCAATTGAAAACATCCTGTGCTAGTATCTCAAATAGTGATCTGGCTAGGAAATTACCAGTGACCACGTTGTAGCATTAACTGTAGATGGGCTTGCAAGTGTAGTTCTTTAATACAAGAACAATAAAATTACTATTTTTAATAAAACTTTTTAACAATAATATGGTAAAATATGAATATAGAACAATATATTACATTATCTATTTATATATAAATAAATGTTTAGGAAATATGAAGTATACTCAATAAATATATGAATTGTTCTAATATAAAATATTTAGTATTTACATATGCACAAGATAGCTGAAAGTCTATAACTTGAATTGGAAAGGAAATTGCGGTTAACAGAATGCCTGCATCTGGGTTGCTTGTTGGTTCTGAAATGTGGTCCATTGGTCTTTGTTTTCAAGCTCATCCCACATGTCATCAATCATATCCTGGGGGAAGAAACAAAAACATTTTGATTAAATTGACAACAAACTTTAATCAAGATTTTACTTCATACATAGTATCAGTACAGTGTTTACTAACATTGCACCAATGAATTTGATAACTAGAAGCAACAATATGTTACTTTGGGCCTTATGGAGTAAAGAGTTCAACATTCTTGAGCGCTAATTATAATTCACTTTCCTGAAGTCAGACCAGCAAAGGAAGCATTCTGATTAGTTTCTATGGAGTCCTAAATGTAAGAATAAGCACTTAAGAATTAAGAACTCTACTGGGATAAAGCATAGTGTCCAACTGGCAAATTGCTATGTGGCAAAGCACTCCTTCACAGGTGACAAGTTAAAGTTTAACTAAAGGGAAAACTTTTTTTTGTTAGTTTTTAATGCTGTCTGTGCCCCCATTGAAGTGATTCACCCTCTCTATATGTCTTGTTTACCATTATCATTAAAAGTGAAAGTAAAAGATAATCCAAAAAGAAATCTTCAAATGGGGACGCTAGTTCGGGTGATTTGGGGGCAGGGATTTCCTCTCACTTCCTGTTTGGCTATGGTACAGGAAGTGCAGGGAAATCTCCGCAATGGGACACAGATGGTGAGTAGGAATGTAACCAATTCACACACTAGGAACTAGTAATATGAGATTTACTAAAACTGGCGTACTCATAATCTGGTGCAGCTGTGCAGGGTAACCAATCAGCTTCTAACTTCAGCTTGTTCAATTCAGCTTTGACATAAAAAAAAAAAAATGGAAGTTGATTGGTTTCTATTCAGAGCTGCACCAGAATTTGCCAATTTTAGTAAATCACCACTGTGGCACAAAGCATAGAGGGTTGATTTTATCCATAACTATATGGTATGTTTAATCAAACAAAAACCCAAAAGAAGCCTTTGCCATAACTGATATTACCTAACATGTTTCTTCACAATAAGGGTACACACATTATTTGCATATGCTTGTATAGTCAGTCTGATGAATAGCTAAGGTTATATATGATTATTTTTACATATAGGGGTTGATTTACTAAAGGAAAATAGACTGTTCACTTTTGAAAGTGCAGTTGCTCCAGAGCTTAGTAAATGATGGAGAGCTCTGCTGACTTCCATCATCCAATCATGTGCAAGGAAAATTACATAAACAGCATTTTTGCTTAGACGTGATTGGATGATCATTCACTCTCCATTATTTACTAAGCTCTGGAGCAACTGCACTTTCAAAAGTGAGCAGTGTATTTGCCCCCTAACCCCCCTGTACCCCTCTAAAGACCCCCTAAAGACCTTACACTGACAGACCTAATGTTTATCGTTCTACATATCAATACATCAATAGTACACCAGTTTTGTGAATTGGTTTCAGGGAAGTAATGGTGCTACATACCTGACAAAATCCCAGGTCGGGAGAAATTGGAGCGTTCGAAGACATGCCTTCTTTCAAGTCTGCCACTGTAGATGTATGAACTGGAGTGGAGCTCAGTATGCATGGCGAGAAGCTATCTAACCTTTCAGGAAGTCCATGATCTGAGAAATCAGGAGAGGGCATGACTGGTAAGAAGCAGTTTGTGTCCATGCCTTCTTCTCTCATTGCTTCTGGGCACATTCTTGAGGAAGCCATGCAATTAGGGGGGATCTGCGGAACTTCTGCACTAGTCATTGAGCATAGTTCATGCATTTCACCTTGGCAGCAGTTCAGGCCAACTGGGCATCTGGACCTTCTGAGCCTTTCTTCCCTTCTTTTTTCCAAAGTCTCATCATCCAGGCCAAGGACATCAGAAAGATGGGAAATGTAGCGAATTGTCAGGCGCAATGTCTCAAATTTTGTCAAGGTTTTGCCAACCGGGGCCACTGCAGCCGGCAGATATCTTCTTAGGTGCTGGAGGGCTGTAGATAGATTTCTCATCCTCATCTTTTCCCTCTCGCTGGCACTCTGCCTTTGGTTGGACAAAGTCCTGTCTCTCAAACTGTGGCTCTTCTTGGTTGGCGCTTGTTTCCCTTTGGTTTGTAGGTTTTCTGGCTGAGACAGGCCTTTTTGGAAACTGCTGTAAGGGTCTTCAGAGAAGGCACAGGACTGAAAGGGAGGAGAGAAGCTGAAGGAGTCAATAGAGGATGTTGGTGAAAGGCTGCTGTAGCCTTCAGAATCAGAATACCCCCATTGATGACGTGGAGTACACCCTGGAATCAGTCTGTTCTCCTGGAACTGCAGTTGTGCTGGACAGAGATCCATGTCTGTGTGCTACTCTGGAGAGAGTGTGGTAAAATGCTGGCTGCAGCCGTTGCTGCCTAGGCTTTATCCTGAAGGCAGAGGTGTGAATTGTCACCTTTGCTGGCACCATCCACACTTCAAAGTCTAATGGGGCTGAGTAGGGGGTCTTGGGAAAAAGTTTCTCAGAGTACGAAGTGTGCATTTTAGCCCCTTAAAAATGAACTAAAAATGGGCTAAAGAGGTCAATTACCTTTGTGACCTGTAGACCTGTACGGTAAAGACATTTAAGTTATTTGCTTAGAGTTAATTACTAGCATAATGAGCTGAAGACTGAACAATATTTTTAAGCTGCTGATTCCTATCGTCGTTCCATCTCCAAGAATAAATTAATTTAACGGTGAAGAATTCATGGTTTTCCCAAACAATAATAGTAATGTTTTTAAAATGCAGGGCAATATTATAGCTGCTATTAAAAAATAAAATAATTATAAAATATACGTTTTTGTGCTTTATTTGTCAGATTGTAGCGTGATCAAATTATGGTTTCAGTTCAGCAAACTATCAGAATGACATTTTGATTCATTGCAGGCACACAATGCTTGAGTTATCACATCTGTATTCTGTTAGTGAACATATTCTATTATGACTAACATATATTTATATTACAGAAAAAAAATGAGTAGCGCTTCCTGATATTTCTCTATTTAGCTACCAGTCATACTTTACATGTTATTCTAAATTATGGCAATATATAATTTTTGTTTTATGAAAATTGTAGAATTTCCGAAATGTAATCTTATGTCTTGAAAATCTTTAGAGTTTGCGGATATTCCATGCCATGTATTTTTATGCACAGATTTCTCTTATAAAGGATTTTTAAAAAGTTGGATTTTCCAACCTCCATCATGGGCATTGTACTTCTATAGCTATATACATGCCAGTGTTTGAAGCTTTTCATCATATTTCCACTCAAAAAATGTTTTTTTTGTTTGTTTAATGAATCATTCACAGCAGTTTTCTACTTATTTTTGAACGTGCCCTGGTTTCTAGTGACCATTGATTAAAATTGAGTCGTAAACACCTTTAAAATGGCATTACAATGGCTCCCATTGATTTCCACTGCAATTTAAGCTGTTCAGCTGGTCAAAATTACAACAGTTGTAAAAGTGGTTGGCAGATTAGTGTTGACAATTCAGTTCCAGCTGATTGGTTTATTGAAAGCTTATGAAAAGCAAAATTGCTGGCAAAAATGTCAAGCGTATGACCAGCAAAGCCATGTTAATAATTATAATAATTATGATTATGTGCTCAAGTGCTAGTTCTCCTTTCTATCAATTAATGAACCACAACCATCAGTAAGTTCAGCCCATTAAGTCCTGTCCGTCATTTTGTAGCCAGGACTGGAGATGTCATCAGCTGTCCCTCTCTTACTATATTTATTTGGCCAGAGCACGAGTGAGTCCCAGAGGCTCGTAACATTTGCATGCGAAGTGTGCCAAAAGGTGACAAACTTTCCCACCTACAGAGCAGAATCCTGTGGAGACTGAACTCTTGTCTCATAAAACCATGATCACATTTACTTTTAGAGTTCAAACTTTAAAGACAGAGTTCTCATTCTGCATAGTGTTCTGTGAAATGTATCAGTAGTCTTCTCTCCTACATATATGAAGTAAGCTAACGCTTTGAGGTCACAACCTCTGTATCGGTGTATTGAGGGGTCTTTCTTCCTCTATACCAGCTTTTTTCAACCAGGGTACCCAGGCACCCTGGGGTACCTTGAGGTTTCTTCAGGGCTGCCTTGGCAAATTGCCTAAAAATTGTCCCAAAATTCAAAATTGTATACAAGCTGGCGTATGGATTCAGCAGCTATTTAGTTACACAAAGCCACAGGTTTTCATTGGGCAACATTACAACCTTCCTTTGGAAGGATAAATCACCTCTAATAGTGGGCGTCCTATGTGTGGATGTTGCTGTGTTATGCAAAACTATTACAATCGTTTTTACATTTTAGAATGAGGTACCTCAAGACTGTCCATAACTTTTAAAGGGTGCATTGAGACTGTCCATACATTTTTAAATTGTGCCTTGAATGAAAATAGGTTCAGAAACACTGCTCTATACCATAAGAAAGCTATATAATAAAAATCATTATCCATGATAAATATAAGCCATAGGTATAATGCATACTTTCCTAATAAAATATTTTCCCGATGGAACTGGTAGCACCAGCTCTCATGCCTTGTAATGTGGATTCTCAGAAAGGATGGATCCTGGTCACACATGGTCATGAAATCTTCAGAGATTTCCGTCTGTTTTGCTTTCTGTAAGTCTGTCAGCTTGTGTGGCACAAACCTAGAACAGATCTTCCACTTACCCAAATCTTTTGCGGACCATGGTGTCCTTGCTAATGCCTAACTCCTCCGCTATCAATCGTAGAGTGAGTCGCCGATCTCGTGTCAGCATTTGTCAACCTTGGTCAATCATGTCTGAGGTTCTGTTCAGATAATCCTTAGTTATTTCCTTTCCGTTGCCATTGTGAAAGTGTTTAAACATTTTCTGCTCATGGCTTCCGGTCCGTACACTTGCACCAAAATTTCATGCATCTCTGTTGCCGATTTCCCCAATTTGTAGCAGAACAAATTGGGGTCTATTGCTCTATTGCACTGGGACCCTTCCTCTCTACCTACCCTACCCTACACCTCTCACACTGACTAAGTTTGACTGCCTGCAGTGAGTCTATCCTGATTGTCATGTGTACTCCACACGAGGTGGCGCTTCTCGACGCGTCTCTGGAAAGCCATGTGCATCCGCGCGCACCTGGCCCATGTTGCCACTGAGATATCTGACCGATCACCAAACTTTTTATACACACTCTTTACATATTTGCTTTATCTATAAAACCCAACAGTTAGAAAGGTAGGGGATAGTAGGCACATTCAGGTAAGTACACTTCAGTTCCAAGTATATCTTACAACCAACATATAATTTAAAAGTATCATAAAAGTCCATCCACATAGTGCCAACCCTTCCGGGGGCAAAAGCAAACTCTAATACACAAAAGAAACAAAGGAAGGAAGAGCGTCTTTAAGTGTAGAATAAGACAGTTTTATTTAAGACAAAAAAGGGGCCACTCACATTGTGTGAATAAAAATAGGCTCATCTATGGTATATTGGGACATACATGATAATATCCGCATGAGGAAGAACACCAGGATATCACTGAATACTGCTACCATGTGAGAAGAAGCCAGCTATGGTTGTCCAGGATCACATGGTTGCGCTGGGATGACATCACTGGGAGGAGGAGTGCGTTGTGATTCCAAGCATGCGCCAAGCCGCGTTTGAGCATGCGCACTCCTTTCTTGAGCACCATAGATGAGCCTGTTTTTATTCACACAATGCGAGTGGCTCCTTTTTTTGGCTTTAATAAAACTGTCTTATTGTTCTACATTTAGAGGGGCTGTTTCTTCTTTTATTTCCTTTATATAACAATACTCAACCTAAAACACAGGCGAGTTTTGAAAGTGACTTTACAAGTGGATGTGGTTTGTTGTGTTCATGACTGTTTGTATGACTTTATATTTGTAGTAGTTAACAACATTATGTTTATCAGAAGCCGTGAACACATCATTTTGTTTCCTCAACTTGGCCAAAAAACATTTTATGGAGGCCTCAGAGCAGTAGTATGAGTGTTTCCTACAAAGAAAACCATAATCAACCAATCAGCAGCTTAATGGTGCCTACAGGCATAGGAGGGTGTTGAGCCACACATGAATAATCTCACTATTAAATGGAGAGTGGATGGGGAAGGAGAGGGGTGGTAGATACCACTAGTACAGCTAATCTAAAAGGGGAACAATAGTGATGGAGCAGGTTCTCTAATGAGCTCATTTATCCCCAACAATGTCCAACCAATAGGGTTGCTGGCTTAACACAGACTCAATAAAATAGGACCGATTTCTTGTTTCATTTTTCAACTACAGGCTAGAAAACAAATCTGACCCAGAATTTGTTTGGGTGGCACAATACTTTTTATGTTGCTTTATTATTATTTTTCTGACTATTGTTATTATTTGACAAATACATAACATTAACAACATAGAACACAACAGAAAAAATAAGGTGTGAGTTATTTGGCAAATTTAAACGAACACAATAATATATACAGTATCTCTCAAAACTGAGTACACCCCTCACATTTTTGTAAACATTTTATTATATCTTTTCATGTGACAACACTGAAGAAATTACACATTGCTACAATGTAAAGTAGTGAGTGTACAGCTTGTATAACAGTGTAAATTTGCTGTCCCCTCAAAATAAATCAACACACAGCCATTAATGTCTAAACCGCCAGCAACAAAAGTGAGTACACCCCTAAGTGAAAAAGTCCAAATTGGGCCCAATTAGCCATTTTTCCTCCACAGTGTCATGTGACTCATTAGTGTTACAAGGTCTTAGGTGTGAATGAGGAGAAGGTGTGTTAAATTTGGTGTTATCACTCTCACTCTCTCATACTGGTCACTAGAAGTTCAACATGGAACCTCAAGCAAAGAACTCTCTGAGGATCTGAAAAAAAGGATTGTTGCTCTACATAACGATGGCCTAGGCTATAAGAAGATTGCCAAAGGGCAAGATTTAAAAGGGCAGAATCCACTCAGAACAGGCCTCTCCATGGTCCACCAAAGAAGTTGAGTGCACATGCTCAGCGTCATATCCAGAGGTTGTCTTTTGGAAATAGACATATGAGTTCTGCCAGCATTGCTGCAGAGGTTGAAGGGGTGGGGGGTCAGCCTGTCAGTGCTCAGACCATATGCCGCACGCTGCATCAAATTGGTCTGCATAGCTGTCATCCAAAAGGAAGCCTCTTCTAAAGATGATGCACAAGAAAGCCCACAGACCGTTTGCTGAAGACAAGCAGACTAGGGACATGGATTACTGGAACCACATCCTGTGGTCTGATGAGACCAAGATAAACTTATTTGGTTCAGGTGGTTTCAAACTTGTCTGATGGCAACCAGGTGAGGAGTACAAAGAAAAGTGTGTCTTGTTTACAGTCAAGCATAGTGGTGGGGGTGTCATGGTCTGGGACTGTATGAGTGCTGCTGGCATTGGGGAGCTACAGTTCATTGAGGGAACCATGAATGCCAACATGTACTGTGACATACTGAAGCAGAGCATGATCCCCCTCCCTTTGAAGACTGGGCCGCAGGGCAGTATTCCAACAGAATAATGAGCCCAAACACACCTCCAAGAAAACCACTACCTTGCTATAGAAGCTGAGGGTAAAGGTGATGGACTAGCGAAGTTTGTCTCCAGACCTAAATCCTATTGAGCATGTGTGGGGCATCCTCAAATGGACGATGAAGGAGCGCAAGGTCTCTAACATCCACCAGCTCCAGTGGCAACCTGTGAAGCTCTGGTGAACTCCATGCCCAAGAGGGTTAAGGCAGTGCTGGAAAATAGTGGTGGCCACACAAAATATTGACACATTGAGCTCAATTTGGCCGTTTTCACTTAGGGGTGTACTCAGTTTTGTTGCCAGCGGTTTAGACATTAATGGCTGTGTTGAGTTATTTTGAGGGGACAGCAAACTTACACTGTTATACAAGCTGTACACTCACTACTTTACATTGTAGCAAAGTATAATTTCTTCAGTGTTGTCACATGAAAAGATATAATAAAATATTTACAAAAATGTGAGGGGTGTACTCACTTTTGTGAGATACTGTATATATTGAATGATCTAAGGCTACTAAGAAAATGGAGAAAGCACATGTTGAATTTATTCTCTTCTCATGTTTTCATGTATTTTCCAGTAACCCCCAGTTCAGTGACTCGTATAAGAAGTGTGGCCATTTCACACCTCATATAGTCCCACTGTTTATGCAAGTGGCCATCTACTTTTGACATTTGCACCTTCTTCACTAAGGTGTCAGCTTGGGAAAGTGAGGTTAGCCTCTCTGTAACTTAACCCCAGGACCCCTAGCAGTGAAAGTATGCCATAATGCACGTGCCTCTGTCTGAGTTCGTCAAATATACTACATGGGAAAGAAGCCGATCAAATATTCATATCTATATCTGTTAAAATCCTGTCTATATCATACCAAAATCACTTGCCAAAAAGAATTGCTTGAAATTTTAAGTGACCCTGTTATTAAAAAAATAATAATAATAACAAAATAAAATAATAATTACCCCCTTCCCATGTATCTTATTATTTGTTAATGTATTCTTTATTTTATTTTGGCAAATTACAAAAAGGTATCAGGTAGCGTAACATGGTATATATATTATAAGGTCATCAGTCAATGAATGTCAGTGAAAGTAAGATCAGCAGTCAAGTTGGGAAACTGTCTTATGATAAAAAAAAAAGGAGGTAGGCGGACCATCCAGATATGGATCATATGGATTAAATGTTATATATTGTTACCTGGTTAGAAGTATTTTATTTTGCCTAACTTAAGTGTGAGAATAGATGGATATGGGGGTCGAGATTTGCTATAGTATCGCAAAAAGAAAAAAAAATGAATGAGGAAGAGGTGAGGATTAGGATCATTCTAGTTAGTGGGTTAAATGTACCTTATTATTTATAGAGCCCAATTTTCACTGTTGCTACTGCAATAATGCATATACAAATACCAACCACACCAAATTTTCATTACCTGCAAACTGCTGGGTATGCGCTCCCGTCTAGCAGTGCGTGTGCTTGGCTACTTGTCGCGTATGCACCAAACACTGCATTTGGAGAATGAGTTATACTGAGTGTGCATCTTCCCTACATGGAACTAATGGCATAGCAGTGGGGCTTAGGGTGGCAGGAAGCAGTGCTAATAGTAAGAAAAGCCCCCTAAATATACAATGCATTAAAGTAAAAATACCTTAAAGCGGAGTTCCACCCAAAAATGGAACTTCCGCTTTAAGTGTTGGTGACCCCCTGAAATGCCACATTTGGCATGTCATTTTTTGGGGGGAGGAGTGGGTACCCTATTTTTACAGGCACCTGGTGTTAGTTCAACTTTTCATTTTTTCTGAACAGGTGAACTTACCCTTTAAACACCATTTTTATGGATAATTTTGCACTAGGTCATCTGGCTATTTTCCAAACTATTCCCGATCGCTTTGTTGGCTAGGGCAGTAGTCATCAACCCTGTCCTCAGGGCCCACTAACAGGCCAGGTTTTATGTATTACCTTAGGGAGATGCAGACTACAATACTGCAATCACTGAGCAGCATATACATCACTGTGATGTATTTCAGTTATCTTGCAAACCTGGCCTGTTAGTGGGCCCTGAGGACAGGTTTGGTGACCACTGGGCTAGGGATTCCCAATCAACAAAATAAGCAAAGTTTGGGCTCAATCTTTGTTCATCAGCAATAGTGACACATTCCTCTCAGAAGTCATGGGGGGTGATTTACTAAGCAAATAGACTGTGCACTTTGCAAGCGCAGTTGCTCCAGAGCTTAGTAAATGAGCAGAAGCTCTGTTGACTTCCATCATCCAATCACGTGCAAGCAAAAATGCTGTTTTTTTGTCCTTGCACGTGATTGAGTATTCATTGTAAAGCAAAGCTTTATTCATTTACTAAGCTCTGGAGCAACTGCCCTTTGCAAAATGCACAAACTATTTGCTTTTAGTAAATCAACTCCATGATGTCTGGAAGACAACACAGCAGAATAGAGACAATTATGGGAATAGTTATGTTAAAGAGGACGGTCATCCAAGCATAGCAGTTCTTCTCCTTTGCCTTCTCTCCCCTTCCTCTTAAACAATTGGGATAAAAAAATAAAAAAATAAAAGCATTTTAACCTTTTTTTAAAATCTCTTGAATAATATATTCATATGAACTTTTTTATGAGTAGAGTATATTTGCTGTAACTGGAGACATGTAACTCAGGCATGTGTCACTTTTGACCCCTTCTATGGCGAGAGGGGCAGGTGGAGATTTCACACGTCGGTAATGAAGAAGTGTGTCATGAAGCATGCCCAGGCAACAGCAATCCATTAGCTGTCAGTCTGGGTTCAATTAGAGGGAGGGAAATTCAATCATAAACTTATCTATTTCACTGAACTTGGTACATATTATGAGGGAATGCTTGTGAGGCCATTAGGAATCTGATGTACCGCAGTAAAACGTTATACTCACCTGCGGTTAACTTGAAATATTCAATTACCACAATCCCCCGATCGATAGTTAAAGTGAACCCTGCCCAATGAAAACAAAAATAATGGCGTTGATTTACTAAAGGCAAATAGACTGTACACTTTGCAAAGTGCAGTTGCTCCAGAGCTTAGTAAATGATGTAAAACTTCACTTTGCAAAGAATACCCAATCATATGCAAGGAAAATAAGCAACCAAAAAAAAAATCTGCATTTTTGCGTGCATATGATTGGATGCTTAAAGTGTAAGTACACCTTCACAGAAAATCTCGACCCCCCCTCCCCATCTCACCCGGTCCTGCTATACCAGAGTCCCGCCATCTCCCGCTGTGAGACATCGGGTCGCCACTTTACTGGTCCGGGGATTTGAATTCTCACGGCTCTATCTCCTCTTCTCAAGCGCTGACAGGATGGGCTAGGTGGGTTCTGATTGGTTAGCACCATCCATGTGACGGCGCCAGCCAATTAGAATGCCTCATATCATTACACTCTGAGAGGTAAGCATAGGAGAAGCCGCAGGGATTTCAAATCACCGGACCAACGAAGCAGCAACCCGATGTCTCACAGCGGGAGATCATGGGACTTGTATAGTGGGAACAGGGGAGTGGCGAGGGGGTCCAGTGTTAGTTCACATTACAGATTTTCTGTAAAGGTGAACTGTACCCTTTAAAGTCAGCAAAGCGTCTGCCCATTTACTAAGCTCTGGAGCAACTGCACTTTGTAAAGTGTACAGTTTATTTGCCTTTAGTAAATCCAACCCATGTTGTCAGAAAATCAGCCCCATATTTACATGCTGGACCATTTATGGAGAAACCAAACCAAATATCCAGGGATATGCCTGTAAGGCTGAGTCTTTATGGAACAGCCTATACTTCAACAGTGAGGTAATCTATTGCAAAATTATCCATAAAAATTGTGTTTAAAGGGTTAATTCACCTTTTCAGAAAACTTTAAAAGGTGAACTAATACCGTACAGCCAACTATGAGACCAGTCCAGCACTGCCTCCTCTCTAAGATGCTCTTTAGCCTCTTTTGCACAATGCAAGGATAATAGCTCTGCATTGCACATGATTATGATGAGGGACTGTCCACAGCCCACAGCTTTGGGAAGGAGAAGAAGAGGTGCGCCAGAGCCCAGTAAGGTGTCAGATTATTATTATTATTATACAGGATTTAGGATAGCGCCAACAGTTTATGCAGAGCTTTACAATATAAAAGGGAGACAATACAGTTATAATACAATAAAATACAAGAGTATTAAGAGGGCCCTCCTCAGAAGAGCTTACAAACGCATAAGGTGGGGCAGGTGGTACAAAAGGTTGTAACTGTGAGGAAGAGCTGATGGAAGTGGTAAAAGATTGGTTGGAGACATGATAGGCTTCCCATAAGAGATGAGTAATATATAATAATACTTGGAATCAGGGCCGGATTAAGAGTATCATGTGCTTCGTGCTGAGGATTTTGGTGGACCTTTTACTGGGCACCCTTCTGTGTTTCCAAGAGCCTGTGTTGGCATGTGTCCAAACTCTAAAGGATGCAGCGCCGCAGCCGCACACACGTAACACTAGAGAAGCCTTGCATTTGATTTGCCAGGTTGCTGTAAGGCCATGCATTGGCTAAGCTGAATGAGTGCAGCTGCACAGGCCTAACACTATGGAAGCCTCGATTTCTGTAAGAGTCCTGCATGGGCGTCCCCCAGGCTTCTGTTAGAACTGCTAATGTGGTGTCCATTATCAATCCCACCACCCTGCCCAGGCAGTGCATGCGGAAAGCATGGCCCGTCAGGGTAGATCTCTCCCTTTTGGCCCATTGCTTTCCATGAGCAGTCTGCTCTTTTTGGGTGGCTGGGCCTACATTAACCACTTCCCACCCGGCCAATGCACATATACGGCCGGGTGGGAGCCGTCTACTTCTGATAGGACGTTCAGGAACGTCCATCAGAAGGAGCGGGATCACGCGCGTGCCCGCGCAGCGGCGCGATCCCGATGCGCCCGTGTCACCCAGACACGGCGCATCTCAGATCGGCAGGAGGGCTCTGTGATTGGCCCTCCTGATCACATGATGGCCGTGTCCAATCACGGCCGTCATGTGATGTAAACAAACAGCCGGTTGCTAGGCAATCGGCTCCTCCTCTCCTCACACAGAAGTCATTGCTGAGGAGAGGAGAGCAGATCGCTGCAGCCGGCTGATGATCAGTGAGTATGAGCTGTTTTTTACAGCTTTTTACTCACTGATCACCAGTCTAGTGTAAACACAAATCACCACACAGTGTAAACACACCACACAGTATAAACACAATGTCCCCACACATGTCCCCAAAACATACATGTCCCCAAATAATAAATACACATGTCCCTAATAATAAAAACATGTCCCCCACATATGTCCCACTAAAATCACATGTCCCAATGATTATCTGCACACTTATGTACGTGATCACCTGCACACATATGTACATGATCATTTGCGTACATATGTCCGTGATCACACAAACCAATTATTATACACTTAACGGAATTTTTTTTACCAAAAACATGTAGCAGAATACATTTTGGCTTAAATTTATGACAAAATTTGATTTTATTGGATTTCTTTTAAAATAGAAAAAAGAAAATATTGTTTTTTTTCCAAATTTCCGCTTTTTTTGCGCTTATATCGTAAAAAAAAAAAAAATGGAGTCGTGAATAAATACCACCAAAATAAAGCTCTATTTGTGCGAACAAAATGATAAAAATTTCATTTGGGTACAGTGTAGCATGACCGCGCAATTGTCACTGAAAGCGCTAGAGTGATGAAAGCTGAAAATTGGGCTGGGAAGGAAGGGGGCGAAAGTGCCCTGTATTGTAGTGGTTAAGGTAGGGGCCTGGAGCTGCAGCTCCAATAGCCCCTATATTAATCCAGCCCTGCTTGTAATATCTCATATAAATATACACTATATGTAATAATATACATATACTGTAATATATCCTCTTCGTTTCATAGATTTATTGAGCATTTAACCCTTGAATTGTTTATCTGTGTGTGTGTGTGTGGGGGGGGGGGGGGGGCTGGGTGTAGAAGCATTGCAAGGGTACATAAGTTAGAGTAGCTTATTTGATTTTTATCAGTAGCTGGGGGCTGCTAAGAACACAGATCATCTGGAAAGAGCTATACAGAGCTATACAGTCAGAAAATTACATATGGACATTGAATACATAAGATGAATTAAATAATTTGGCAACTTTGCTAGCTGCACTGCATGATCTTTGGTCATTGAGTTATTTGCCAAAGGGGCTCTATTCTTTAAATGTGACCATAATCCCTGCATAGCCAAATCCTGCAAACACTATATATGCACAGACTTTTGTATATTTGCACAATCTAGGTTTTTTTCAGATTCATATGACATTTGCACACACGGGAATGTTTTTTTTCTATATGTAAATATATATATATATATATATATATATATATATATATATATATATATATATACACTTTATATATCCACTGTATATATATATATATATATATAGATATATATATATATATATACAGTGGATATAAAAAGTCTACAGACCCCTGTTAAAATGTCAGGTTCCTATGAGGTAAAAAAAAAAAAAAAATGAGACAAAGATAAATCATTTCAGAACGTTTTCCACCTTTAATCTGACCTATAAACTGTACAACTCAGTTGAACAACAACTAACATATTTCAGGTGGAAGGAAGTAAAAATAAAAAGCTAAAATAATATGGTTGCATAAGTGTGCACACTTTTAAACTAATACTTTTGATTTTATTACAGCACTCTGTCTTTTTGGGTATTAGTCTATCAGCATGGCATATCTTGACTTGGCAATATTTGCCCACTCTTCTTTGCAAAAACACTCCAAATCTGTCAGATTGCGAGGGCATCTCCTGTGCACAGCCCTCTTCAGATCACCCCACAGATTTTCAATCTGATTCAGGTCTGGGCTCTAGCTGGACATCTCCAAAACTTGAATCTTCTTCTGGTGAAGCCATTCCTTTGTTGATTTGGATGTATGCTTTGGGTCGTTGTCATGCTAAAAGATGAAGTTCCACTTCATATTCAGCTTTCTAGAAGAAGCCTGAAGGTTTTGTGACAATATTGACTGGTATTTAGAACTGTTCATAATTCCCTCTACCTCGACTAAGGCCCCTGTTCCAGCTGAAGAAAAACAGCCCCAAAGCATGATGCTGCCACCACCATGCTTCACGGTGGGTATGGTGTTCTTTTGGTGATGTGTAGTGTTGTTTTTGCACCAAAGATATCTTTTGGAATTATGGCCAAAAAGTTAAACCTTGGTTTTATCAGACAATAACACATTTTCCCATTTTCTTCATAAGAAAAGGCTTCCATATTGACATTCTACCCCACAGCCCAGAAATATGAAGAATATGGAAGTTTGTTGTCACCAGGAGCGGACTGACCATTTGGGCCCTCGGCACTGCACGAGGGCCCGCGGCCACTAGGGGGGTGGCCACTAGGAGGCCTCATCAGGGTTGCCAGCCTTAGCCTTGCCAACCTCAGTAAAAGCAGGGACAGATTGTAAAAATATGTGTTTTTTTACATCTGTCCCTGAAATGTCTCTTATCGACATGCTTTTGCTGTAAAAATCTGGAGGCAATAGTTGGTCCACCTCTCCGCTGCCAACGGAAATGCACTGTACATGCCCCCTTCCCCCGCGCAGCTTTTTTGACTATAGAGCAGGAGATGCCAACAGCTGAAGGAAGGAGAGGAGAGGGAGGAGAGAGGGGACACAACCTGCAATAAAGAACCAGCTGCAGCCTGACAGCAGGTAAGCTGGTTGACCAGCGGACCTCTCCTTGCTCCTCATCAGCTGGCATCTCCAACCCCACTAGACCTTCAGTCCTCTCTGAAACTTGTTTTGAGAGGAATGAAGGTGTAGAATTAGGTGTGTCACAGCCAAGTGCTTCCGGGCACTCTGCTAGCAGTACACCCACGTCCGATTATAGCAGGCAAATGTCGCTGCCCCAGCTGCTGGACCGGCAAAAGAAGTTCACTCCCAGCCATCCACATGCCCAGCGGTTGAATGCTAGCTTGGCTAAATTGCTAGCACTTCAACTGCTGCCTTTTCAGTTGGTTGACTCGGCCCCCTTCCGTGAGTTTGTACAATGTGCGGTTCCTCAGTGACAAGTCCCCAAACACCACTTTTCTCACGGAAGGCGATTCCGGCTCTCTACCGGCATGTGGAAGGCAATGTCCTTGCCTCGCTGGACAGGGCGGTCAGCGGTAAGGTGCATATTACCACTGACTCATGGTCCAGCAGGCATGGACAAGGACGTTACCTGTCTTTCACGGCCCATTGGGTCACTCTTCTGGCAGCTGGGAAGGATGCAGGACAAGGTGCAGTAGTGTTGGAGGTTGTTCCACCACCACGCCTCCAAAATGCTACTATTGGTTGTGACACACCTCTCTCCTCCACCCCCTCCTCTTCTTCTTCCTCCATGGCCTCTTCCAGTGCTCTGTCCTCAGAACCAGCAGTGCTCCGTAGGCGTTCCAGGGGCTACGCAAGTACGCAGGCAAAACAATGCCATGCCGTGCTTGCTCTGGTTTGTTTGGGGGACAGGAGCCACACTGGGGCGGATGTTTTGTCAGCTCTGCAGGGGCAGGCCGAGAGGTGGTTGACGCCACGCCAGCTTAAGCCAGGAATGGTGGTTTGTGACAATGGCACAAACCTCCTCTCCGTCCTCCGACAGGGACAACTGACCCATGTGCCCTGTGTAGCTCACGTCCTTAACCTGGTGGTGCAGCGGTTCTTGGGCAGGTACCCCGGCTTACAGGATGTCCTGAAGCAGGCCAGGAAAGTCTGTGTGCATTTCTGCCGATCATTTAATGCCTGTGCTCGGCTGGCTGAGCTCCAAAAGGAGTTGAACCTGCCCAAGAACCGCCTTATATGTGACATGCCCACCAGGTGGAACTCAACGTTGGCCATGCTGCAGCAGCTGCACACGCAGCAGAGGGCCATCAATGAGTACCCGTGCGACTACGGCACCAGGACAGGGTCAGGGGAGCTCGGTTTTTTCTCACCACGCCAGTGGGGCATGATCAGGGATGCATGCACTGTCCTGTCACCGTTTGAGGAGGCCACAAGGATGGTGAGCAGTGACAGTGCATGCATCAGTGACACTGTACCTCTTGTCCACCTCTTGGAGCATACGCTGCGTGGAATAATGGACAGGGCACTTGAGGCAGAACAGAGGCAGGAAGAGGAGGACTTCCTTGCCTCTCAAGGCCCCCTTTATCCAGACAGTGTTCCTGCTGTGCCACCCATCACACAGGAAGAGGATGAGGAGGAGGAAGAGGAGAAGGAGGATGATTGTGTCAGCATGGAGGTGGAGGCTGGCACTCAGCATCAGCAGCAGCAGTCTTGTAGGGATGATTTACAGTCCCAAGAAACACGTGGACTTGTACGTGGCTGGGAGGAGGTAGCTGCGGATCATGTTGCCCTTAGTGACCCAGAGGACTCCGGACCGAATGCCTCAGCTAACCTAAGCTGCATGGCCTCCCTGATCCTGCAAAGCCTGCGGAAGGATCCTCGTATTCTTCGGATCAAGGAGAGGGACCATTACTGGCTGGCCACTCTCCTTGATCCATGGTACAAGGGTAAGGTTGCCGACCTTATCTTGCCATCGCAGAGGGAGCAGAGGATGAGACATCTCCGGGAGGCCTTGCAGAAAGGTCTGTGCAACGCGTTCCCAGAGACTGGGAGGTTACAAACTCCTGGTCCTGGACAACGTGTTGCTGAGGCATCGGTCAGAAGGAGCGGTGGAGAAGGTGGCCGTCTGACTGATGCTTTCAGACAATTTTTTAGTCCGCAGCCCCAAGGTATGATCGGTTCCAGCAACCATCGCCAGCGTCTGATTTACATGGTGCAGGAATACCTAGGGGCAAGGTCAGACTTGGACACCTTTCCCACCGAAAATCCTCTGGCTTACTGGGTCTTGAGGATGGATCACTGGCCAGAGCTTGCACAGTATGCAATTGAGCTACTGGCCTGTCCTGCATCCAGCGTTCTTTCGGAACGCACCTTCAGTGCTGCTGGTGGCTTTGTTACCAATCACAGGGTGCGCCTGTCCACCGAATCAGTTGATTGACTGACCTTCATCAAGAGGAATCCGTCTTGGATCACCCACAGCTACCAAGCACCTGAAGCTGATGTAACCGAATAATTTTTTTTGAAATATCACATCCCTTCAAGACTGCCTATGCTGATGCTGAGTGACTGTCCTGTTATGTTGATTGTCTATCCTCTTCCTCCTTCGCTGATATGTTGGAAGAACATTTCTGGTTCTGGGGGATGCCATCAGCCCAATTTTTCTGCCCCTGTTTAACAGGGGCGTTTAATTACAATTTTTGATGCAATGCTTTGCAGCAGGGCTAATTCCTGCAATAAAACTAGAGTATATGGGAGAGGTTGCAGTGTGATGGCACCAGCACCAGTGCCTAAAGCCCAATTTTTCTGCCCCTGTTTAACAGGGGCGTTTAATTACAATTTTTGATGCAATGCTTTGCAGCAGGGCTAATTCCTGCAATAAAACTAGAGTATATGGGAGAGGTTGCAGTGTGGTGGCACCAGCACCAGTGCCTAAAGCCCAATTTTTCTGCCCCTGTTTAACAGGGGCGTTTAATTACAATTTTTGATGCAATGCTTTGCAGCAGGGCTAATTCCTGCAATAAAACTAGAGTATATGGGAGAGGTTGCAGTGTCATGGCACCAGCACCAGTGCCTAAGGCCCAATTTTTCTGCCCCTGTTTAACAGGGACATGTATATACAATTCTTGATATAATATTTCACAGGAGGGCCTGTTCCTGTGCCCACCCAGAGTAACTGTGAGGATTTATAGTGTTGTGGCACCAGCACCACAACCACCAAAGGTCAATTTTTCTACCACTGTTCAACAATGGCATGTAATTACAATTCTTGATATAATCGTTCACAGCAGGGCGCTCCAACGCCCACCAAGAGTCACTTTGAGGGCTTACAATGTTGTGGCAAAACCAACACCTTGTTCCGCCATTTCTGCAGAGCATATAGGGCAGGCCCCTACTTTCAAACATCCAATTTACAAACATCTCCTACTTGCAAATGGAAGGAGACAACAGCAAGTGAGATGAAAAAAGATGGCCGACAAAACAAATTATACAGGGGTGATAACCCTTCCCTATGTTTTCCAAAAAGCTTAAAAATAGTTTTTTTGACTGGAGCTACACTTTAAAAATGTACCAGTTGAAAATTACAAACAGATTCAACTTAACACAACAAACCTACACAGTCCCTGTCTTGTTTGCACCGCCTGTATACTGCTGTTCTGAGTATATAGGGCCTGGGGGCCACACGCATTTCCTTTTTTTAATATGGGTACTGGGTTCCCCTTAATATGCGTACAAGACCCAAAGGGGCTGGTAATGGGCAGGGAGGGCTACCCATGCCATTTTTCTCAATGATTTTCAACCATATTGCAGGAACCAGATATAACATTAAAACCGCAAGCAGTTTTCAATGATGTTATTAAATGTCATTTTGTGCAGGGACTGTTCTAAACACGGGAAACACGTGGCACTTCACAGGCATACTACAGACACCCCCCAGGCACCATATTTAAAGGAATATTTCACTTTTTTTTTTCACTTTAATCGTCATTAAAATCAGTGCTCCCGCCAAAACAGCCATTTTTAAAAACATTTTAGGCATTGACCCATGTCCCCTGGGGCAGGAGCCAGGTCCCCATACCCTTTTTAGGACAGTATCTTGCATATTAGCCGTTAAAATTAGTACTTTTAATTTCGAACATTCGAGGCCCATAGACTTCAATGGGGTTCTAAAGTTCGTTCGAATTTGGGGTCCGTTCGAAAGTTCTGGTGCGAACCGATCCAGGGGGTGTTCGGCTCATCCCTAGTCATAGTGTTCTGCCCCAGGACTTCTGTCATAGCATTCTGCCCCAGGACATGCTACCATTTCCGGGACTCACAGAAAACTGCTATGTCTGGATGCCATAGCTTCACCCTTATTCCCTATCATTTTGGATTTGCCATGGCTCCAGGCACGCAACCCCTGCATTCATTGGGATTCGGGAAGGATCGAGTTCCTCTCTTTCTACTGTTAGCAACATTGCTTCTCCAAGCCATCCACTCATCCGTCCCCTCTACTGTGTATGGACTCTGATGCTGAAATTTGTTCTTCTATTCCTGCACCTTACTGAGACTTTTCTGAAGTATTTAGTAAGAAACGAGCAGATACTCTGGGGCCGAAATACCATTCGGGCGAATCTTTCATGTGACAGAACCTGAGCTTACCACCTTGAAAGAGTACATTGATGACAGCCTGAGAAAGGGATTTATCCATCCCTCCACGTCCCCAGCCGGAGCTGGGATTTTCTTTGTCGACAAAAAAAGATCATTCCCTTTGGCCTGTGTGGATTACCGGGACCTCAATAAAATAATGATTAAGAATCGTTATCCTTTACCTTTGGTGACAGAGCTGTTTCAGAGACTTATGTGAGGCATACAGCTTGATACGTATTCGTGAAGGTGACAAATGGAAAACGGCTTTTCATACCTGATTTGGACATTTTGAATATTTAGTAATGCCCTTCGGACTTTGCAATGCTCCAGCACTTTATTAATGATGTCTTCTGGAACTATTTCAATTTATTTGTTATTGTGTATCTATATCTAGATGATATTTTAATTTTTTCTACTCCTTAGAGGCTCATCGGGGATATGTCAGAAAGGTCTTGGCCTGACTCAGACAGCACGGCTTATACGCAAAACCTGAAAAGTGTGAGTTTGAGTGCTCAAGTATTCAGTTCCGGGGCTTATTCTATCCACAGATGGCATCAAGATGGACCCCCAGAAGGTCTCTGCCATCCTGGATTGCAGGGGAGGGCTGGCAGCCTTAGGCCTGGGGGGCAAGTCCAGTCAAGTGGTCCATTGAACCCCCGAATCAGCTCACCATCCATCTACACCACATTCCCCATACAGAGAGGGAGGGAGACTGCTCCACATTGCCCCAGAGAGAGAGAAAGAGAGACTGCTTCACACTGCCGGTCACTCTCTGTGCGGGTAGTGGGAAGCGGTCACTCTCTCTGTGCGGGCAGTGGGAAGAGATCACTCTCTCTGTGAGGACAGTGTGAAGCGGTCACTCTCTGTGTGGGCAGTGTGAAACGGTCACTCTCTGTGCGGGCAGTGGGAAGCGGTCACTCTCTCTGTGCGGGCAGTGGGAAGCGGTCACTCTCTCTGTGCGGGCAGTGGGAAGAGATCACTCTCTCTGTGAGGACAGTGTGAAGCAGTCACTCTCTGTGCGAGCAGTGTGAAACGGTCACTCTCTGTGCAGGTAGTGGGAAGCGGTCACTCTCTGTGCGGGCAGTGGGAAGCGGTCACTCTCTCTGTGCGGGCAGTGGGAAGTGGTCACTCTCTCTGTGCGGGCCGTGGGAAGCGGTCACTCTCTCTGTGCGGGCCGTGGGAAGCGGTCACTCTCTCTGTGCGGGCCGTGGGAAGCGGTCACTCTCTCTGTGCGGGCCGTGGGAAGCGGTCACTCTCTCTGTGCGGCCAGTGGGAAGCGGTCACTCTCTCTGTGCGGGCAGTGGGAAGCGGTCACTCTCTCTGTGTGGGCAGTGGGAAGCGGTCACTCTGTGTGGGTCGTGGGAAGCGGTCACTCTCTCTGTGCGGGCAGTGGCAAGCGGTCACTCTCTCTGTGCGGGCAGTGGCAAGCGGTCACTCTCTCTGTGCGGGCAGTGGCAAGCGGTCACTCTCTCTGTGCGGCCAGTGGGAAGCGGTCACTCTCTCTGTGCGGCCAGTGGGAAGCGGTCACTCTCTGTGCGGGCAGTGTGAAGCGGTCACTCTCTGTTCGGGTAGTGGGAAGCGGTCACTCTCTGTGCGGGCAGTGGGAAGCGGTCACTCTCTGTGCAGGCAGTGGGAAGCGGTCACTCTCTCTGTGCGGGCAGTGGGAAGCGGTCACTCTCTCTGTGCGGGCAGTGGGAAGAGATCACTCTCTCTGTGAGGACAGTGTGAAGCGGTCACTCTCTGTGCGGGCAGTGTGAAACGGTCACTCTCTGTGCAGGTAGTGGGAAGTGGTCACTCTCTGTGCGGGCAGTGGGAAGCGGTCACTCTCTCTGTGCGGGCAGTGGGAAGTGGTCACTCTCTCTGTGCGGGCCGTGGGAAGCGGTCACTCTCTCTGTGCGGGCCGTGGGAAGCGGTCACTCTCTCTGTGCGGGCCGTGGGAAGCGGTCACTCTCTCTGTGCGGCCAGTGGGAAGCGGTCACTCTCTCTGTGCGGGCAGTGGGAAGCGGTCACTCTCTCTGTGCGGGCAGTGGGAAGCGGTCACTCTGTGTGGGACGTGGGAAGCGGTCACTCTCTCTGTGCGGGCAGTGGCAAGCGGTCACTCTCTCTGTGCGGGCAGTGGCAAGCGGTCACTCTCTCTGTGCGGGCAGTGGCAAGCGGTCACTCTCTCTGTGCGGGCAGTGGCAAGCGGTCACTCTCTCTGTGCGGCCAGTGGGAAGCGGTCACTCTCTCTGTGCGGCCAGTGGGAAGCGGTCACTCTCTGTGCGGGCAGTGTGAAGCGGTCACTCTCTGTTCGGGTAGTGGGAAGCGGTCACTCTCTGTGCGGGCAGTGGGAAGCGGTCACTCTCTGTGCGGGCAGTGGGAAGCGGTCACTCTCTCTGTGCGGGCAGTGGGAAGCGGTCACTCTCTCTGTGCGGCCAGTGGGAAGCGGTCACTCTCTCTGTGCGGCCAGTGGGAAGCGGTCACTCTCTCTGTGTGGCTAGTGGGAAGCGGTCACTCTCTCTGTGCGGCCAGTGGGAAGCGGTCACTCTCTCTGTGCGGCCAGTGGGAAGCGGTCACTCTCTCTGTGCGGCCAGTGGGAAGCGGCCACTCTCTCTGTGCGGCCAGTGGGAAGCGGTCACTATCTCTGTGCGGCCAGTGGGAAGCGGTCACTCTCTCTGTGTAGGCCGTGGGAAGCGGTCACTCTCTCTGTGCGGCCAGTGGGAATCGGTCACTCTCTCTGTGCGGCCAGTGGGAATCGGTCACTCTCTCTGTGCGGCCAGTGGCAAGCGGTCACTCTCTCTGTGCGGGCAGTGGCAAGCGGTCACTCTCTCTGTGCAGGCAGTGGGAAGTGGTCACTCTCTCTGTGCGGGCAGTGGCAAGCGGTCACTCTCTCTGTGCGGCCAGTGGGAAGTGGTCACTCTCTCTGTGCGGCCAGTGGGAAGCGGTCACTCTCTCTGTGCGGCCAGTGGGAAGCGGTCACTCTCTCTGTGCGGCCAGTGTGAAGCGGTCACTCTCTGTGCGGCCAGTGTGAAGCGGTCACTCTCTGTGCGGGCAGTGTGAAACGGTCACTCTCTGTTCGGCCAGTGGGAAGCGGTCACTCTCTCTGTGCGGGCAGTGGGAAGCGGTCACTCTCTCTGTGCGGGCAGTGGGAAGCGGTCACTCTCTCTGTGCGGGCAGTGGGAAGCGGTCACTCTCTCTGTGCGGGCAGTGGGAAGCGGTCACTCTCTGTGCGGCCAGTGTGAAGCGGTCACTCTCTGTGCGGGCAGTGTGAAACGGTCACTCTCTGTGCGGCCAGTGGGAAGCGGTCACTCTCTCTGTGCGGGCAGTGGGAAGCGGTCACTCTCTCTGTGCGGGCAGTGGGAAGCGGTCACTCTCTCTGTGCGGGCAGTGGGAAGCGGTCACTCTCTCTGTGCGGGCAGTGGGAAGCGGTCACTCTCTCTGTGCGGGCAGTGGGAAGCGGTCACTCTCTCTGTGCGGCCAGTGGGAAGCGGTCACTCTCTGTGCGGGCAGTGGGAAGCGGTCACTCTCTCTGTGCGGGCCGTGGGAAGCGGTCACTCTCTCTGTGCGGCCAGTGGGAAGCGGTCACTCTCTCTGTGCGGCCAGTGGGAAGCGGTCACTCTCTCTGTGCGGCCAGTGGGAAGCGGTCTCTCTGTGTGGGTCGTGGGAAGCGGTCACTCTCTCTGTGCGGGCAGTGGGAAACGGTCACTCTCTCTGTGCGGCCAGTGGGAAGCGGTCACTCTCTCTGTGCGGCCAGTGGGAAGCGGTCACTCTCTCTTTGCGGCCAGTGGGAAGCGGTCACTCTCTCTGTGCGGCCAGTGGGAAGCGGTCACTCTCTCTGTGCGGCCAGTGGGAAGCGGTCACTCTCTCTGTGCGGCCAGTGGGAAGCGGTCACTCTCTCTGTGCGGCCAGTGGGAAGCGGTCACTCTCTGTGCAGGCAGTGTTAAGCGGTCACTCTCTGTGCGTGCAGTGTGAAACGGTCACTCTCTGTGCGGGCAGTGGGAAGCGGTCACTCTCTCTGTGCGGGCAGTGGGAAGCGGTCACTCTCTCTGTGCGGGCAGTGGAAAGCGGTCACTCTCTCTGTGCGGGCAGTGGGAAACGGTCACTCTCTCTGTGCGGGCAGTGGGAAGTGGTCACTCTCTCTGTGCGGGCAGTGGGAAACGGTCACTCTCTCTGTGCGGCCAGTGGGAAGCGGTCACTCTCTCTGTGCGGCCAGTGGGAAGCGGTCACTCTCTCTGTGTGGGCCGTGGGAAGCGGTCACTCTCTCTGTGCGGCCAGTGGGAAGCGGTCACTCTCTCTGTGCGGGCAGTGGCAAACGGTCACTCTCTCTGTGCGGGCAGTGGCAAGCGGTCACTCTCTCTGTGCGGGCAGTGGCAAGCGGTCACTCTCTCTGTGCGGCCAGTGGGAAGCGGTCACTCTCTCTGTGCGGCCAGTGGGAAGCGGTCACTCTCTCTGTGCGGCCAGTGGGAAGCGGTCACTCTCTCTGTGCGGCCAGTGGGAAGCGGTCACTCTCTGTGCAGGCAGTGTTAAGCGGTCACTCTCTGTGCGGGCAGTGTGAAGCGGTCACTCTCTGTGCGGGTAGTGGGAAGCGGTCACTCTCTGTGCGGGCAGTGGGAAGCGGTCACTCTCTCTGTGCGGGCAGTGGGAAGCGGTCACTCTCTCTGTGCGGGCAGTGGGAAGCGGTCACTCTCTCTGTGCGGGCAGTGGGAAACGGTCACTCTCTCTGTGCGGGCAGTGGGAAGTGGTCACTCTCTCTGTGCGGGCAGTGGGAAACGGTCACTCTCTCTGTGCGGCCAGTGGGAAGCGGTCACTCTCTCTGTGCGGCCAGTGGGAAGCGGTCACTCTCTCTGTGCGGCCAGTGGGAAGCGGTCACTCTCTCTGTGTGGGCCGTGGGAAGCGGTCACTCTCTCTGTGCGGCCAGTGGGAAGCGGTCACTCTCTCTTTGCGGCCAGTGGGAAGCGGTCACTCTCTCTGTGCGGCCAGTGGGAAGCGGTCACTCTCTCTGTGCGGCCAGTGGGAAGCGGTCACTCTCTCTGTGCGGCCAGTGGGAAGCGGTCACTCTCTGTGCAGGCAGTGTTAAGCGGTCACTCTCTGTGCGGGCAGTGTGAAACGGTCACTCTCTGTGCGGGTAGTGGGAAGCGGTCACTCTCTGTGCGGGCAGTGGGAAGCGGTCACTCTCTCTGTGCGGGCAGTGGGAAGCGGTCACTCTCTCTGTGCGGGCAGTGGGAAGCGGTCACTCTCTCTGTGCGGGCAGTGGGAAACGGTCACTCTCTCTGTGCGGGCAGTGGGAAGTGGTCACTCTCTCTGTGCGGGCAGTGGGAAACGGTCACTCTCTCTGTGCGGCCAGTGGGAAGCAGTCACTCTCTCTGTGCGGCCAGTGGGAAGCGGTCACTCTCTCTGTGCGGCCAGTGGGAAGCGGTTACTCTCTCTGTGTGGGCCGTGGGAAGCGGTCACTCTCTCTGTGCGGGCAGTGGCAAACGGTCACTCTCTCTGTGCGGGCAGTGGCAAGCGGTCACTCTCTCTGTGCGGGCAGTGGCAAGCGGTCACTCTCTCTGTGCGGGCAGTGGCAAGCGGTCACTCTCTCTGTGCGGCCAGTGGGAAGCGGTCACTCTCTCTGTGCGGCCAGTGGGAAGCGGTCACTCTCTCTGTGCGGCCAGTGGGAAACGGTCACTCTCTCTGTGCGGCCAGTGGGAAGCGGTCACTCTCTCTGTGCGGCCAGTGGGAAGCGGTCACTCTCTCTGTGCGGCCAGTGGGAAGCGGTCACTCTCTCTGTGTGGGCCGTGGGAAGCGGTCACTCTCTCTGTGCGGCCAGTGGGAAGCGGTCACTCTCTCTGTGCGGGCAGTGGGAAGCGGTCACTCTCTCTGTGCGGCCAGTGGGAAACGGTCACTCTCTCTGTGCGGCCAGTGGGAAGCGTTCACTCTCTCTGTGCGGCCAGTGGGAAGCGGTCACTCTCTCTGTGCGGGCAGTGGGAAGCGGTCACTCTCTCTGTGCGGGCAGTGGGAAACGGTCACTCTCTCTGTGCGGGCAGTGGGAAGCGGTCACTCTCTCTGTGCGGCCAGTGGGAAGCGGTCACTCTCTCTGTGCGGGCAGTGGGAAACGGTCACTCTCTCTGTGCGGCCAGTGGGAAGCGGTCACTCTCTCTGTGCGGCCAGTGGGAAGCGGTCACTCTCTCTGTGCGGCCAGTGGGAAGCGGTCACTCTCTCTGTGCGGGCCGTGGGAACCGGTCACTCTCTCTGTGCGGCCAGTGGGAAGCGGTCACTCTCTCTGTGCGGGCAGTGGCAAACGGTCACTCTCTCTGTGCGGGCAGTGGCAAGCGGTCACTCTCTCTGTGCGGCCAGTGGCAAGCGGTCACTCTCTCTGTGCGGCCAGTGGGAAGCGGTCACTCTCTCTGTGCGGCCAGTGGGAAGCGGTCACTCTCTCTGTGCGGCCAGTGGGAAGCGGTCACTCTCTGTGCGGGCAGTGTGAAGCGGTCACTCTCTGTGCGGGCAGTGTGAAGCGGTCACTCTCTGTGCGGGTAGTGGGAAGCGGTCACTCTCTGTGCGGGCAGTGGGAAGCGGTCACTCTCTCTGTGCGGGCAGTGGGAAGTGGTCACTCTCTCTGTGCGGGCAGTGGGAAGCGGTCACTCTCTCTGTGCGGGCAGTGGAAAGCGGTCACTCTCTGTGCGGGCAGTGTGAAACGGTCACTCTCTGTGCGGGTAGTGGGAAGCGGTCACTCTCTGTGCGGGCAGTGGGAAGCGGTCACTCTCTCTGTGCGGGCAGTGGGAAGCGGTCACTCTCTCTGTGCGGGCAGTGGGAAGCGGTCACTCTCTCTGTGCGGGCAGTGGGAAACGGTCACTCTCTCTGTGCGGGCAGTGGGAAGTGGTCACTCTCTCTGTGCGGGCAGTGGGAAACGGTCACTCTCTCTGTGCGGCCAGTGGGAAGCAGTCACTCTCTCTGTGCGGCCAGTGGGAAGCGGTCACTCTCTCTGTGCGGCCAGTGGGAAGCGGTTACTCTCTCTGTGTGGGCCGTGGGAAGCGGTCACTCTCTCTGTGCGGGCAGTGGCAAACGGTCACTCTCTCTTTGCGGCCAGTGGGAAGCGGTCACTCTCTCTGTGCGGCCAGTGGGAAGCGGTCACTCTCTCTGTGCGGCCAGTGGGAAGCGGTCACTCTCTCTGTGCGGCCAGTGGGAAGCGGTCACTCTCTGTGCAGGCAGTGTTAAGCGGTCACTCTCTGTGCGGGCAGTGTGAAACGGTCACTCTCTGTGCGGGTAGTGGGAAGCGGTCACTCTCTGTGCGGGCAGTGGGAAGCGGTCACTCTCTCTGTGCGGGCAGTGGGAAGCGGTCACTCTCTCTGTGCGGGCAGTGGGAAGCGGTCACTCTCTCTGTGCGGGCAGTGGGAAACGGTCACTCTCTCTGTGCGGGCAGTGGGAAGTGGTCACTCTCTCTGTGCGGGCAGTGGGAAACGGTCACTCTCTCTGTGCGGCCAGTGGGAAGCAGTCACTCTCTCTGTGCGGCCAGTGGGAAGCGGTCACTCTCTCTGTGCGGCCAGTGGGAAGCGGTTACTCTCTCTGTGTGGGCCGTGGGAAGCGGTCACTCTCTCTGTGCGGGCAGTGGCAAACGGTCACTCTCTCTGTGCGGGCAGTGGCAAGCGGTCACTCTCTCTGTGCGGGCAGTGGCAAGCGGTCACTCTCTCTGTGCGGGCAGTGGCAAGCGGTCACTCTCTCTGTGCGGCCAGTGGGAAGCGGTCACTCTCTCTGTGCGGCCAGTGGGAAGCGGTCACTCTCTCTGTGCGGCCAGTGGGAAACGGTCACTCTCTCTGTGCGGCCAGTGGGAAGCGGTCACTCTCTCTGTGCGGCCAGTGGGAAGCGGTCACTCTCTCTGTGCGGCCAGTGGGAAGCGGTCACTCTCTCTGTGTGGGCCGTGGGAAGCGGTCACTCTCTCTGTGCGGCCAGTGGGAAGCGGTCACTCTCTCTGTGCGGGCAGTGGGAAGCGGTCACTCTCTCTGTGCGGCCAGTGGGAAACGGTCACTCTCTCTGTGCGGCCAGTGGGAAGCGTTCACTCTCTCTGTGCGGCCAGTGGGAAGCGGTCACTCTCTCTGTGCGGGCAGTGGGAAGCGGTCACTCTCTCTGTGCGGGCAGTGGGAAACGGTCACTCTCTCTGTGCGGGCAGTGGGAAGCGGTCACTCTCTCTGTGCGGCCAGTGGGAAGCGGTCACTCTCTCTGTGCGGGCAGTGGGAAACGGTCACTCTCTCTGTGCGGCCAGTGGGAAGCGGTCACTCTCTCTGTGCGGCCAGTGGGAAGCGGTCACTCTCTCTGTGCGGCCAGTGGGAAGCGGTCACTCTCTCTGTGCGGGCCGTGGGAACCGGTCACTCTCTCTGTGCGGCCAGTGGGAAGCGGTCACTCTCTCTGTGCGGGCAGTGGCAAACGGTCACTCTCTCTGTGCGGGCAGTGGCAAGCGGTCACTCTCTCTGTGCGGCCAGTGGCAAGCGGTCACTCTCTCTGTGCGGCCAGTGGGAAGCGGTCACTCTCTCTGTGCGGCCAGTGGGAAGCGGTCACTCTCTCTGTGCGGCCAGTGGGAAGCGGTCACTCTCTGTGCGGGCAGTGTGAAGCGGTCACTCTCTGTGCGGGCAGTGTGAAGCGGTCACTCTCTGTGCGGGTAGTGGGAAGCGGTCACTCTCTGTGCGGGCAGTGGGAAGCGGTCACTCTCTCTGTGCGGGCAGTGGGAAGTGGTCACTCTCTCTGTGCGGGCAGTGGGAAGCGGTCACTCTCTCTGTGCGGGCAGTGGAAAGCGGTCACTCTCTCTGTGCGGCCAGTGGGAAACGGTCACTCTCTCTGTGCGGCCAGTGGGAAGCGTTCACTCTCTCTGTAAGGCCAGTGGGAAGCGGTCACTCTCTCTGTGCGGCCAGTGGGAAGCGGTCACTCTCTCTGTGTGGGCCGTGGAAGCGGTCACTCTCTCTGTGCGGCCAGTGGGAAGCGGTCACTCTCTCTGTGCGGGCAGTGCCAAGCGGTCACTCTCTCTGTGCGGGCAGTGGCAAGCGGTCACTCTCTCTGTGCTGGCAGTGCCAAGCGGTCACTCTCTATGTGCGGCCAGTGGCAAGCGGTCACTCTCTCTGTGCGGCCAGTGGCAAGCGGTCACTCTCTCTGTGCGGCCAGTGGGAAGCGGTCACTCTCTCTGTGCGGCCAGTGGGAAGCGGTCACTCTCTCTGTGCGGCCAGTGGGAAGCGGTCACTCTCTCTGTGCGGCCAGTGGGAAGCGGTCACTCTCTCTGTGCGGCCAGTGGGAAGGGGTCACTCTCTCTGTGCGGCCAGTGGGAAGCGGTCACTCTCTCTGTGCGGGCAGTGGGAAGCGGTCACTCTCTCTGTGCGGGCAGTGGGAAGCGGTCACTCTCTCTGTGCGGGCCGTGGGAAGCGGTCACTCTCTGTGCGGGCAGTGGGAAGCGGTCACTCTCTCTGTGCGGGCCGTGGGAAGCGGTCACTCTCTCTGTGCGGCCAGTGGGAAGCGGTCACTCTCTCTGTGCGGCCAGTGGGAAGCGGTCACTCTCTCTGTGCGGCCAGTGGGAAGCGGTCTCTCTGTGTGGGTCGTGGGAAGCGGTCACTCTCTCTGTGCGGGCAGTGGCAAGCGGTCACTCTCTCTGTGCGGGCAGTGGCAAGCGGTCACTCTCTCTGTGCGGCCAGTGGGAAACGGTCACTCTCTCTGTGCGGCCAGTGGGAAGCGGTCACTCTCTCTGTGCGGCCAGTGGGAAGCGGTCACTCTCTCTTTGCGGCCAGTGGGAAGCGGTCACTCTCTCTGTGCGGCCAGTGGGAAGCGGTCACTCTCTGTGCGGCCAGTGGGAAGCGGTCACTCTCTCTGTGCGGCCAGTGGGAAGCGGTCACTCTCTCTGTGCGGCCAGTGGGAAGCGGTCACTCTCTGTGCAGGCAGTGTTAAGCGGTCACTCTCTGTGCGGGCAGTGTGAAACGGTCACTCTCTGTGCGGGTAGTGGGAAGCGGTCACTCTCTGTGCGGGCAGTGGGAAGCGGTCACTCTCTCTGTGCGGGCAGTGGGAAGCGGTCACTCTCTCTGTGCGGGCAGTGGGAAGCGGTCACTCTCTCTGTGCGGGCAGTGGGAAATGGTCACTCTCTCTGTGCGGGCAGTGGGAAGTGGTCACTCTCTCTGTGCGGGCAGTGGGAAGCGGTCACTCTCTCTGTGCGGGCAGTGGGAAGCGGTCACTCTCTCTGTGCGGGCAGTGGGAAACGGTCACTCTCTCTGTGCGGCCAGTGGGAAGCGGTCACTCTCTCTGTGCGGCCAGTGGGAAGCGGTCACTCTCTCTGTGCGGCCAGTGGGAAGCGGTCACTCTCTCTGTGTGGGCCGTGGGAAGCGGTCACTCTCTCTGTGCGGCCAGTGGGAAGCGGTCACTCTCTCTGTGCGGGCAGTGGCAAACGGTCACTCTCTCTGTGCGGGCAGTGGCAAGCGGTCACTCTCTCTGTGCGGGCAGTGGCAAGCGGTCACTCTCTCTGTGCGGCCAGTGGGAAGCGGTCACTCTCTCTGTGCGGCCAGTGGGAAGCGGTCACTCTCTCTGTGCGGCCAGTGGGAAGCGGTCACTCTCTGTGCGGGCAGTGTGAAGCGGTCACTCTCTGTGCGGGCAGTGTGAAGCGGTCACTCTCTGTGCGGGCAGTGGGAAGCGGTCACTCTCTCTGTGCGGGCAGTGGGAAGCGGTCACTCTCTCTGTGCGGCCAGTGGGAAGCGGTCACTCTCTCTGTGCGGCCAGTGGGAAGCGGTCACTCTCTCTGTGCGGCCAGTGGGAAGCGGTCACTCTCTCTGTGCGGCCAGTGGGAAACGGTCACTCTCTCTGTGCGGCCAGTGGGAAGCGTTCACTCTCTCTGTGCGGCCAGTGGGAAGCGGTCACTCTCTCTGTGCGGGCAGTGGGAAGCGGTCACTCTCTCTGTGCGGGCAGTGGGAAACGGTCACTCTCTCTGTGCGGGCAGTGGGAAGCGGTCACTCTCTCTGTGCGGCCAGTGGGAAGCGGTCACTCTCTCTGTGCGGGCAGTGGGAAACGGTCACTCTCTCTGTGCGGCCAGTGGGAAGCGGTCACTCTCTCTGTGCGGCCAGTGGGAAGCGGTCACTCTCTCTGTGCGGCCAGTGGGAAGCGGTCACTCTCTCTGTGCGGGCCGTGGGAACCGGTCACTCTCTCTGTGCGGCCAGTGGGAAGCGGTCACTCTCTCTGTGCGGGCAGTGGCAAACGGTCACTCTCTCTGTGCGGGCAGTGGCAAGCGGTCACTCTCTCTGTGCGGCCAGTGGCAAGCGGTCACTCTCTCTGTGCGGCCAGTGGGAAGCGGTCACTCTCTCTGTGCGGCCAGTGGGAAGCGGTCACTCTCTCTGTGCGGCCAGTGGGAAGCGGTCACTCTCTGTGCGGGCAGTGTGAAGCGGTCACTCTCTGTGCGGGCAGTGTGAAGCGGTCACTCTCTGTGCGGGTAGTGGGAAGCGGTCACTCTCTGTGCGGGCAGTGGGAAGCGGTCACTCTCTCTGTGCGGGCAGTGGGAAGTGGTCACTCTCTCTGTGCGGGCAGTGGGAAGCGGTCACTCTCTCTGTGCGGGCAGTGGAAAGCGGTCACTCTCTCTGTGCGGCCAGTGGGAAACGGTCACTCTCTCTGTGCGGCCAGTGGGAAGCGTTCACTCTCTCTGTGCGGCCAGTGGGAAGCGGTCACTCTCTCTGTGTGGCCAGTGGGAAGCGGTCACTCTCTCTGTGTGGGCCGTGGAAGCGGTCACTCTCTCTGTGCGGCCAGTGGGAAGCGGTCACTCTCTCTGTGCGGGCAGTGCCAAGCGGTCACTCTCTCTGTGCGGGCAGTGGCAAGCGGTCACTCTCTCTGTGCGGCCAGTGGCAAGCGGTCACTCTCTCTGTGCGGCCAGTGGCAAGCGGTCACTCTCTCTGTGCGGCCAGTGGGAAGCGGTCACTCTCTCTGTGCGGCCAGTGGGAAGCGGTCACTCTCTCTGTGCGGCCAGTGGGAAGCGGTCACTCTCTCTGTGCGGCCAGTGGGAAGCGGTCACTCTCTCTGTGCGGCCAGTGGGAAGCGGTCACTCTCTCTGTGCGGCCAGTGGGAAGCGGTCACTCTCTCTGTGGGGCCAGTGGGAAGCGGTCACTCTCTGTGCAGGCAGTGTTAAGCGGTCACTCTCTGTGCGGGCAGTGTGAAACGGTCACTCTCTGTGCGGGCAGTGTGAAACGGTCACTCTCTCTGTGCGGGCAGTGGCAAGCGGTCACTCTCTCTGTGCGGGCAGTGGCAAGCGGTCAGTCTTTGTGTGCGGCCAGTGGGAAGCGGTCACTCTCTCTGTGCGGCCAGTGGGAAGCGGTCACTCTCTCTGTGCGGCCAGTGGGAAGCGGTCACTCTCTGTGCGGGCAGTGTGAAGCTGTCACTCTCTGTGCGGGCAGTGTGAAGCGGTCACTCTCTGTGCGGGTAGTGGGAAGCGGTCACTCTCTGTGCGGGCAGTGGGAAGCGGTCACTCTCTCTGTGCGGGCAGTGGAAAGCGGTCACTCTCTCTGTGCGGCCAGTGGGAAACGGTCACTCTCTCTGTGCGGCCAGTGGGAAGCGTTCACTCTCTCTGTGCGGCCAGTGGGAAGCGGTCACTCTCTCTGTGCGGCCAGTGGGAAGCGGTCACTCTCTCTGTGTGGGCCGTGGAAGCGGTCACTCTCTCTGTGCGGCCAGTGGGAAGCGGTCACTCTCTCTGTGCGGGCAGTGCCAAGCGGTCACTCTCTCTGTGCGGGCAGTGGCAAGCGGTCACTCTCTCTGTGCGGGCAGTGCCAAGCGGTCACTCTCTATGTGCGGCCAGTGGCAAGCGGTCACTCTCTCTGTGCGGCCAGTGGCAAGCGGTCACTCTCTCTGTGCGGCCAGTGGGAAGCGGTCACTCTCTCTGTGCGGCCAGTGGGAAGCGGTCACTCTCTCTGTGCGGCCAGTGGGAAGCGGTCACTCTCTCTGTGCGGCCAGTGGGAAGCGGTCACTCTCTCTGTGCGGCCAGTGGGAAGCGGTCACTCTCTCTGTGCGGCCAGTGGGAAGCGGTCACTCTCTCTGTGTGGGCCGTGGGAAGCGGTCACTCTCTCTGTGCGGCCAGTGGGAAGCGGTCACTCTCTCTGTGCGGGCAGTGGCAAACGGTCACTCTCTCTGTGCGGGCAGTGGCAAGCGGTCACTCTCTCTGTGCGGGCAGTGGCAAGCGGTCACTCTTTGTGTGCGGCCAGTGGGAAGCGGTCACTCTCTCTGTGCGGCCAGTGGGAAGCGGTCACTCTCTGTGCGGGCAGTGTGAAGCTTTCACTCTCTGTGCGGGCAGTGTGAAGCGGTCACTCTCTGTGCGGGTAGTGGGAAGCGGTCACTCTCTGTGCGGGCAGTGGGAAGCGGTCACTCTCTCTGTGCGGGCAGTGGGAAGCGGTCACTCTCTCTGTGCGGCCAGTGGGAAGCGGTCACTCTCTCTGTGCGGCCAGTGGGAAGCGGTCACTCTCTCTGTGTGGGCCGTGGGAAGCGGTCACTCTCTCTGTGCGGCCAGTGGGAAGCGGTCACTCTCTCTGTGCGGGCAGTGGCAAACGGTCACTCTCTCTGTGCGGGCAGTGGCAAGCGGTCACTCTCTCTGTGCGGGCAGTGGCAAGCGGTCACTCTCTCTGTGCGGCCAGTGGGAAGCGGTCACTCTCTCTGTGCGGCCAGTGGGAAGCGGTCACTCTCTCTGTGCGGCCAGTGGGAAGCGGTCACTCTCTGTGCGGGCAGTGTGAAGCGGTCACTCTCTGTGCGGGCAGTGTGAAGCGGTCACTCTCTGTGCGGGTAGTGGGAAGCGGTCACTCTCTGTGCGGGCAGTGGGAAGCGGTCACTCTCTCTGTGCGGGCAGTGGGAAGTGGTCACTCTCTCTGTGCGGGCAGTGGGAAGCGGTCACTCTCTCTGTGCGGGCAGTGGAAAGCGGTCACTCTCTCTGTGCGGCCAGTGGGAAACGGTCACTCTCTCTGTGCGGCCAGTGGGAAGCGTTCACTCTCTCTGTGCGGCCAGTGGGAAGCGGTCACTCTCTCTGTGCGGCCAGTGGGAAGCGGTCACTCTCTCTGTGTGGGCCGTGGAAGCGGTCACTCTCTCTGTGCGGCCAGTGGGAAGCGGTCACTCTCTCTGTGCGGGCAGTGCCAAGCGGTCACTCTCTCTGTGCGGGCAGTGGCAAGCGGTCACTCTCTCTGTGCGGGCAGTGCCAAGCGGTCACTCTCTATGTGCGGCCAGTGGCAAGCGGTCACTCTCTTTGTGCGGCCAGTGGCAAGCGGTCACTCTCTCTGTGCGGCCAGTGGGAAGCGGTCACTCTCTCTGTGCGGCCAGTGGGAAGCGGTCACTCTCTCTGTGCGGCCAGTGGGAAGCGATCACTCTCTCTGTGCGGCCAGTGGGAAGCGGTCACTCTCTCTGTGCGGCCAGTGGGAAGCGGTCACTCTCTCTGTGCGGCCAGTGGGAAGCGGTCACTCTCTCTGTGCGGCCAGTGGGAAGCGGTCACTCTCTCTGTGGGGCCAGTGGGAAGCGGTCACTCTCTGTGCAGGCAGTGTTAAGTGGTCACTCTCTGTGCGGGCAGTGTGAAACGGTCACTCTCTGTGCGGGTAGTGGGAAGCGGTCACTCTCTGTGCGGGCAGTGGGAAGCTGTCACTCTCTCTGTGCGGGCAGTGGGAAGCGGTCACTCTCTCTGTGCGGGCAGTGGGAAACGGTCACTCTCTCTGTGCGGGCAGTGGGAAGTGGTCACTCTCTCTGTGCGGGCAGTGGGAAGCGGTCACTCTCTCTGTGCGGGCAGTGGGAAGCGGTCACTCTCTCTGTGCGGGCAGTGGGAAACGGTCACTCTCTCTGTGCGGCCAGTGGGAAGCGGTCACTCTCTCTGTGCGGCCAGTGGGAAGCGGTCACTCTCTCTGTGCGGCCAGTGGGAAGCGGTCACTCTCTCTGTGTGGGCCGTGGGAAGCGGTCACTCTCTCTGTGCGGCCAGTGGGAAGCGGTCACTCTCTCTGTGCGGGCAGTGGCAAACGGTCACTCTCTCTGTGCGGGCAGTGGCAAGCGGTCACTCTCTCTGTGCGGGCAGTGGCAAGCGATCACTCTTTGTGTGCGGCCAGTGGGAAGCGGTCACTCTCTCTGTGCGGCCAGTGGGAAGCGGTCACTCTCTCTGTGCGGCCAGTGGGAAGCGGTCACTCTCTGTGCGGGCAGTGTGAAGCTGTCACTCTCTGTGCGGGCAGTGTGAAGCGGTCACTCTCTGTGCGGGTAGTGGGAAGCGGTCACTCTCTGTGCGGGCAGTGGGAAGCGGTCACTCTCTCTGTGCGGGCAGTGGGAAGCGGTCACTCTCTCTGTGCGGCCAGTGGGAAGCGGTCACTCTCTCTGTGCGGCCAGTGGGAAGCGGTCACTCTCTCTGTGTGGGCCGTGGGAAGCGGTCACTCTCTCTGTGCGGCCAGTGGGAAGCGGTCACTCTCTCTGTGCGGGCAGTGGCAAACGGTCACTCTCTCTGTGCGGGCAGTGGCAAGCGGTCACTCTCTCTGTGCGGCAGTGGCAAGCGGTCACTCTCTCTGTGCGGCCAGTGGGAAGCGGTCACTCTCTCTGTGCGGCCAGTGGGAAGCGGTCACTCTCTGTGCGGGCAGTGTGAAGCGGTCACTCTCTGTGCGGGTAGTGGGAAGCGGTCACTCTCTGTGCGGGCAGTGGGAAGCGGTCACTCTCTCTGTGCGGGCAGTGGGAAGCGGTCACTCTCTCTGTGCGGCCAGTGGGAAGCGGTCACTCTCTCTGTGCGGCCAGTGGGAAGCGGTCACTCTCTCTGTGCGGGCAGTGGGAAGCGGTCACTCTCTCTGTGCGGCCAGTGGGAAACGGTCACTCTCTCTGTGCGGCCAGTGGGAAGCGTTCACTCTCTCTGTGCGGCCAGTGGGAAGCGGTCACTCTCTCTGTGCGGGCAGTGGGAAGCGGTCACTCTCTCTGTGCGGGCAGTGGGAAACGGTCACTCTCTCTGTGCGGGCAGTGGGAAGCGGTCACTCTCTCTGTGCGGCCAGTGGGAAGCGGTCACTCTCTCTGTGCGGGCAGTGGGAAACGGTCACTATCTCTGTGCGGCCAGTGGGAAGCGGTCACTCTCTCTGTGCGGCCAGTGGGAAGCGGTCACTCTCTCTGTGCGGCCAGTGGGAAGCGGTCACTCTCTCTGTGCGGGCCGTGGGAACCGGTCACTCTCTCTGTGCGGCCAGTGGGAAGCGGTCACTCTCTCTGTGCGGGCAGTGGCAAACGGTCACTCTCTCTGTGCGGGCAGTGGCAAGCGGTCACTCTCTCTGTGCGGCCAGTGGCAAGCGGTCACTCTCTCTGTGCGGCCAGTGGGAAGCGGTCACTCTCTCTGTGCGGCCAGTGGGAAGCGGTCACTCTCTCTGTGCGGCCAGTGGGAAGCGGTCACTCTCTGTGCGGGCAGTGTGAAGCGGTCACTCTCTGTGCGGGCAGTGTGAAGCGGTCACTCTCTGTGCGGGTAGTGGGAAGCGGTCACTCTCTGTGCGGGCAGTGGGAAGCGGTCACTCTCTCTGTGCGGGCAGTGGGAAGTGGTCACTCTCTCTGTGCGGGCAGTGGGAAGCGGTCACTCTCTCTGTGCGGGCAGTGGAAAGCGGTCACTCTCTCTGTGCGGCCAGTGGGAAACGGTCACTCTCTCTGTGCGGCCAGTGGGAAGCGTTCACTCTCTCTGTGCGGCCAGTGGGAAGCGGTCACTCTCTCTGTGCGGCCAGTGGGAAGCGGTCACTCTCTCTGTGTGGGCCGTGGAAGCGGTCACTCTCTCTGTGCGGCCAGTGGGAAGCGGTCACTCTCTCTGTGCGGGCAGTGCCAAGCGGTCACTCTCTCTGTGCGGGCAGTGGCAAGCGGTCACTCTCTCTGTGCGGGCAGTGCCAAGCGGTCACTCTCTATGTGCGGCCAGTGGCAAGCGGTCACTCTCTCTGTGCGGCCAGTGGCAAGCGGTCACTCTCTCTGTGCGGCCAGTGGGAAGCGGTCACTCTCTCTGTGCGGCCAGTGGAAAGCGGTCACTCTCTCTGTGCGGCCAGTGGGAAGCGGTCACTCTCTCTGTGCGGCCAGTGGGAAGCGGTCACTCTCTCTGTGCGGCCAGTGGGAAGCGGTCACTCTCTCTGTGCGGCCAGTGGGAAGCGGTCACTCTCTCTGTGTGGGCCGTGGGAAGCGGTCACTCTCTCTGTGCGGCCAGTGGGAAGCGGTCACTCTCTCTGTGCGGGCAGTGGGAAGCGGTCACTCTCTCTGTGCGGGCCGTGGGAAGCGGTCACTCTCTGTGCGGGCAGTGGGAAGCGGTCACTCTCTCTGTGCGGGCCGTGGGAAGCGGTCACTCTCTCTGTGCGGGCAGTGGAAAGCGGTCACTCTCTCTGTGCGGCCAGTGGGAAACGGTCACTCTCTCTGTGCGGCCAGTGGGAAGCGTTCACTCTCTCTGTGCGGCCAGTGGGAAGCGGTCACTCTCTCTGTGCGGCCAGTGGGAAGCGGTCACTCTCTCTGTGTGGGCCGTGGAAGCGGTCACTCTCTCTGTGCGGCCAGTGGGAAGCGGTCACTCTCTCTGTGCGGGCAGTGCCAAGCGGTCACTCTCTCTGTGCGGGCAGTGGCAAGCGGTCACTCTCTCTGTGCGGGCAGTGCCAAGCGGTCACTCTCTATGTGCGGCCAGTGGCAAGCGGTCACTCTCTCTGTGCGGCCAGTGGCAAGCGGTCACTCTCTCTGTGCGGCCAGTGGGAAGCGGTCACTCTCTCTGTGCGGCCAGTGGGAAGCGGTCACTCTCTCTGTGCGGCCAGTGGGAAGCGGTCACTCTCTCTGTGCGGCCAGTGGGAAGCGGTCACTCTCTCTGTGCGGCCAGTGGGAAGCGGTCACTCTCTCTGTGCGGCCAGTGGGAAGCGGTCACTCTCTCTGTGTGGGCCGTGGGAAGCGGTCACTCTCTCTGTGCGGCCAGTGGGAAGCGGTCACTCTCTCTGTGCGGGCAGTGGCAAACGGTCACTCTCTCTGTGCGGGCAGTGGCAAGCGGTCACTCTCTCTGTGCGGGCAGTGGCAAGCGGTCACTCTTTGTGTGCGGCCAGTGGGAAGCGGTCACTCTCTCTGTGCGGCCAGTGGGAAGCGGTCACTCTCTGTGCGGGCAGTGTGAAGCTTTCACTCTCTGTGCGGGCAGTGTGAAGCGGTCACTCTCTGTGCGGGTAGTGGGAAGCGGTCACTCTCTGTGCGGGCAGTGGGAAGCGGTCACTCTCTCTGTGCGGGCAGTGGGAAGCGGTCACTCTCTCTGTGCGGCCAGTGGGAAGCGGTCACTCTCTCTGTGCGGCCAGTGGGAAGCGGTCACTCTCTCTGTGTGGGCCGTGGGAAGCGGTCACTCTCTCTGTGCGGCCAGTGGGAAGCGGTCACTCTCTCTGTGCGGGCAGTGGCAAACGGTCACTCTCTCTGTGCGGGCAGTGGCAAGCGGTCACTCTCTCTGTGCGGGCAGTGGCAAGCGGTCACTCTCTCTGTGCGGCCAGTGGGAAGCGGTCACTCTCTCTGTGCGGCCAGTGGGAAGCGGTCACTCTCTCTGTGCGGCCAGTGGGAAGCGGTCACTCTCTGTGCGGGCAGTGTGAAGCGGTCACTCTCTGTGCGGGCAGTGTGAAGCGGTCACTCTCTGTGCGGGTAGTGGGAAGCGGTCACTCTCTGTGCGGGCAGTGGGAAGCGGTCACTCTCTCTGTGCGGGCAGTGGGAAGTGGTCACTCTCTCTGTGCGGGCAGTGGGAAGCGGTCACTCTCTCTGTGCGGGCAGTGGAAAGCGGTCACTCTCTCTGTGCGGCCAGTGGGAAACGGTCACTCTCTCTGTGCGGCCAGTGGGAAGCGTTCACTCTCTCTGTGCGGCCAGTGGGAAGCGGTCACTCTCTCTGTGCGGCCAGTGGGAAGCGGTCACTCTCTCTGTGTGGGCCGTGGAAGCGGTCACTCTCTCTGTGCGGCCAGTGGGAAGCGGTCACTCTCTCTGTGCGGGCAGTGCCAAGCGGTCACTCTCTCTGTGCGGGCAGTGGCAAGCGGTCACTCTCTCTGTGCGGGCAGTGCCAAGCGGTCACTCTCTATGTGCGGCCAGTGGCAAGCGGTCACTCTCTTTGTGCGGCCAGTGGCAAGCGGTCACTCTCTCTGTGCGGCCAGTGGGAAGCGGTCACTCTCTCTGTGCGGCCAGTGGGAAGCGGTCACTCTCTCTGTGCGGCCAGTGGGAAGCGATCACTCTCTCTGTGCGGCCAGTGGGAAGCGGTCACTCTCTCTGTGCGGCCAGTGGGAAGCGGTCACTCTCTCTGTGCGGCCAGTGGGAAGCGGTCACTCTCTCTGTGCGGCCAGTGGGAAGCGGTCACTCTCTCTGTGGGGCCAGTGGGAAGCGGTCACTCTCTGTGCAGGCAGTGTTAAGTGGTCACTCTCTGTGCGGGCAGTGTGAAACGGTCACTCTCTGTGCGGGTAGTGGGAAGCGGTCACTCTCTGTGCGGGCAGTGGGAAGCTGTCACTCTCTCTGTGCGGGCAGTGGGAAGCGGTCACTCTCTCTGTGCGGGCAGTGGGAAACGGTCACTCTCTCTGTGCGGGCAGTGGGAAGTGGTCACTCTCTCTGTGCGGGCAGTGGGAAGCGGTCACTCTCTCTGTGCGGGCAGTGGGAAGCGGTCACTCTCTCTGTGCGGGCAGTGGGAAACGGTCACTCTCTCTGTGCGGCCAGTGGGAAGCGGTCACTCTCTCTGTGCGGCCAGTGGGAAGCGGTCACTCTCTCTGTGCGGCCAGTGGGAAGCGGTCACTCTCTCTGTGTGGGCCGTGGGAAGCGGTCACTCTCTCTGTGCGGCCAGTGGGAAGCGGTCACTCTCTCTGTGCGGGCAGTGGCAAACGGTCACTCTCTCTGTGCGGGCAGTGGCAAGCGGTCACTCTCTCTGTGCGGGCAGTGGCAAGCGATCACTCTTTGTGTGCGGCCAGTGGGAAGCGGTCACTCTCTCTGTGCGGCCAGTGGGAAGCGGTCACTCTCTCTGTGCGGCCAGTGGGAAGCGGTCACTCTCTGTGCGGGCAGTGTGAAGCTGTCACTCTCTGTGCGGGCAGTGTGAAGCGGTCACTCTCTGTGCGGGTAGTGGGAAGCGGTCACTCTCTGTGCGGGCAGTGGGAAGCGGTCACTCTCTCTGTGCGGGCAGTGGGAAGCGGTCACTCTCTCTGTGCGGCCAGTGGGAAGCGGTCACTCTCTCTGTGCGGCCAGTGGGAAGCGGTCACTCTCTCTGTGTGGGCCGTGGGAAGCGGTCACTCTCTCTGTGCGGCCAGTGGGAAGCGGTCACTCTCTCTGTGCGGGCAGTGGCAAACGGTCACTCTCTCTGTGCGGGCAGTGGCAAGCGGTCACTCTCTCTGTGCGGGCAGTGGCAAGCGGTCACTCTCTCTGTGCGGCCAGTGGGAAGCGGTCACTCTCTCTGTGCGGCCAGTGGGAAGCGGTCACTCTCTGTGCGGGCAGTGTGAAGCGGTCACTCTCTGTGCGGGTAGTGGGAAGCGGTCACTCTCTGTGCGGGCAGTGGGAAGCGGTCACTCTCTCTGTGCGGGCAGTGGGAAGCGGTCACTCTCTCTGTGCGGCCAGTGGGAAGCGGTCACTCTCTCTGTGCGGCCAGTGGGAAGCGGTCACTCTCTCTGTGCGGGCAGTGGGAAGCGGTCACTCTCTCTGTGCGGCCAGTGGGAAACGGTCACTCTCTCTGTGCGGCCAGTGGGAAGCGTTCACTCTCTCTGTGCGGCCAGTGGGAAGCGGTCACTCTCTCTGTGCGGGCAGTGGGAAGCGGTCACTCTCTCTGTGCGGGCAGTGGGAAACGGTCACTCTCTCTGTGCGGGCAGTGGGAAGCGGTCACTCTCTCTGTGCGGCCAGTGGGAAGCGGTCACTCTCTCTGTGCGGGCAGTGGGAAACGGTCACTATCTCTGTGCGGCCAGTGGGAAGCGGTCACTCTCTCTGTGCGGCCAGTGGGAAGCGGTCACTCTCTCTGTGCGGCCAGTGGGAAGCGGTCACTCTCTCTGTGCGGGCCGTGGGAACCGGTCACTCTCTCTGTGCGGCCAGTGGGAAGCGGTCACTCTCTCTGTGCGGGCAGTGGCAAACGGTCACTCTCTCTGTGCGGGCAGTGGCAAGCGGTCACTCTCTCTGTGCGGCCAGTGGCAAGCGGTCACTCTCTCTGTGCGGCCAGTGGGAAGCGGTCACTCTCTCTGTGCGGCCAGTGGGAAGCGGTCACTCTCTCTGTGCGGCCAGTGGGAAGCGGTCACTCTCTGTGCGGGCAGTGTGAAGCGGTCACTCTCTGTGCGGGCAGTGTGAAGCGGTCACTCTCTGTGCGGGTAGTGGGAAGCGGTCACTCTCTGTGCGGGCAGTGGGAAGCGGTCACTCTCTCTGTGCGGGCAGTGGGAAGTGGTCACTCTCTCTGTGCGGGCAGTGGGAAGCGGTCACTCTCTCTGTGCGGGCAGTGGAAAGCGGTCACTCTCTCTGTGCGGCCAGTGGGAAACGGTCACTCTCTCTGTGCGGCCAGTGGGAAGCGTTCACTCTCTCTGTGCGGCCAGTGGGAAGCGGTCACTCTCTCTGTGCGGCCAGTGGGAAGCGGTCACTCTCTCTGTGTGGGCCGTGGAAGCGGTCACTCTCTCTGTGCGGCCAGTGGGAAGCGGTCACTCTCTCTGTGCGGGCAGTGCCAAGCGGTCACTCTCTCTGTGCGGGCAGTGGCAAGCGGTCACTCTCTCTGTGCGGGCAGTGCCAAGCGGTCACTCTCTATGTGCGGCCAGTGGCAAGCGGTCACTCTCTCTGTGCGGCCAGTGGCAAGCGGTCACTCTCTCTGTGCGGCCAGTGGGAAGCGGTCACTCTCTCTGTGCGGCCAGTGGAAAGCGGTCACTCTCTCTGTGCGGCCAGTGGGAAGCGGTCACTCTCTCTGTGCGGCCAGTGGGAAGCGGTCACTCTCTCTGTGCGGCCAGTGGGAAGCGGTCACTCTCTCTGTGCGGCCAGTGGGAAGCGGTCACTCTCTCTGTGTGGGCCGTGGGAAGCGGTCACTCTCTCTGTGCGGCCAGTGGGAAGCGGTCACTCTCTCTGTGCGGGCAGTGGGAAGCGGTCACTCTCTCTGTGCGGGCCGTGGGAAGCGGTCACTCTCTGTGCGGGCAGTGGGAAGCGGTCACTCTCTCTGTGCGGGCCGTGGGAAGCGGTCACTCTCTCTGTGCGGCCAGTGGGAAGCGGTCACTCTCTCTGTGCGGCCAGTGGGAAGCGGTCACTCTCTCTGTGCGGCCAGTGGGAAGCGGTCTCTCTGTGTGGGTCGTGGGAAGCGGTCACTCTCTCTGTGCGGGCAGTGGCAAGCGGTCACTCTCTCTGTGCGGGCAGTGGCAAGCGGTCACTCTCTCTGTGCGGCCAGTGGGAAACGGTCACTCTCTCTGTGCGGCCAGTGGGAAGCGGTCACTCTCTCTGTGCGGCCAGTGGGAAGCGGTCACTCTCTCTTTGCGGCCAGTGGGAAGCGGTCACTCTCTCTGTGCGGCCAGTGGGAAGCGGTCACTCTCTGTGCGGCCAGTGGGAAGCGGTCACTCTCTCTGTGCGGCCAGTGGGAAGCGGTCACTCTCTCTGTGCGGCCAGTGGGAAGCGGTCACTCTCTGTGCAGGCAGTGTGAAACGGTCACTCTCTGTGCGGGCAGTGTGAAACGGTCACTCTCTGTGTGGGTAGTGGGAAGCGGTCACTCTCTGTGCGGGCAGTGGGAAGCGGTCACTCTCTCTGTGCGGGCAGTGGGAAGCGGTCACTCTCTCTGTGCGGGCAGTGGGAAGCGGTCACTCTCTCTGTGCGGGCAGTGGGAAACGGTCACTCTCTCTGTGCGGGCAGTGGGAAGTGGTCACTCTCTCTGTGCGGGCAGTGGGAAGCGGTCACTCTCTCTGTGCGGGCAGTGGGAAGCGGTCACTCTCTCTGTGCGGGCAGTGGGAAACGGTCACTCTCTCTGTGCGGCCAGTGGGAAGCGGTCACTCTCTCTGTGCGGCCAGTGGGAAGCGGTCACTCTCTCGGTGCGGCCAGTGGGAAGCGGTCACTCTCTCTGTGTGGGCCGTGGGAAGCGGTCACTCTCTCTGTGCGGCCAGTGGGAAGCGGTCACCCTCTCTGTGCGGGCAGTGGCAAACGATCACTCTCTCTGTGCGGGCAGTGGCAAGCGGTCACTCTCTCTGTGCGGGCAGTGGCAAGCGGTCACTCTCTCTGTGCGGCCAGTGGGAAGCGGTCACTCTCTCTGTGCGGCCAGTGGGAAGCGGTCACTCTCTCTGTGCGGCCAGTGGGAAGCGGTCACTCTCTGTGCGGGCAGTGTGAAGCGGTCACTCTCTGTGCGGGCAGTGTGAAGCGGTCACTCTCTGTGCGGGCAGTGGGAAGCGGTCACTCTCTCTGTGCGGGCAGTGGGAAGCGGTCACTCTCTCTGTGCGGCCAGTGGGAAGCGGTCACTCTCTCTGTGCGGCCAGTGGGAAGCGGTCACTCTCTCTGTGCGGGCAGTGGGAAGCGGTCACTCTCTCTGTGCGGCCAGTGGGAAACGGTCACTCTCTCTGTGCGGCCAGTGGGAAGCGTTCACTCTCTCTGTGAGGCCAGTGGGAAGCGGTCACTCTCTCTGTGCGGGCAGTGGGAAGCGGTCACTCTCTCTGTGCGGGCAGTGGGAAACGGTCACTCTCTCTGTGCGGGCAGTGGGAAGCGGTCACTCTCTCTGTGCGGCCAGTGGGAAGCGGTCACTCTCTCTGTGCGGGCAGTGGGAAACGGTCACTCTCTCTGTGCGGCCAGTGGGAAGCGGTCACTCTCTCTGTGCGGCCAGTGGGAAGCGGTCACTCTCTCTGTGCGGCCAGTGGGAAGCGGTCACTCTCTCTGTGCGGGCTGTGGGAACCGGTCACTCTCTCTGTGCGGCCAGTGGGAAGCGGTCACTCTCTCTGTGCGGGCAGTGGCAAACGGTCACTCTCTCTGTGCGGGCAGTGGCAAGCGGTCACTCTCTCTGTGCGGCCAGTGGCAAGCGGTCACTCTCTCTGTGCGGCCAGTGGGAAGCGGTCACTCTCTCTGTGCGGCCAGTGGGAAGCGGTCACTCTCTCTGTGTGGCCAGTGGGAAGCGGTCACTCTCTGTGCGGGCAGTGTGAAGCGGTCACTCTCTGTGCGGGCAGTGTGAAGCGGTCACTCTCTGTGCGGGTAGTGGGAAGCGGTCACTCTCTGTGCGGGCAGTGGGAAGCGGTCACTCTCTCTGTGCGGGCAGTGGGAAGTGGTCACTCTCTCTGTGCGGGCAGTGGGAAGCGGTCACTCTCTCTGTGCGGGCAGTGGAAAGCGGTCACTCTCTCTGTGCGGCCAGTGGGAAACGGTCACTCTCTCTGTGCGGCCAGTGGGAAGCGTTCACTCTCTCTGTGCGGCCAGTGGGAAGCGGTCACTCTCTCTGTGCGGCCAGTGGGAAGCGGTCACTCTCTCTGTGTGGGCCGTGGAAGCGGTCACTCTCTCTGTGCGGCCAGTGGGAAGCGGTCACTCTCTCTGTGCGGGCAGTGCCAAGCGGTCACTCTCTCTGTGCGGGCAGTGCCAAGCGGTCACTCTCTCTGTGCGGGCAGTGCCAAGCGGTCACTCTCTATGTGCGGCCAGTGGCAAGCGGTCACTCTCTCTGTGCGGCCAGTGGCAAGCGGTCACTCTCTCTGTGCGGCCAGTGGGAAGCGGTCACTCTCTCTGTGCGGCCAGTGGGAAGCGGTCACTCTCTCTGTGCGGCCAGTGGGAAGCGGTCACTCTCTCTGTGCGGCCAGTGGGAAGCGGTCACTCTCTCTGTGCGGCCAGTGGGAAGCGGTCACTCTCTCTGTGGGGCCAGTGGGAAGCGGTCACTCTCTGTGCAGGCAGTGTTAAGCGGTCACTCTCTGTGCGGGCAGTGTGAAACGGTCACTCTCTGTGCGGGTAGTGGGAAGCGGTCACTCTCTGTGCGGGCAGTGGGAAGCTGTCACTCTCTCTGTGCGGGCAGTGGGAAGCGGTCACTCTCTCTGTGCGGGCAGTGGGAAACGGTCACTCTCTCTGTGCGGGCAGTGGGAAGCGGTCACTCTCTCTGTGCGGGCAGTGGGAAGCGGTCACTCTCTCTGTGCGGGCAGTGGGAAACGGTCACTCTCTCTGTGCGGCCAGTGGGAAGCGGTCACTCTCTCTGTGCGGCCAGTGGGAAGCGGTCACTCTCTCTGTGCGGCCAGTGGGAAGCGGTCACTCTCTCTGTGTGGGCCGTGGGAAGCGGTCACTCTCTCTGTGCGGCCAGTGGGAAGCGGTCACTCTCTCTGTGCGGGCAGTGGCAAACGGTCACTCTCTCTGTGCGGGCAGTGGCAAGCGGTCACTCTCTCTGTGCGGGCAGTGGCAAGCGGTCACTCTTTGTGTGCGGCCAGTGGGAAGCGGTCACTCTCTCTGTGCGGCCAGTGGGAAGCGGTCACTCTCTCTGTGCGGCCAGTGGGAAGCGGTCACTCTCTGTGCGGGCAGTGTGAAGCTGTCACTCTCTGTGCGGGCAGTGTGAAGCGGTCACTCTCTGTGCGGGTAGTGGGAAGCGGTCACTCTCTGTGCGGGCAGTGGGAAGCGGTCACTCTCTCTGTGCGGGCAGTGGGAAGCGGTCACTCTCTCTGTGCGGCCAGTGGGAAGCGGTCACTCTCTCTGTGCGGCCAGTGGGAAGCGGTCACTCTCTCTGTGTGGGCCGTGGGAAGCGGTCACTCTCTCTGTGCGGCCAGTGGGAAGCGGTCACTCTCTCTGTGCGGGCAGTGGCAAACGGTCACTCTCTCTGTGCGGGCAGTGGCAAGCAGTCACTCTCTCTGTGCGGGCAGTGGCAAGCGGTCACTCTCTCTGTGCGGCCAGTGGGAAGCGGTCACTCTCTCTGTGCGGCCAGTGGGAAGCGGTCACTCTCTCTGTGCGGCCAGTGGGAAGCGGTCACTCTCTGTGCGGGCAGTGGGAAGCGGTCACTCTCTGTGCGGGCAGTGTGAAGCGGTTACTCTCTGTGCGGGCAGTGGGAAGCGGTCACTCTCTGTGCGGGCAGTGGGAAGCGGTCACTCTCTCTGTGCGGGCAGTGGGAAGTGGTCACTCTCTCTGTGCGGGCAGTGGGAAGCGGTCACTCTCTCTGTGCGGGCAGTGGAAAGCGGTCACTCTCTCTGTGCGGCCAGTGGGAAACGGTCACTATCTCTGTGCGGCCAGTGGGAAGCGTTCACTCTCTCTGTGCGGCCAGTGGGAAGCGGTCACTCTCTCTGTGCGGCCAGTGGGAAGCGGTCACTCTCTCTGTGTGGGCCGTGGAAGCGGTCACTCTCTCTGTGCGGCCAGTGGGAAGCGGTCACTCTCTCTGTGCGGGCAGTGCCAAGCGGTCACTCTCTCTGTGCGGGCAGTGGCAAGCGGTCACTCTCTCTGTGCGGGCAGTGCCAAGCGGTCACTCTCTATGTGCGGCCAGTGGCAAGCGGTCACTCTCTCTGTGCGGCCAGTGGCAAGCGGTCACTCTCTCTGTGCGGCCAGTGGGAAGCGGTCACTCTCTCTGTGCGGCCAGTGGGAAGCGGTCACTCTCTCTGTGCGGCCAGTGGGAAGCGGTCACTCTCTCTGTGCGGCCAGTGGGAAGCGGTCACTCTCTCTGTGCGGCCAGTGGGAAGCGGTCACTCTCTCTGTGCGGCCAGTGGGAAGCGGTCACTCTCTCTGTGCGGCCAGTGGGAAGCGGTCACTCTCTCTGTGCGGCCAGTGGGAAGCGGTCACTCTCTCTGTGGGGCCAGTGGGAAGCGGTCACTCTCTGTGCAGGCAGTGTTAAGCGGTCACTCTCTGTGCGGGCAGTGTGAAACGGTCACTCTCTGTGCGGGTAGTGGGAAGCGGTCACTCTCTGTGCGGGCAGTGGGAAGCTGTCACCCTCTCTGTGCGGGCAGTGGGAAGCGGTCACTCTCTCTGTGCGGGCAGTGGGAAACGGTCACTCTCTCTGTGCGGGCAGTGGGAAGCGGTCACTCTCTCTGTGCGGGCAGTGGGAAACGGTCACTCTCTCTGTGCGGCCAGTGGGAAGCGGTCACTCTCTCTGTGCGGCCAGTGGGAAGCGGTCACTCTCTCTGTGCGGCCAGTGGGAAGCGGTCACTCTCTCTGTGTGGGCCGTGGGAAGCGGTCACTCTCTCTGTGCGGCCAGTGGGAAGCGGTCACTCTCTCTGTGCGGGCAGTGGCAAACGGTCACTCTCTCTGTGCGGGCAGTGGCAAGCGGTCACTCTCTCTGTGCGGGCAGTGGCAAGCGGTCACTCTTTGTGTGCGGCTAGTGGGAAGCGGTCACTCTCTCTGTGCGGCCAGTGGGAAGCGGTCACTCTCTCTGTGCGGCCAGTGGGAAGCGGTCACTCTCTGTGCGGGCAGTGTGAAGCTGTCACTCTCTGTGCGGGCAGTGTGAAGCGGTCACTCTCTGTGCGGGTAGTGGGAAGCGGTCACTCTCTGTGCGGGCAGTGGGAAGCGGTCACTCTCTCTGTGCGGGCATTGGGAAGCAGTCACTCTCTCTGTGCGGCCAGTGGGAAGCGGTCACTCTCTCTGTGCGGCCAGTGGGAAGCGGTCACTCTCTCTGTGCGGCCAGTGGGAAGCGGTCACTCTCTCTGTGCGGCCAGTGGGAAGCGGTCACTCTCTCTGTGCGGGCAGTGGGAAGCGGTCACTCTCTCTGTGCGGCCAGTGGGAAACGGTCACTCTCTCTGTGCGGCCAGTGGGAAGCGTTCACTCTCTCTGTGCGGCCAGTGGGAAGCGGTCACTCTCTCTGTGCGGGCAGTGGGAAGCGGTCACTCTCTCTGTGCGGGCAGTGGGAAACGGTCACTCTCTCTGTGCGGGCAGTGGGAAGCGGTCACTCTCTCTGTGCGGCCAGTGGGAAGCGGTCACTCTCTCAGTGCGGGCAGTGGGAAACGGTCACTCTCTCTGTGCGGCCAGTGGGAAGCGGTCACTCTCTCTGTGCGGGCAGTGGAAAGCGGTCACTCTCTCTGTGCGGCCAGTGGGAAACGGTCACTCTCTCTGTGCGGCCAGTGGGAAGCGTTCACTCTCTCTGTGCGGCCAGTGGGAAGCGGTCACTCTCTCTGTGCGGCCAGTGGGAAGCGGTCACTCTCTCTGTGTGGGCCGTGGAAGCGGTCACTCTCTCTGTGCGGCCAGTGGGAAGCGGTCACTCTCTCTGTGCGGGCAGTGCCAAGCGGTCACTCTCTCTGTGCGGGCAGTGGCAAGCGGTCACTCTCTCTGTGCGGGCAGTGCCAAGCGGTCACTCTCTATGTGCGGCCAGTGGCAAGCGGTCACTCTCTCTGTGCGGCCAGTGGCAAGCGGTCACTCTCTCTGTGCGGCCAGTGGGAAGCGGTCACTCTCTCTGTGCGGCCAGTGGGAAGCGGTCACTCTCTCTGTGCGGCCAGTGGGAAGCGGTCACTCTCTCTGTGCGGCCAGTGGGAAGCGGTCACTCTCTCTGTGCGGCCAGTGGGAAGCGGTCACTCTCTCTGTGCGGCCAGTGGGAAGCGGTCACTCTCTCTGTGCGGCCAGTGGGAAGCGGTCACTCTCTCTGTGGGGCCAGTGGGAAGCGGTCACTCTCTGTGCAGGCAGTGTTAAGCGGTCACTCTCTGTGCGGGCAGTGTGAAACGGTCACTCTCTGTGCGGGTAGTGGGAAGCGGTCACTCTCTGTGCGGGCAGTGGGAAGCTGTCACTCTCTCTGTGCGGGCAGTGGGAAGCGGTCACTCTCTCTGTGCGGGCAGTGGTAAACGGTCACTCTCTCTGTGCGGGCAGTGGGAAGTGGTCACTCTCTCTGTGCGGGCAGTGGGAAGCGGTCACTCTCTCTGTGCGGGCAGTGGGAAGCGGTCACTCTCTCTGTGCGGGCAGTGGGAAACGGTCACTCTCTCTGTGCGGCCAGTGGGAAGCGGTCACTCTCTCTGTGCGGCCAGTGGGAAGCGGTCACTCTCTCTGTGCGGCCAGTGGGAAGCGGTCACTCTCTCTGTGTGGGCCGTGGGAAGCGGTCACTCTCTCTGTGCGGCCAGTGGGAAGCGGTCACTCTCTCTGTGCGGGCAGTGGCAAACGGTCACTCTCTCTGTGCGGGCAGTGGCAAGCGGTCACTCTCTCTGTGCGGGCAGTGGCAAGCGGTCACTCTTTGTGTGCGGCCAGTGGGAAGCGGTCACTCTCTCTGTGCGGCCAGTGGGAAGCGGTCACTCTCTCTGTGCGGCCAGTGGGAAGCGGTCACTCTCTGTGCGGGCAGTGTGAAGCTGTCACTCTCTGTGCGGGCAGTGTGAAGCGGTCACTCTCTGTGCGGGTAGTGGGAAGCGGTCACTCTCTGTGCGGGCAGTGGGAAGCGGTCACTCTCTCTGTGCGGGCAGTGGGAAGCGGTCACTCTCTCTGTGCGGCCAGTGGGAAGCGGTCACTCTCTCTGTGCGGCCAGTGGGAAGCGGTCACTCTCTCTGTGTGGGCCGTGGGAAGCGGTCACTCTCTCTGTGCGGCCAGTGGGAAGCGGTCACTCTCTCTGTGCGGGCAGTGGCAAACGGTCACTCTCTCTGTGCGGGCAGTGGCAAGCAGTCACTCTCTCTGTGCGGGCAGTGGCAAGCGGTCACTCTCTCTGTGCGGCCAGTGGGAAGCGGTCACTCTCTCTGTGCGGCCAGTGGGAAGCGGTCACTCTCTCTGTGCGGCCAGTGGGAAGCGGTCACTCTCTGTGCGGGCAGTGGGAAGCGGTCACTCTCTGTGCGGGCAGTGTGAAGCGGTTACTCTCTGTGCGGGTAGTGGGAAGCGGTCACTCTCTGTGCGGGCAGTGGGAAGCGGTCACTCTCTCTGTGCGGGCAGTGGGAAGTGGTCACTCTCTCTGTGCGGGCAGTGGGAAGCGGTCACTCTCTCTGTGCGGGCAGTGGAAAGCGGTCACTCTCTCTGTGCGGCCAGTGGGAAACGGTCACTATCTCTGTGCGGCCAGTGGGAAGCGTTCACTCTCTCTGTGCGGCCAGTGGGAAGCGGTCACTCTCTCTGTGCGGCCAGTGGGAAGCGGTCACTCTCTCTGTGTGGGCCGTGGAAGCGGTCACTCTCTCTGTGCGGCCAGTGGGAAGCGGTCACTCTCTCTGTGCGGGCAGTGCCAAGCGGTCACTCTCTCTGTGCGGGCAGTGGCAAGCGGTCACTCTCTCTGTGCGGGCAGTGCCAAGCGGTCACTCTCTATGTGCGGCCAGTGGCAAGCGGTCACTCTCTCTGTGCGGCCAGTGGCAAGCGGTCACTCTCTCTGTGCGGCCAGTGGGAAGCGGTCACTCTCTCTATGCGGCCAGTGGGAAGCGGTCACTCTCTCTGTGCGGCCAGTGGGAAGCGGTCACTCTCTCTGTGCGGCCAGTGGGAAGCGGTCACTCTCTCTGTGCGGCCAGTGGGAAGCGGTCACTCTCTCTGTGCGGCCAGTGGGAAGCGGTCACTCTCTCTGTGCGGCCAGTGGGAAGCGGTCACTCTCTCTGTGCGGCCAGTGGGAAGCGGTCACTCTCTCTGTGGGGCCAGTGGGAAGCGGTCACTCTCTGTGCAGGCAGTGTTAAGCGGTCACTCTCTGTGCGGGCAGTGTGAAACGGTCACTCTCTGTGCGGGTAGTAGGAAGCGGTCACTCTCTGTGCGGGCAGTGGGAAGCTGTCACCCTCTCTGTGCGGGCAGTGGGAAACGGTCACTCTCTCTGTGCGGGCAGTGGGAAGCGGTCACTCTCTCTGTGCGGGCAGTGGGAAGCGGTCACTCTCTCTGTGCGGGCAGTGGGAAACGGTCACTCTCTCTGTGCGGCCAGTGGGAAGCGGTCACTCTCTCTGTGCGGCCAGTGGGAAGCGGTCACTCTCTCTGTGCGGCCAGTGGGAAGCGGTCACTCTCTCTGTGTGGGCCGTGGGAAGCGGTCACTCTCTCTGTGCGGCCAGTGGGAAGCGGTCACTCTCTCTGTGCGGGCAGTGGCAAACGGTCACTCTCTCTGTGCGGGCAGTGGCAAGCGGTCACTCTCTCTGTGCGGGCAGTGGCAAGCGGTCACTCTTTGTGTGCGGCTAGTGGGAAGCGGTCACTCTCTCTGTGCGGCCAGTGGGAAGCGGTCACTCTCTCTGTGCGGCCAGTGGGAAGCGGTCACTCTCTGTGCGGGCAGTGTGAAGCTGTCACTCTCTGTGCGGGCAGTGTGAAGCGGTCACTCTCTGTGCGGGTAGTGGGAAGCGGTCACTCTCTGTGCGGGCAGTGGGAAGCGGTCACTCTCTCTGTGCGGGCAGTGGGAAGCGGTCACTCTCTCTGTGCGGCCAGTGGGAAGCGGTCACTCTCTCTGTGCGGCCAGTGGGAAGCGGTCACTCTCTCTGTGTGGGCCGTGGGAAGCGGTCACTCTCTCTGTGCGGCCAGTGGGAAGCGGTCACTCTCTCTGTGCGGGCAGTGGCAAACGGTCACTCTCTCTGTGCGGGCAGTGGCAAGCGGTCACTCTCTCTGTGCGGGCAGTGGCAAGCGGTCACTCTCTCTGTGCGGCCAGTGGGAAGCGGTCACTCTCTCTGTGCGGGCAGTGGGAAGCGGTCACTCTCTCTGTGCGGCCAGTGGGAAGCGGTCACTCTCTGTGCGGGCAGTGTGAAGCGGTCACTCTCTGTGCGGGCAGTGTGAAGCGGTCACTCTCTGTGCGGGTAGTGGGAAGCGGTCACTCTCTCTGTGCGGGCAGTGGGAAGCGGTCACTCTCTCTGTGCGGGCAGTGGGAAGCGGTCACTCTCTCTGTGCGGCCAGTGGGAAGCGGTCACTCTCTCTGTGCGGGCAGTGGGAAGCGGTCACTCTCTCTGTGCGGCCAGTGGGAAGCGGTCACTCTCTCTGTGCGGGCAGTGGGAAGCGGTCACTCTCTCTGTGCGGCCAGTGGGAAACGGTCACTCTCTCTGTGCGGCCAGTGGGAAGCGGTCACTCTCTCTGTGCGGGCAGTGGGAAGCGGTCACTCTCTCTGTGCGGGCAGTGGGAAACGGTCACTCTCTCTGTGCGGGCAGTGGGAAGCGGTCACTCTCTCTGTGCGGCCAGTGGGAAGCGGTCAGTCTCTCTGTGCGGGCAGTGGGAAACGGTCACTATCTCTGTGCGGCCAGTGGGAAGCGGTCACTCTCTCTGTGCGGCCAGTGGGAAGCGTTCACTCTCTCTGTGCGGCCAGTGGGAAGCGGTCACTCTCTCTGTGCGGGCCGTGGGAACCGGTCACTCTCTCTGTGCGGCCAGTGGGAAGCGGTCACTCTCTCTGTGCGGGCAGTGGCAAACGGTCACTCTCTCTGTGCGGGCAGTGGCAAGCGGTCACTCTCTCTGTGCGGCCAGTGGCAAGCGGTCACTCTCTCTGTGCGGCCAGTGGGAAGCGGTCACTCTCTCTGTGCGGCCAGTGGGAAGCGGTCACTCTCTCTGTGCGGCCAGTGGGAAGCGGTCACTCTCTGTGCGGGCAGTGTGAAGCGGTCACTCTCTGTGCGGGCAGTGTGAAGCGGTCACTCTCTGTGCGGGTAGTGGGAAGCGGTCACTCTCTGTGCGGGCAGTGGGAAGCGGTCACTCTCTCTGTGCGGGCAGTGGGAAGTGGTCACTCTCTCTGTGCGGGCAGTGGGAAGCGGTCACTCTCTCTGTGCGGGCAGTGGAAAGCGGTCACTCTCTCTGTGCGGCCAGTGGGAAACGGTCACTCTCTCTGTGCGGCCAGTGGGAAGCGTTCACTCTCTCTGTGCGGCCAGTGGGAAGCGGTCACTCTGTGCGGCCAGTGGGAAGCAGTCACTCTCTCTGTGTGGGCCGTGGAAGCGGTCACTCTCTCTGTGCGGCCAGTGGGAAGCGGTCACTCTCTCTGTGCGGGCAGTGCCAAGCGGTCACTCTCTCTGTGCGGGCAGTGGCAAGCGGTCACTCTCTCTGTGCGGGCAGTGCCAAGCGGTCACTCTCTATGTGCGGCCAGTGGCAAGCGGTCACTCTCTCTGTGCGGCCAGTGGCAAGCGGTCACTCTCTCTGTGCGGCCAGTGGGAAGCGGTCACTCTCTCTGTGCGGCCAGTGGCAAGCGGTCACTCTCTCTGTGCGGCCAGTGGGAAGCGGTCACTCTCTCTGTGCGGCCAGTGGGAAGCGGTCACTCTCTCTGTGCGGCCAGTGGGAAGCGGTCACTCTCTCTGTGCGGCCAGTGGGAAGCGGTCACTCTCTCTGTGTGGGCCGTGGGAAGCGGTCACTCTCTCTGTGCGGCCAGTGGGAAGCGGTCACTCTCTCTGTGCGGGCAGTGGCAAACGGTCACTCTCTCTGTGCGGGCAGTGGCAAGCGGTCACTCTCTCTGTGCGGGCAGTGGCAAGCGGTCACTCTCTCTGTGCGGCCAGTGGGAAGCGGTCACTCTCTCTGTGCGGCCAGTGGGAAGCGGTCACTCTCTGTGCGGGCAGTGTGAAGCGGTCACTCTCTGTGCGGGCAGTGTGAAGCGGTCACTCTCTGTGCGGGTAGTGGGAAGCGGTCACTCTCTGTGCGGGCAGTGGGAAGCGGTCACTCTCTCTGTGCGGGCAGTGGGAAGTGGTCACTCTCTCTGTGCGGGCAGTGGGAAGCGGTCACTCTCTCTGTGCGGGCAGTGGAAAGCGGTCACTCTCTCTGTGCGGCCAGTGGGAAACGGTCACTCCCTCTGTGCGGCCAGTGGGAAGCGTTCACTCTCTCTGTGCGGCCAGTGGGAAGCGGTCACTCTCTCTGTGCGGCCAGTGGGAAGCGGTCACTCTCTCTGTGTGGGCCGTGGAAGCGGTCACTCTCTCTGTGCGGCCAGTGGGAAGCGGTCACTCTCTCTGTGCGGGCAGTGCCAAGCGGTCACTCTCTCTGTGCGGGCAGTGGCAAGCGGTCACTCTCTCTGTGCGGGCAGTGCCAAGCGGTCACTCTCTATGTGCGGCCAGTGGCAAGCGGTCACTCTCTCTGTGCGGCCAGTGGCAAGCGGTCACTCTCTCTGTGCGGCCAGTGGGAAGCGGTCACTCTCTCTGTGCGGCCAGTGGGAAGCGGTCACTCTCTCTGTGCGGCCAGTGGGAAGCGGTCACTCTCTCTGTGCGGCCAGTGGGAAGCGGTCACTCTCTCTGTGCGGCCAGTGGGAAGCGGTCACTCTCTCTGTACGGCCAGTGGGAAGCGGTCACTCTCTCTGTGTGGGCCGTGGGAAGCGGTCACTCTCTCTGTGCGGCCAGTGGGAAGCGGTCACTCTCTCTGTGCGGGCAGTGGCAAACGGTCACTCTCTCTGTGCGGGCAGTGGCAAGCGGTCACTCTCTCTGTGCGGGCAGTGGCAAGCGGTCACTCTCTCTGTGCGGCCAGTGGGAAGCGGTCACTCTCTCTATGCGGCCAGTGGGAAGCGGTCACTCTCTCTGTGCGGCCAGTGGGAAGCGGTCACTCTCTCTGTGCGGCCAGTGGGAAGCGGTCACTCTCTCTGTGCGGCCAGTGGGAAGCGGTCACTCTCTCTGTGCGGCCAGTGGGAAGCGGTCACTCTCTCTGTGCGGCCAGTGGGAAGCGGTCACTCTCTCTGTGCGGCCAGTGGGAAGCGGTCACTCTCTCTGTGGGGCCAGTGGGAAGCGGTCACTCTCTGTGCAGGCAGTGTTAAGCGGTCACTCTCTGTGCGGGCAGTGTGAAACGGTCACTCTCTGTGCGGGTAGTGGGAAGCGGTCACTCTCTGTGCGGGCAGTGGGAAGCTGTCACCCTCTCTGTGCGGGCAGTGGGAAGCGGTCACTCTCTCTGTGCGGGCAGTGGGAAACGGTCACTCTCTCTGTGCGGGCAGTGGGAAGCGGTCACTCTCTCTGTGCGGGCAGTGGGAAACGGTCACTCTCTCTGTGCGGCCAGTGGGAAGCGGTCACTCTCTCTGTGCGGCCAGTGGGAAGCGGTCACTCTCTCTGTGCGGCCAGTGGGAAGCGGTCACTCTCTCTGTGTGGGCCGTGGGAAGCGGTCACTCTCTCTGTGCGGCCAGTGGGAAGCGGTCACTCTCTCTGTGCGGGCAGTGGCAAACGGTCACTCTCTCTGTGCGGGCAGTGGCAAGCGGTCACTCTCTCTGTGCGGGCAGTGGCAAGCGGTCACTCTTTGTGTGCGGCTAGTGGGAAGCGGTCACTCTCTCTGTGCGGCCAGTGGGAAGCGGTCACTCTCTCTGTGCGGCCAGTGGGAAGCGGTCACTCTCTGTGCGGGCAGTGGGAAGCGGTCACTCTCTCTGTGCGGCCAGTGGGAAGCGGTCACTCTCTCTGTGGGGCCAGTGGGAAGCGGTCACTCTCTGTGCAGGCAGTGTTAAGCGGTCACTCTCTGTGCGGGCAGTGTGAAACGGTCACTCTCTGTGCGGGTAGTGGGAAGCGGTCACTCTCTGTGCGGGCAGTGGGAAGCTGTCACCCTCTCTGTGCGGGCAGTGGGAAGCGGTCACTCTCTCTGTGCGGGCAGTGGGAAACGGTCACTCTCTCTGTGCGGGCAGTGGGAAGCGGTCACTCTCTCTGTGCGGGCAGTGGGAAACGGTCACTCTCTCTGTGCGGCCAGTGGGAAGCGGTCACTCTCTCTGTGCGGCCAGTGGGAAGCGGTCACTCTCTCTGTGCGGCCAGTGGGAAGCGGTCACTCTCTCTGTGTGGGCCGTGGGAAGCGGTCACTCTCTCTGTGCGGCCAGTGGGAAGCGGTCACTCTCTCTGTGCGGGCAGTGGCAAACGGTCACTCTCTCTGTGCGGGCAGTGGCAAGCGGTCACTCTCTCTGTGCGGGCAGTGGCAAGCGGTCACTCTTTGTGTGCGGCTAGTGGGAAGCGGTCACTCTCTCTGTGCGGCCAGTGGGAAGCGGTCACTCTCTCTGTGCGGCCAGTGGGAAGCGGTCACTCTCTGTGCGGGCAGTGTGAAGCTGTCACTCTCTGTGCGGGCAGTGTGAAGCGGTCACTCTCTGTGCGGGTAGTGGGAAGCGGTCACTCTCTGTGCGGGCAGTGGGAAGCGGTCACTCTCTCTGTGCGGGCAGTGGGAAGCGGTCACTCTCTCTGTGCGGCCAGTGGGAAGCGGTCACTCTCTCTGTGCGGCCAGTGGGAAGCGGTCACTCTCTCTGTGTGGGCCGTGGGAAGCGGTCACTCTCTCTGTGCGGCCAGTGGGAAGCGGTCACTCTCTCTGTGCGGGCAGTGGCAAACGGTCACTCTCTCTGTGCGGGCAGTGGCAAGCGGTCACTCTCTCTGTGCGGGCAGTGGCAAGCGGTCACTCTCTCTGTGCGGCCAGTGGGAAGCGGTCACTCTCTCTGTGCGGGCAGTGGGAAGCGGTCACTCTCTCTGTGCGGCCAGTGGGAAGCGGTCACTCTCTGTGCGGGCAGTGTGAAGCGGTCACTCTCTGTGCGGGCAGTGTGAAGCGGTCACTCTCTGTGCGGGTAGTGGGAAGCGGTCACTCTCTGTGCGGGCAGTGGGAAGCGGTCACTCTCTCTGTGCGGGCAGTGGGAAGCGGTCACTCTCTCTGTGCGGCCAGTGGGAAGCGGTCACTCTCTCTGTGCGGGCAGTGGGAAGCGGTCACTCTCTCTGTGCGGCCAGTGGGAAGCGGTCACTCTCTCTGTGCGGGCAGTGGGAAGCGGTCACTCTCTCTGTGCGGCCAGTGGGAAACGGTCACTCTCTCTGTGCGGCCAGTGGGAAGCGGTCACTCTCTCTGTGCGGGCAGTGGGAAGCGGTCACTCTCTCTGTGCGGGCAGTGGGAAACGGTCACTCTCTCTGTGCGGGCAGTGGGAAGCGGTCACTCTCTCTGTGCGGCCAGTGGGAAGCGGTCAGTCTCTCTGTGCGGGCAGTGGGAAACGGTCACTATCTCTGTGCGGCCAGTGGGAAGCGGTCACTCTCTCTGTGCGGCCAGTGGGAAGCGTTCACTCTCTCTGTGCGGCCAGTGGGAAGCGGTCACTCTCTCTGTGCGGGCCGTGGGAACCGGTCACTCTCTCTGTGCGGCCAGTGGGAAGCGGTCACTCTCTCTGTGCGGGCAGTGGCAAACGGTCACTCTCTCTGTGCGGGCAGTGGCAAGCGGTCACTCTCTCTGTGCGGCCAGTGGCAAGCGGTCACTCTCTCTGTGCGGCCAGTGGGAAGCGGTCACTCTCTCTGTGCGGCCAGTGGGAAGCGGTCACTCTCTCTGTGCGGCCAGTGGGAAGCGGTCACTCTCTGTGCGGGCAGTGTGAAGCGGTCACTCTCTGTGCGGGCAGTGTGAAGCGGTCACTCTCTGTGCGGGTAGTGGGAAGCGGTCACTCTCTGTGCGGGCAGTGGGAAGCGGTCACTCTCTCTGTGCGGGCAGTGGGAAGTGGTCACTCTCTCTGTGCGGGCAGTGGGAAGCGGTCACTCTCTCTGTGCGGGCAGTGGAAAGCGGTCACTCTCTCTGTGCGGCCAGTGGGAAACGGTCACTCTCTCTGTGCGGCCAGTGGGAAGCGTTCACTCTCTCTGTGCGGCCAGTGGGAAGCGGTCACTCTGTGCGGCCAGTGGGAAGCAGTCACTCTCTCTGTGTGGGCCGTGGAAGCGGTCACTCTCTCTGTGCGGCCAGTGGGAAGCGGTCACTCTCTCTGTGCGGGCAGTGCCAAGCGGTCACTCTCTCTGTGCGGGCAGTGGCAAGCGGTCACTCTCTCTGTGCGGGCAGTGCCAAGCGGTCACTCTCTATGTGCGGCCAGTGGCAAGCGGTCACTCTCTCTGTGCGGCCAGTGGCAAGCGGTCACTCTCTCTGTGCGGCCAGTGGGAAGCGGTCACTCTCTCTGTGCGGCCAGTGGGAAGCGGTCACTCTCTCTGTGCGGCCAGTGGGAAGCGGTCACTCTCTCTGTGCGGCCAGTGGGAAGCGGTCACTCTCTCTGTGCGGCCAGTGGGAAGCGGTCACTCTCTCTGTGCGGCCAGTGGGAAGCGGTCACTCTCTCTGTGTGGGCCGTGGGAAGCGGTCACTCTCTCTGTGCGGCCAGTGGGAAGCGGTCACTCTCTCTGTGCGGGCAGTGGCAAACGGTCACTCTCTCTGTGCGGGCAGTGGCAAGCGGTCACTCTCTCTGTGCGGGCAGTGGCAAGCGGTCACTCTCTCTGTGCGGCCAGTGGGAAGCGGTCACTCTCTCTGTGCGGCCAGTGGGAAGCGGTCACTCTCTGTGCGGGCAGTGTGAAGCGGTCACTCTCTGTGCGGGCAGTGTGAAGCGGTCACTCTCTGTGCGGGTAGTGGGAAGCGGTCACTCTCTGTGCGGGCAGTGGGAAGCGGTCACTCTCTCTGTGCGGGCAGTGGGAAGTGGTCACTCTCTCTGTGCGGGCAGTGGGAAGCGGTCACTCTCTCTGTGCGGGCAGTGGAAAGCGGTCACTCTCTCTGTGCGGCCAGTGGGAAACGGTCACTCTCTCTGTGCGGCCAGTGGGAAGCGTTCACTCTCTCTGTGCGGCCAGTGGGAAGCGGTCACTCTCTCTGTGCGGCCAGTGGGAAGCGGTCACTCTCTCTGTGTGGGCCGTGGAAGCGGTCACTCTCTCTGTGCGGCCAGTGGGAAGCGGTCACTCTCTCTGTGCGGGCAGTGCCAAGCGGTCACTCTCTCTGTGCGGGCAGTGGCAAGCGGTCACTCTCTCTGTGCGGGCAGTGCCAAGCGGTCACTCTCTATGTGCGGCCAGTGGCAAGCGGTCACTCTCTCTGTGCGGCCAGTGGCAAGCGGTCACTCTCTCTGTGCGGCCAGTGGGAAGCGGTCACTCTCTCTGTGCGGCCAGTGGGAAGCGGTCACTCTCTCTGTGCGGCCAGTGGGAAGCGGTCACTCTCTCTGTGCGGCCAGTGGGAAACGGTCACTCTCTCTGTGCGGCCAGTGGGAAGCGGTCACTCTCTCTGTACGGCCAGTGGGAAGCGGTCACTCTCTCTGTGTGGGCCGTGGGAAGCGGTCACTCTCTCTGTGCGGCCAGTGGGAAGCGGTCACTCTCTCTGTGCGGGCAGTGGCAAACGGTCACTCTCTCTGTGCGGGCAGTGGCAAGCGGTCACTCTCTCTGTGCGGGCAGTGGCAAGCGGTCACTCTCTCTGTGCGGCCAGTGGGAAGCGGTCACTCTCTCTGTGCGGCCAGTGGGAAGCGGTCACTCTCTGTGCGGGCAGTGTGAAGCGGTCACTCTCTGTGCGGGCAGTGTGAAGCGGTCACTCTCTGTGCGGGTAGTGGGAAGCGGTCACTCTCTGTGCGGGCAGTGGGAAGCGGTCACTCTCTCTGTGCGGGCAGTGGGAAGTGGTCACTCTCTCTGTGCGGGCAGTGGGAAGCGGTCACTCTCTCTGTGCGGGCAGTGGCAAGCGGTCACTCTCTCTGTGCGGGCAGTGGCAAGCGGTCACTCTTTGTGTGCGGCTAGTGGGAAGCGGTCACTCTCTCTGTGCGGCCAGTGGGAAGCGGTCACTCTCTCTGTGCGGCCAGTGGGAAGCGGTCACTCTCTGTGCGGGCAGTGTGAAGCTGTCACTCTCTGTGCGGGCAGTGTGAAGCGGTCACTCTCTGTGCGGGTAGTGGGAAGCGGTCACTCTCTCTGTGCGGGCAGTGGGAAGCGGTCACTCTCTCTGTGCGGGCAGTGGGAAGCGGTCACTCTCTCTGTGCGGCCAGTGGGAAGCGGTCACTCTCTCTGTGCGGCCAGTGGGAAGCGGTCACTCTCTCTGTGTGGGCCGTGGGAAGCGGTCACTCTCTCTGTGCGGCCAGTGGGAAGCGGTCACTCTCTCTGTGCGGGCAGTGGCAAACGGTCACTCTCTCTGTGCGGGCAGTGGCAAGCGGTCACTCTCTCTGTGCGGGCAGTGGCAAGCGGTCACTCTCTCTGTGCGGCCAGTGGGAAGCGGTCACTCTCTCTGTGCGGGCAGTGGGAAGCGGTCACTCTCTCTGTGCGGCCAGTGGGAAGCGGTCACTCTCTGTGCGGGCAGTGTGAAGCGGTCACTCTCTGTGCGGGCAGTGTGAAGCGGTCACTCTCTGTGCGGGTAGTGGGAAGCGGTCACTCTCTGTGCGGGCAGTGGGAAGCGGTCACTCTCTCTGTGCGGGCAGTGGGAAGCGGTCACTCTCTCTGTGCGGCCAGTGGGAAGCGGTCACTCTCTCTGTGCGGGCAGTGGGAAGCGGTCACTCTCTCTGTGCGGCCAGTGGGAAGCGGTCACTCTCTCTGTGCGGGCAGTGGGAAGCGGTCACTCTCTCTGTGCGGCCAGTGGGAAACGGTCACTCTCTCTGTGCGGCCAGTGGGAAGCGGTCACTCTCTCTGTGCGGGCAGTGGGAAGCGGTCACTCTCTCTGTGCGGGCAGTGGGAAACGGTCACTCTCTCTGTGCGGGCAGTGGGAAGCGGTCACTCTCTCTGTGCGGCCAGTGGGAAGCGGTCAGTCTCTCTGTGCGGGCAGTGGGAAACGGTCACTATCTCTGTGCGGCCAGTGGGAAGCGGTCACTCTCTCTGTGCGGCCAGTGGGAAGCGTTCACTCTCTCTGTGCGGCCAGTGGGAAGCGGTCACTCTCTCTGTGCGGGCCGTGGGAACCGGTCACTCTCTCTGTGCGGCCAGTGGGAAGCGGTCACTCTCTCTGTGCGGGCAGTGGCAAACGGTCACTCTCTCTGTGCGGGCAGTGGCAAGCGGTCACTCTCTCTGTGCGGCCAGTGGCAAGCGGTCACTCTCTCTGTGCGGCCAGTGGGAAGCGGTCACTCTCTCTGTGCGGCCAGTGGGAAGCGGTCACTCTCTCTGTGCGGCCAGTGGGAAGCGGTCACTCTCTGTGCGGGCAGTGTGAAGCGGTCACTCTCTGTGCGGGCAGTGTGAAGCGGTCACTCTCTGTGCGGGTAGTGGGAAGCGGTCACTCTCTGTGCGGGCAGTGGGAAGCGGTCACTCTCTCTGTGCGGGCAGTGGGAAGTGGTCACTCTCTCTGTGCGGGCAGTGGGAAGCGGTCACTCTCTCTGTGCGGGCAGTGGAAAGCGGTCACTCTCTCTGTGCGGCCAGTGGGAAACGGTCACTCTCTCTGTGCGGCCAGTGGGAAGCGTTCACTCTCTCTGTGCGGCCAGTGGGAAGCGGTCACTCTGTGCGGCCAGTGGGAAGCAGTCACTCTCTCTGTGTGGGCCGTGGAAGCGGTCACTCTCTCTGTGCGGCCAGTGGGAAGCGGTCACTCTCTCTGTGCGGGCAGTGCCAAGCGGTCACTCTCTCTGTGCGGGCAGTGGCAAGCGGTCACTCTCTCTGTGCGGGCAGTGCCAAGCGGTCACTCTCTATGTGCGGCCAGTGGCAAGCGGTCACTCTCTCTGTGCGGCCAGTGGGAAGCGGTCACTCTCTCTGTGCGGCCAGTGGGAAGCGGTCACTCTCTCTGTGCGGCCAGTGGGAAGCGGTCACTCTCTCTGTGCGGCCAGTGGGAAGCGGTCACTCTCTCTGTGCGGCCAGTGGGAAGCGGTCACTCTCTCTGTGCGGCCAGTGGGAAGCGGTCACTCTCTCTGTGTGGGCCGTGGGAAGCGGTCACTCTCTCTGTGTGGGCCGTGGGAAGCGGTCACTCTCTCTGTGCGGCCAGTGGGAAGCGGTCACTCTCTCTGTGCGGGCAGTGGCAAACGGTCACTCTCTCTGTGCGGGCAGTGGCAAGCGGTCACTCTCTCTGTGCGGGCAGTGGCAAGCGGTCACTCTCTCTGTGCGGCCAGTGGGAAGCGGTCACTCTCTCTGTGCGGCCAGTGGGAAGCGGTCACTCTCTGTGCGGGCAGTGTGAAGCGGTCACTCTCTGTGCGGGCAGTGTGAAGCGGTCACTCTCTGTGCGGGTAGTGGGAAGCGGTCACTCTCTGTGCGGGCAGTGGGAAGCGGTCACTCTCTCTGTGCGGGCAGTGGGAAGTGGTCACTCTCTCTGTGCGGGCAGTGGGAAGCGGTCACTCTCTCTGTGCGGGCAGTGGAAAGCGGTCACTCTCTCTGTGCGGCCAGTGGGAAACGGTCACTCTCTCTGTGCGGCCAGTGGGAAGCGTTCACTCTCTCTGTGCGGCCAGTGGGAAGCGGTCACTCTCTCTGTGCGGCCAGTGGGAAGCGGTCACTCTCTCTGTGTGGGCCGTGGAAGCGGTCACTCTCTCTGTGCGGCCAGTGGGAAGCGGTCACTCTCTCTGTGCGGGCAGTGCCAAGCGGTCACTCTCTCTGTGCGGGCAGTGGCAAGCGGTCACTCTCTCTGTGCGGGCAGTGCCAAGCGGTCACTCTCTATGTGCGGCCAGTGGCAAGCGGTCACTCTCTCTGTGCGGCCAGTGGCAAGCGGTCACTCTCTCTGTGCGGCCAGTGGGAAGCGGTCACTCTCTCTGTGCGGCCAGTGGGAAGCGGTCACTCTCTCTGTGCGGCCAGTGGGAAGCGGTCACTCTCTCTGTGCGGCCAGTGGGAAGCGGTCACTCTCTCTGTGCGGCCAGTGGGAAGCGGTCACTCTCTCTGTACGGCCAGTGGGAAGCGGTCACTCTCTCTGTGTGGGCCGTGGGAAGCGGTCACTCTCTCTGTGCGGCCAGTGGGAAGCGGTCACTCTCTCTGTGCGGGCAGTGGCAAACGGTCACTCTCTCTGTGCGGGCAGTGGCAAGCGGTCACTCTCTCTGTGCGGGCAGTGGCAAGCGGTCACTCTCTCTGTGCGGCCAGTGGGAAGCGGTCACTCTCTCTGTGCGGCCAGTGGGAAGCGGTCACTCTCTGTGCGGGCAGTGTGAAGCGGTCACTCTCTGTGCGGGCAGTGTGAAGCGGTCACTCTCTGTGCGGGTAGTGGGAAGCGGTCACTCTCTGTGCGGGCAGTGGGAAGCGGTCACTCTCTCTGTGCGGGCAGTGGGAAGTGGTCACTCTCTCTGTGCGGGCAGTGGGAAGCGGTCACTCTCTCTGTGCGGGCAGTGGAAAGCGGTCACTCTCTCTGTGCGGCCAGTGGGAAGCGGTCACTCTCTCTGTGCGGGCAGTGGGAAACGGTCACTCTCTCTGTGCGGCCAGTGGGAAGCGGTCACTCTCTCTGTGCGGCCAGTGGGAAGCGGTCACTCTCTCTGTGCGGCCAGTGGGAAGCGGTCACTCTCTCTGTGTGGGCCGTGGGAAGCGGTCACTCTCTCTGTGCGGCCAGTGGGAAGCGGTCACTCTCTCTGTGCGGGCAGTGGCAAGCGGTCACTCTCTCTGTGCGGGCAGTGGCAAGCGGTCACTCTCTCTGTGCGGGCAGTGGCAAGCGGTCACTCTCTCTGTGCGGCCAGTGGGAAGCGGTCACTCTCTCTGTGCGGCCAGTGGGAAGCGGTCACTCTCTCTGTGCGGCCAGTGGGAAGCGGTCACTCTCTGTGCGGGCAGTGTGAAGCGGTCACTCTCTGTGCGGGCAGTGTGAAGCGGTCACTCTCTGTGCGGGTAGTGGGAAGCGGTCACTCTCTGTGCGGGCAGTGGGAAGCGGTCACTCTCTCTGTGCGGGCAGTGGGAAGCGGTCACTCTCTCTGTGCGGCCAGTGGGAAGCGGTCACTCTCTCTGTGCGGGCAGTGGGAAGCGGTCACTCTCTCTGTGCGGCCAGTGGGAAACGGTCACTCTCTCTGTGCGGCCAGTGGGAAGCGTTCACTCTCTCTGTGCGGCCAGTGGGAAGCGGTCACTCTCTCTGTGCGGGCAGTGGGAAGCGGTCACTCTCTCTGTGCGGGCAGTGGGAAACGGTCACTCTCTCTGTGCGGGCAGTGGGAAGCGGTCACTCTCTCTGTGCGGGCAGTGGGAAGCGGTCACTCTCTCTGTGCGGGCAGTGGGAAACGGTCACTCTCTCTGTGCGGCCAGTGGGAAGCGGTCACTCTCTCTGTGCGGCCAGTGGGAAGCGGTCACTCTCTCTGTGCGGGCCGTGGGAACCGGTCACTCTCTCTGTGCGGCCAGTGGGAAGCGGTCACTCTCTCTGTGCGGGCAGTGGCAAACGGTCACTCTCTCTGTGCGGGCAGTGGCAAGCGGTCACTCTCTCTGTGCGGGCAGTGGCAAGCGGTCACTCTCTCTGTGCGGCCAGTGGGAAGCGGTCACTCTCTCTGTGCGGCCAGTGGGAAGCGGTCACTCTCTCTGTGCGGGCAGTGGAAAGCGGTCACTCTCTCTGTGCGGCCAGTGGGAAGCGGTCACTCTCTCTGTGCGGGCAGTGGGAAACGGTCACTCTCTCTGTGCGGGCAGTGGGAAACGGTCACTCTCTCTGTGCGGCCAGTGGGAAGCGGTCACTCTCTCTGTGCGGCCAGTGGGAAGCGGTCACTCTCTCTGTGTGGGCCGTGGGAAGCGGTCACTCTCTCTGTGCGGCCAGTGGGAAGCGGTCACTCTCTCTGTGCGGGCAGTGGCAAGCGGTCACTCTCTCTGTGCGGGCAGTGGCAAGCGGTCACTCTCTCTGTGCGGGCAGTGGCAAGCGGTCACTCTCTCTGTGCGGCCAGTGGGAAGCGGTCACTCTCTCTGTGCGGCCAGTGGGAAGCGGTCACTCTCTCTGTGCGGCCAGTGGGAAGCGGTCACTCTCTGTGCGGGCAGTGTGAAGCGGTCACTCTCTGTGCGGGCAGTGTGAAGCGGTCACTCTCTGTGCGGGTAGTGGGAAGCGGTCACTCTCTGTGCGGGCAGTGGGAAGCGGTCACTCTCTCTGTGCGGGCAGTGGGAAGCGGTCACTCTCTCTGTGCGGCCAGTGGGAAGCGGTCACTCTCTCTGTGCGGGCAGTGGGAAGCGGTCACTCTCTCTGTGCGGCCAGTGGGAAACGGTCACTCTCTCTGTGCGGCCAGTGGGAAGCGTTCACTCTCTCTGTGCGGCCAGTGGGAAGCGGTCACTCTCTCTGTGCGGGCAGTGGGAAGCGGTCACTCTCTCTGTGCGGGCAGTGGGAAACGGTCACTCTCTCTGTGCGGGCAGTGGGAAGCGGTCACTCTCTCTGTGCGGGCAGTGGGAAGCGGTCACTCTCTCTGTGCGGGCAGTGGGAAACGGTCACTCTCTCTGTGCGGCCAGTGGGAAGCGGTCACTCTCTCTGTGCGGCCAGTGGGAAGCGGTCACTCTCTCTGTGCGGGCCGTGGGAACCGGTCACTCTCTCTGTGCGGCCAGTGGGAAGCGGTCACTCTCTCTGTGCGGGCAGTGGCAAACGGTCACTCTCTCTGTGCGGGCAGTGGCAAGCGGTCACTCTCTCTGTGCGGGCAGTGGCAAGCGGTCACTCTCTCTGTGCGGCCAGTGGGAAGCGGTCACTCTCTCTGTGCGGCCAGTGGGAAGCGGTCACTCTCTCTGTGCGGCCAGTGGGAAGCGTTCACTCTCTGTGCGGGCAGTGTGAAGCGGTCACTCTCTGTGCGGGCAGTGTGAAGCGGTCACTCTCTGTGCGGGCAGTGGGAAGCGGTCACTCTCTCTGTGCGGGCAGTGGGAAGCGGTCACTCTCTCTGTGCAGGCAGTGGGAAACGGTCACTCTCTCTGTGCGGGCAGTGGGAAGTGGTCACTCTCTCTGTGCGGGCAGTGGGAAGCGGTCACTCTCTCTGTGCGGGCAGTGGGAAGCGGTCACTCTCTCTGTGCGGGCAGTGGGAAACGGTCACTCTCTCTGTGCGGCCAGTGGGAAGCGGTCACTCTCTCTGTGCGGCCAGTGGGAAGCGGTCACTCTCTCTGTGCGGCCAGTGGGAAGCGGTCACTCTCTCTGTGTGGGCCGTGGGAAGCGGTCACTCTCTCTGTGCGGCCAGTGGGAAGCGGTCACTCTCTCTGTGCGGGCAGTGGCAAACGGTCACTCTCTCTGTGCGGGCAGTGGCAAGCGGTCACTCTCTCTGTGCGGGCAGTGGCAAGCGGTCACTCTCTCTGTGCGGCCAGTGGGAAGCGGTCACTCTCTCTGTGCGGCCAGTGGGAAGCGGTCACTCTCTCTGTGCGGCCAGTGGGAAGCGGTCACTCTCTGTGCGGGCAGTGTGAAGCGGTCACTCTCTGTGCGGGCAGTGTGAAGCGGTCACTCTCTGTGCGGGTAGTGGGAAGCGGTCACTCTCTGTGCGGGCAGTGGGAAGCGGTCACTCTCTCTGTGCGGGCAGTGGGAAGCGGTCACTCTCTCTGTGCGGCCAGTGGGAAGCGGTCACTCTCTCTGTGCGGGCAGTGGGAAGCGGTCACTCTCTCTGTGCGGCCAGTGGGAAACGGTCACTCTCTCTGTGCGGCCAGTGGGAAGCGTTCACTCTCTCTGTGCGGCCAGTGGGAAGCGGTCACTCTCTCTGTGCGGGCAGTGGGAAGCGGTCACTCTCTCTGTGCGGGCAGTGGGAAACGGTCACTCTCTCTGTGCGGGCAGTGGGAAGCGGTCACTCTCTCTGTGCGGGCAGTGGGAAGCGGTCACTCTCTCTGTGCGGGCAGTGGGAAACGGTCACTCTCTCTGTGCGGCCAGTGGGAAGCGGTCACTCTCTCTGTGCGGCCAGTGGGAAGCGGTCACTCTCTCTGTGCGGGCCGTGGGAACCGGTCACTCTCTCTGTGCGGCCAGTGGGAAGCGGTCACTCTCTCTGTGCGGGCAGTGGCAAACGGTCACTCTCTCTGTGCGGGCAGTGGCAAGCGGTCACTCTCTCTGTGCGGGCAGTGGCAAGCGGTCACTCTCTCTGTGCGGCCAGTGGGAAGCGGTCACTCTCTCTGTGCGGCCAGTGGGAAGCGGTCACTCTCTCTGTGCGGCCAGTGGGAAGCGTTCACTCTCTGTGCGGGCAGTGTGAAGCGGTCACTCTCTGTGCGGGCAGTGTGAAGCGGTCACTCTCTGTGCGGGCAGTGGGAAGCGGTCACTCTCTCTGTGCGGGCAGTGGGAAGCGGTCACTCTCTCTGTGCAGGCAGTGGGAAACGGTCACTCTCTCTGTGCGGGCAGTGGGAAGTGGTCACTCTCTCTGTGCGGGCAGTGGGAAGCGGTCACTCTCTCTGTGCGGGCAGTGGGAAGCGGTCACTCTCTCTGTGCGGGCAGTGGGAAACGGTCACTCTCTCTGTGCGGCCAGTGGGAAGCGGTCACTCTCTCTGTGCGGCCAGTGGGAAGCGGTCACTCTCTCTGTGTGGGCCGTGGGAAGCGGTCACTCTCTCTGTGCGGCCAGTGGGAAGCGGTCACTCTCTGTGCGGGCAGTGTGAAGCGGTCACTCTCTCTGTGCGGGCAGTGGCAAGCGGTCACTCTCTCTGTGCGGGCAGTGGCAAGCGGTCACTCTCTCTGTGCGGGCAGTGGGAAGCGGTCACTCTCTCTGTGCGGGCAGTGGGAAGCGGTCACTCTCTCTGTGCGGCCAGTGGGAAGCGGTCACTCTCTGTGCGGGCAGTGTGAAGCGGTCACTCTCTGTGCGGGCAGTGTGAAGCGGTCACTCTCTGTGCGGGTAGTGGGAAGCGGTCACTCTCTGTGCGGGCAGTGGGAAGCGGTCACTCTCTCTGTGCGGGCAGTGGGAAGCGGTCACTCTCTCTGTGCGGCCAGTGGGAAGCGGTCACTCTCTCTGTGCGGGCAGTGGGAAGCGGTCACTCTCTCTGTGCGGCCAGTGGGAAACGGTCACTCTCTCTGTGCGGCCAGTGGGAAGCGGTCACTCTCTGCGCGGGCAGTGTGAAGCGGTCACTCTCTGTGCGGGCAGTGTGAAGCGGTCCCTCCCTGTGCAGGCAATAGAGAGAGACTGCATGATTGCCCCAGAGAGACTGAGAAAGAGAGCTTGCCCCTTCCCCACACCCAGTACAAAGACCAATAAGACTACAGGAAGATGAAGACTAAAGACTTTGCTGTCACTGCTGCCACACTAAGTGCTACCTGTGGAGTGTAGAGCTTCTCTGGTGAGTGAGCACCACACCACTCGGCAAGCCAAGCCAGCAGAGTAGCCGAGAGTCACTGCGATTTCAGCAGACTAAGCCCGCAAGTCCTGCTTTCTCCCCGGCATGACCACCAGATTCACCAGGGTGCAGACTCCTCCTGTGTCAATTGCGGGTAGTGAGAAAAGCACATGCAGGTGCACACCGGAGCACCAGTCAGATTAAGGGCATCGTGGGCCTGGTCATGCAGAGGAGCAGGTTTAGGAGTGGCAGGGATATGAGGCAAGTAATGTCATATCTCAGCTCTCCTCTTACTGGCCACCCTCCCATGTTTCCAGGAGCCTGTGCTAGCTTGTGCCCAGACTTGGTCGCAGTCACACAGGTGTAATGCTAGGGAAGCCCGGCACTTGATTTACTAAGCATCCATAAGAGCCGTGTGTGGGTGTGCGCTCTGAAATGAAAGTTTTCAAGCCATCAGAATATAGCTTAGCAGCCAGCAGTGATCGCAAAAGAATAAAGACACGCTGGTTGTATTGTCAGTTGATAGATCGAATTCTGTGCAACCAGTCTACACATAGATTGATTGAAATTTCTGCTGAACAGGCAGAATTTCAATCTGTCTTTACAGGCACTTTACATGCGTTTTAGTGCTAAAAATAGCGCCTGTAAACTGCCTCTCATGCCACCCCAATGTGAAAGCCCCCGAAAGCTCTCACAATGGGGTGGTGCACTTGCAGGGCATTCTGAAAAGTCCTGCAAGCAGCATTATTGGGGCGGTTTGGGAGATGTTCCCTGCCCACTGAAATGAGCAACACAGGCGGTTTTAACCCTTTCTTGAGCCGCTAGCGGAGGTTAAAAGTGCCCCGCTAGCGCCGCTAAAATGAGCAGCTCTTTAGCACTACTGCCCACACCGCCCCAGTGTGAAAGTATCCTTGGATATTAGATGTGCAAACAATAAGTTGAGAGCACATCTAGTGCCTACAGAGAGTAATGGAAATGAGTTCAAAGTGAACCGTATCTTTACCTGCAGGGATTGGCATTTAGAGGGTTAAAACAGGCAGGGATGGAATGTAATATCAACTCCTCACTGCCTGTCAAATGCCTCTGAAAAGTGACCTGAGCATGGATTACTTTTTAGAGGAGTGGCTGCTGCAAGTGAATACAAGCCTTTAGTGTGCTGCAGTTTGGCTGCAGTGCGGGTGTACTGGCAGCTTTCATAGTCCCCCAGACTTCCCTCACACTTTTTTTTAGGGTGCACATTTTTGCTGCATTTTCTGGAATTGCACCAAAGAAGCAGCATGCAGGATGTTTTGTGCACTTTCAGAACATGCAGTAAAAATGTGCAACCTCTATGGGACCGGGGGCAACATGCAGGAAGACTGCCAGGACACCAGCACTGCAGCCAAACCGCAGCATGCCAGTGTGAGCGCACATAATACCACCTAGGAGGCACTGCTCAGGCTGCTAGGAAAAAAAAAAACTCTTTGGCTGCAAAGAGGGGGAGGGAGGAGCTCACTTACTTGAATGCTCTCAGCCTCCCAGGAGCCTCACTGGATTCCAGCGGACTGCACAGATTGAACTTTCCCGCCCCACACATCCTCTTCACAGACAGCACACAGGCTGCCCCAGAGTGTGGGCGGGGAAAGAAGCAGGTCCAGCCTCTGCCAGCCAATGGTGTGGAGTAGGGAGGGGCTGGGCGGGGCTGTGCTGTGCCGTGTAACACAGTCTGTCAGCCCTGACAATGCTGGATCACAGTACTCAAGATCTGAGCATGTGTGCTCTTGACCTGACAGCACAGAAGCCTTTGCCACAGCATATCAGAGCAGATCAGAGTAGCCCAGGGGGCAATTGTATCCCTGCCACCCCCCCCCCCCCCCCCGGCCCAGCCCGCCCCTGCTGGATTGGCCAGCTCCCACAGACAAAAAAGGAGTGCAAAGGTTTATAGGATTTGCAAATTTCTATAGGAAGTTTATCAAGGGATTCCTTGCAATAATTTCCCCCATTACCCAATTGACAAGACAATCCCAACGATTCCAGTGGTCTTCCGAAGCACAATCTGCATTTGAGACTCTGAAAGGACTTTTTACAGCTGCACCTATACTCCGGGATCCAGACCCTGCTCTACCATTTGTCTTAGAGGTAGACAGCAGTGAGGGCAGTTCTGAAGCAACATCAAGGGGCCAAGGCCTTACTACATCCTGTAGCTTTCTTTTCCTGCAAGTTGTCACTGGCAGAGAAAAATTATGACGTGGGAAACCATGAGCTTCTAAAGATTAAGGCTGCTCTCGAAGAGTGGAGATATTTGCTGGAAGGGACAGCCCATCCAATCTTGATATATACTGACCACCATAACTTGGAGTATTTGCAAGCAGCAAGACGTCTGAAACCACGGCAGGCCAGGTGGGCACTATTCTTCACAAGAGGAAGGAGGAAGACTATAAGAAGTCTTTTGACAAAAAGAAATGGGGAGATCTGATCCTAGACCCTGGTGATCAGGTATGGTTAGCTACAACTAATCTAAAGTTAGCCTGCCCGTCTAAAAAATTGGGTCCTAAATTTGTTGGACCGTTCAGGGAGGATCAACAATGTGGCCTATGAGTTGGCACTTCCAGATTCTTTTAGAATTCTTTTTTCCCCCAAATTCTTTATTTATAAAACGGGAGGCAAAATATATATTTATACATCTCTTTCCATCCAGTACATACACGGTCTCTTTCAGCTCTTATTACATTTAGGCTACTTCAATATTCCACCTTTTACACCTGGATAAACACATTGATTTTTATCTTTCCTCATGAACCCCTCCTATCTTCAATTGGTCTCATACTTATTGCCCTAGTCTTCAAGCCTAGTCGACTCTCACTAGTACCTCTCTTCTTACCTCATAGACTCTCTACTCCTCCCCTTCCCTTATTATCCTTTTCTTCCCTTAATTAGATAATCAAAACCAAATCAAACAAAAAAAACAAAAAAAATCTCCCCCCCCCCCCCCCCCCCCCCAGAGAGGATGGAAAGCTTTTACAAGGCAAGCGCCCACCCTGCCGGGTAGGCCTTACTCCCCACTGAGACCTTCCATCATTCTCCTTCCTTCTTCTGAGTATATTAAACTGACCCCATGCTGACCATATTTTGTTATATTGCTCTTTTGTATTTTGGGCCGAAAGCACTAAGTCCTCCATTCCCCCGATGTTTCTAACCTTATTAAAGTGGTTGTAAACCCTTACAATCCACTTTGACCTACATGTAAGCCTAGATTAAGGTTTGATAACAAACAATGTAGCGCTATAATGTCAAAAAAATGTAACAACAACCTAGATCTAAATCACCAAATGATCTGGTAGTGAAAACTTCAAAGGCCAGCACATATATCACATGTTGTGCAGTCCAGTAAAGAATACAAAACAATTGTGCTAAAGTGAACTAACAGCATGAACATAAAAAAGTCCAACTATGACATAATAATGTGAAACGTGAGTCCAGATATTCCGTTGGTATAAACTATGTATAGCCTTCAGTTCACAGCCAGAAAATATTATAGAAAACGGTGGATACCCTTACCGAAAGTGATGGTCACACACGATTCGTATACATCAGGTCATGGATCACCATCCGAATAGTCGCTGCCACTTCAGGATCGATACACCTCAGATCTCCAGGGGTTCTCAACTCTCTCTCGAAGGTTCTGGTCAGCTAGAAGCTCGGAGCGGGTTCACCATAAACTAAAAGTAAGGACACAATGCCTCTCATAGTGAAATTCCACCATTGAAGGTTTTATTTGAAAAAAAATTCCAAATGACATATAAAAAATAACATAAAAAATATCCAAAAAAAATCACGTGATCCAATAAAAATGAACGGTAAAAAGAGCAATATGGGGAGCAGGAAACGGCTTAAAGCCCCGTACACACGAGAGGACTTATGTCCGACAGACTTCCGAAGGAGTTCCGTCGGAGTTCTGCTGGAATTCCGACGGAGTTCTGACAGACTTTTCGGCTGAGCGGACTTGGCCACACACGATCACACTAAACTCCGACGGATTCGAACGTGATGACGTACGACTGGATTCGAATAAGGAAGTTCATAGCCAGTAGCCAATAGCTGCCCTAGCGTCGGTTTTAGTCCGTCGGAGTAGCATACACACGAGCGAATTTTTCGAAGGGACCGGGTCCGGCGGAGTTCCTTCGGAAAAATTTGAAGCATGTTCCATATTCTAAAGTCCTTCAGATTTTGGCGAGTCAAAAGTCCGTTGCAGCCCACACACGATCGAATAGTCTGACGGACTCAGTCCGTCGGACTTTGGATGTTGAAAAGTCCGCTCGTGTGTACGCGGCATAATGAAGGACTTTAGAATATGGAACATGCTTCAAATTTTTCCGAAGGAACTCCGCCGGACCCAGTCCCTTCAAAAAATTCGCTTGTGTGTATGCTACTCCGAAGGTAGGGCTCTGCAGGGGAGGCAGAGAGTGAAAGGGGCCACTGTGATTACAGAGAAAAATGAGGGGGCATGACTGCAAGGGACATTGTAATGGAAGTCTGTGATTGGTAGGGGCACTATGATGAAAAGGGAACTGCACTGTAAAGGGGGATTGTAATCATTACAGTTTCATTTACAGTGCAGCCCCCTTTATATCACAGTGCCCCCATTACATTACAGTGCAGAGGACTGACTCCGTGATTATCCCGTCACCAACTGCCCTCACGAACGGGCGGCTGCTGGAAAAATGACTGCTCAGTCTAAATTGCCCGGGCCTATTTTTTGTCCCAGTCCGGCCCTGATGGGGGGTGTTGTCTGTCCACCCACCATCTTTGCTGGGCTCAATGCCGCACAGTTAGGGGGGCCGTCACCCACTTCTCCCTTCCATCTTTGTTTCCTGCCAGCGCTGGGGAAGGGCGCCCGCTTCTCTCCCTGGAACCCACGCTATGCACCATGGAGGGGATGCCCATGCGATTTCCGCTTCTCATGGGGGGGGGCACTCACCTGCCTGCTCACCTCCCGGTACTCACGTGGGGGGGGATCCCTGCACGTTTTCCGGGCACCCACCGTTTTAGTCACAAGTGTTTCATCATGGCGTTTCGGCCCCAGGTTTCTGTCTCTGTCTCTGCGTTCTTCTGTCATAACGTTCTGTCCAGCTTTTTCCGTCTTAGCGTTCTGTCCAGCATTTTTTCCGTCATATCGTTCTGTCCAGCTTTCTCCGTCATAGCGTTTCTGTCCAGCATTTCTGTCATAGCGTTCTGTCCAGCATTTCTGTCATATCATTTGGTCCAGCATTTCTGTCATAGCGTTCTGTCCAGCATTTCTGTCATAACGTTCTGTCCAGCATTTCTGTCGTAGCGTTCTGTCCAGCATTTCTGTCGTAGCGGTCTGTCCAGCATTTCTGTCGTAGCGTTCTGTCCAGCATTTCTGTCGTAGCGTTCTGTCCAGCATTTCTGTCATAGCGTTCTGCCCAGCATTTCTGTCATAGCGTTGTGTCCAGCATTTCTGCATAGCGTTGTGTCCAGCATTTCTGTCATAGCGTTCTGCCCAGCATGTCTGTCATAGTGTTTCTGCCCCTGGATTCCTGTCATAGTGTTCTGCCGTGGCATGTCTGTCATAACGTTCTGCCCCAGGACTTCTGTCATAGCGTTCTGCCCCAGGACTTCTGTCATAGCGTTCTGCCCCAGGACTTCTGTCATAGCGTTCTGCCCCAGGACTTCTGTCATAGTGTTCTGCCCCAGGACTTCTGTCATAGCTAGGTATGAGCTTCGTGTTCGAGTCGAACATCGGCTGTTCGCTCGTTCGGCGAATTCCGAACGTTATGTGGCGTTCGCGCCAAATTCGTGTGGCGCTCACGGCCCACAAAGCACTGCGGCATCGCAGTGCATTGCTGGCTCATGATTGGCCAAGCATGCACTGTGACCCCGCATGCTTGGCCAATCACAGCGCCAGCAGCGAGGAGAGCCATGATTGGCCACAGGCAGGATGCCTGTGGCCAATCATAGCTCAGGCTGTGTAGTACACGTCCCACACTATATAAGGCCGCCAGCGCGGCGGCCTAGTGTAGTGTGTTGGCGTCTGAAGCAGTTAGTGGGTGTTCTGTGTACCTTCAACACAGTACACACCGATCGTTTTCGGCCCATTTTCGATCTTGCTGTTGTGTAGTGGTTGTTGTCTGTGTGCCCTGACCGCAGTATACACCGCTATATTCACCTCACCTATATAGCTAGTGATCTATCTTTTATAATTAAGCTTGCAGTCAGTAGTGTTAGGAGCTTGTGCGTGCTGTGTGCGTGCTCTGTACCCAGTACACACCGCTATATCCACCTACATAGCTCTTCTCTATTTGAGCCCACTTGCCATCTGCAGGAGTTATTGGAAGTTGTGTGTGCCTCCAGCACAGCACAGTATACATCTGTATATACCCCTTTATCTCTGGTGTTCTATAAAAAAGGCATCTGCAGGAGATAGTGGTTTTTTTGTGCCTCCAGCACAATATACACCTGTATCTACCCTTTATTGCTGTTCTCTAATAGAGGCATCTGCAGGGCTTAGTGGGTGTTGTGTGACTCAATTACAGTATACCCCTTTATCTCTGGTGTTCTATAATAAAGGCATCTGCAGGAGTTAGTGGGTGTTGTGTGACTCCAGCACAATATACACCTGTATCTACCGTTTATTGCTGTTCTCTAATAGAACCATCTGCAGGGCTTAGTGGGTGTTGTGTGACTCCATTACACTGCTGTTTAACCCAACTCCCTTCAGGCCATTACCATGTCTGGAAGGCCAGCAAGGAGAGGCAGACAGGCGCGAGACAATAAAAGAGGGCAAGCAGGCTCTGTGTCTAGAGACAACAGTGCTGGTCGTGGACGCGGTGCATTGTCATCAGCACGTGGCCATGGGACACGCTTGTCCTTCTTTTCGGCAGCTGGACATGTCGAACCGCAACATGCCAACGACTTGGTAGAGTGGATGACCAAGCCCTCTTCACCCTCCTCATCCTCTCTCACCCAGTCTCAGGGTACTAGCAAAGCAGCTGCCAACGCATCGTCTTCCCTCCTCTCAATGTCATCATCAGTGACTCCTTCCCTAGACCCACCAAGTCCTCCTGAGGAGTCTCCTGAACTCTTTGAGCACAGTGTTGGGTACATGCTCCAGGAGGATGCCCAGTGTTTTGTGGGCTCTGATGATGACACTCAGCTAGAGGAAGGCAGTAGCGTGAGCGCAGAGAGAGGGGATACTCAAGAAGGACAGCAATCTGGCAGTCATGTTCCACAAGCTGCAGCATACTGCCAGGTTTGCTACAGCGATGAAGAGGGAGGGGATGATGAGGGCACTGACTCCACGTGGGTGCCTGGTAGGAGAGAGGAGGAGGAGGAGGCACATGTCCAACGAGGCAGGATGCCCTCCGGGGGCCAGCTTAGGGGCAGCACACCGACTGAATCACACCGCAGAGCTCCGCCTGTGCAGGGCGCTGCCTCTGCACGTTATTCTAAAAGTTCTTTGGTGTGGGCCTTTTTTGAGACAAGTGCATCAGATCGCACCGCTGCTATTTGCAACATATGTCTCAAGTGTATCTCGCGTGGCCAAAACATCAGCCGCTTGGGCACCACATGCTTGACCAGACATATGTTGACCTGCCATGCAGCTCGTTGGCAAGCGTACCTCAAAGACCCACACCAAAGAACAAAGCGGACCTCTCCTTGCTCCTCATCAGCTGGCATCTCCAACCCCACTAGACCTTAAGTCCTCTCTGAAACCTGCTCTGAGAGGAATGAAGGTGTAGAATTAGGTGTGTCACAGCCAAGTGCTTCCGGGAACTCTGCTAGCGGTACACCCACGTCCGATTATAGCAGGCAAATGTCCCTGCCCCAGCTGCTGGACCGGCGAAAAAAGTTCACTCCCAGCCATCCACATGCCCAGTGGTTGAATGCTAGCTTGGCTAAATTGCTAGCACTTCAACTGCTGCCTTTTCAGTTGGTAGACTCGGCCCCCTTCCGTGAGTTTGTACAATGTGCGGTTCCTCAGTGGCAGGTCCCCAAACGCCACTTTTTCTCACGGAAGGCGATTCCAGCTCTCTACCAGCATGTGGAAGGCAATGTCCTTGCCTCGCTGGACAGGGCGGTCAGCGGTAAGGTGCATATTACTGCTGACTCATGGTCCAGCAGGCATGGACAGGGACGTTACCTGTCTTTCACGGCCCATTGGGTCACTCTTCTGGCAGCTGGGAAGGATGCAGGACAAGGTGCAGTAGTGTTGGAGGTTGTTCCGCCACCACGCCTCCAAAATGCTACTATTGGTTGTGACACACCTCTCTCCTCCACCCCCTCCTCTTCTTCTTCCTCCATGACCTCTTCCAGTGCTCTGCCCTCAGAACCAGCGATGCTCCGTAGGCGTTCCAGGGGCTACGCAAGTACGCAGGCAAAACGATGCCATGCCGTGCTTGCGCTGGTTTGTTTGGGGGACAGGAGCCACACTGGGGCGGATGTTTTGTCACCTCTGCAGGGGCAGGCCGAGAGGTGGTTGACGCCACGCCAGCTTAAGCCAGGAATGGTGGTTTGTGACAATGGCACCAACCTCCTCTCCGTCCTCCGACAGGGACAACTGACCCATGTGCCCTGTGTAGCTCACGTCCTTAACCTGGTGGTGCAGCGGTTCTTGGGCAGGTACCCCGGCTTACAGGATGTACTGAAGCAGGTCAGGAAAGTCTGTGTGCATTTCCGCCGTTCATTTAATGCCTGTGCTCGGCTGGATGAGCTCCAAAAGGAGTTGAACCCGCCCAAGAACCGCCTTATATGTGACATGCCCACCAGGTGGAACTCAACGTTGGCCATGCTGCAGCGGCTGCACACGCAGCAGAGGGCCATCAATGAGTACCTGTGCGACTACGGCACCAGGACAGGGTCAGGGGAGCTCGGTTTTTTCTCACCACGCCAGTGGGGCATGATCAGGGATGCATGCACTGTCCTGTCTCCGTTTGAGGAGGCCACAATGATGGTGAGCAGTGACAGTGCATGCATCAGTGACACTGTACCTCTTGTCCACCTCTTGGAGCATACGCTGCGTGGAATAATGGACAGGGCACTTGAGGCAGAACAGAGGCAGGAAGAGGAGGACTTCCTTGCCTCTCAAGGCCCCCTTTATCCAGACAGTGTTCCTGCTGTGCCACCCATCACACAGGAAGAGGATGAGGAGGAGGAAGAGGAGGAGGAGGATGATTGTGTCAGCATGGAGGTGGAGGCTGGCACTCAACATCAGCAGCAGCAGTCTTGTAGGGATGATTTACAGTCCCAAGAAACACGTGGAATTGTACGTGGCTGGGAGGAGGTAGCTGCGGATCATGTTGCCCTTAGTGACCCAGAGGACTCCGGACTGAATGCCTCAGCTAACCTACGCTGCATGGCCTCCCTGATCCTGCAATGCCTGCGGAAGGATCCTCGTATTCTTCGGATCAAGGAGAGGGACCATTACTGGCTGGCCGCTCTCCTTGATCCACAGTACAAGGGTAAGGTTGCCGACCTTATCTTGCCATCGCAGAGGGAGCAGAGGATGAGACATCTCCGGGAGGCCTTGCAGAAAGGTCTGTGCAACGCGTTCCCAGAGACTGGGAGGTTACAAACTCCTGGTCCTGGACAACGTGTTGCTGAGGCATCGGTCAGAAGGAGCGGTGGAGAGGGTGGCCGTCTGACTGATGCTTTCAGACAATTTTTTAGTCCGCAGCCCCAAGGTATGATCGGTTCCAGCAACCATCGCCAGCGTCTGATTTACATGGTGCAGGAATACCTAGGGGCAAGGTCAGACTTGGACACCTTTCCCACCGAAAATCCTCTGGCTTACTGGGTCTTGAGGATGGATCACTGGCCAGAGCTTGCACAGTATGCAATTGAGCTACTGGCCTGTCCTGCATCCAGCGTTCTTTCGGAACGCACCTTCAGTGCTGCTGGTGGCTTTGTTACCGATCACAGGGTGCGCCTGTCCACCGAATCAGTTGATCGACTGACCTTCATCAAGATGAATCAGTCTTGGATCACCCACAGCTACCAAGCACCTGAAGCTGATGTAACCGAATAATTTTTTTTGAAATATCACATCCCTTCAAGACTGCCTATGCTGATGCTGAGTGACTGTCCTGTTATGTTGATTGTCTATCCTCTTCCTCCTCCGCTGATATGTTGGAAGAACATTTCTGGTTCTGGGTGATGCCATTAGCCCAATTTTTCTGCCCCTGTTTAACAGGGGCGTTTAAGTACAATTTTTGATGCAATGCTTTGCAGCAGGGCTAATTCCTGCAATAAAACTAGAGTATATGTGAGAGGTTGCAGTGTGGTGGCACCAGCACCAGTGCCTAAGGCCCAATTTTTCTGCCCCTGTTTAACAGGGGCGTTTAATTACAATTTTGATGTAATGCTTTGCAGCAGGGCTAATTCCTGCAATAAAACTAGAGTATATGGGAGAGGTTGCAGTGTTGTGGCAACAGCACCAGTGCCTAAGGCCCAATTTTTCTGCCCCTGTTTAACAGGGACATGTAATTACAATTATTGATATAATATTTCACAGGAGGGCCCGTTCCTGTGCCCACCCAGAGTAACTGTGAGGACTTATAGTGTTGTGGCACCAGCACCACAACCACCAAAGGTCAATTTTTCTACCACTGTTCAACAATGGCATGTAATTACAATTCTTGACATAATCGTTCACAGCAGGGCGCTCCAGCGCCCACCAAGAGGTCGGAGATTTCCACAACCAAATCCGTCGGATTTTGTCTGTCGGATTTTGTCCGTCGGATCTTGTCCGAAACTGTTGCATACACATGGCCGGGCCAAGTTGGCGAAAAATCCGATCTTTCAGAACGTGATGACATAATTTTGTTACGATGGGACTACATTCAGGCTAGTAGCCAATAGCTTTGATGTAGGAATTTGATCTGAGCATGCGTGGCACTTGGTCCGATGAAAATGCTCTACACATGATCGGATTAGGTCCGTCTGGCCCAGTTGGACGGGAAATATTTCCAACATGTTGGAAAATTGGGTCGGACGGAGATTCGGACGGAATCAGTCCAATGCATACCACACACAGTCGGATTATCCAACGACACGGTCCGATAAAACGCAATCCGACAGATTATCCGACCGTGTGTACAAGGGCTAATAGATATAAGTGCTTATCTTTCATTATCAGTTATCAACCTTAATCATACTCATTTAATCATAATTAAGATGTCTGCCAGCTTCTCCCTCCATGTGGAACGAAACTGCAAGGGTTAAAAAGAGCAAAGTTAAAAAGAAGATTGCGCCTGTTTTCGGAACCATGAGACTACACCCAAGAAGAAGGGGGCTGAAAACAAGACTCTATTTTAGCTACGATAGTCTGCTTTTACCTTTTTTAGACATAACCCAGCTAAAAAGCTTATACTCCGTCACAATAATGAATATGTATAATTTGTGGTTTGTACACGCTGTCTTTCATCTAATTTTTGATTTGATAGTAAGATGTCCGGCTCATTGTATATCAGCCGAAGTTCAGGAAATAAAAAGGAGAAGTATTTATGTACTGAACTACGTGTCAGTGTCTGACTTCAAGAGTGTGCACACTTTTATATTAAGGATTAATTTGGCCAGGGGGACAGAAACAAGGTACCAAGCTTTTCTAGTTCGGGTCCAAAACAAGGGTACACCACAGGGATCAAGTGGCTTGGTTAGATCAAAATGCCTATCGTTGTCCCAGCTGAGAAAGAGGGACACCCCTAAGGGCTAAAGTTGACGTGACACTTGATCATGGCCAAAAGGCTGAGAAGCGATAATGCTAGAATGAAAAAAGATGTTAGTAGGGTGGATGGCAGTCTCGGTCCATGTGGGGACTAAGTCTCTAACCCAATAGCAGCAAGTAGGTGAAGCCAAATTTAATTGACGATCCTACAAGGCCAAGCAGAGGGTACCCCACAGGGACCAAGTGGCTTGGGCAGATCAAAATGCCTATCAACATCCCAGCTGGGAATCAGGGACACCCCTAAGGGCTAAAGTCGATGTGACACTTGATCATGACCAAAAGGCCTAGATGCGTTAATGTTGGAATGTAAAAAGATGTTAGTAGGGTGGATCACAATCACGTTCCATGTGGGGACAAAGCCTCTAACACAATAGCAGCAAGTAGGTAAAGCCGAATTGAATTGGCGTTCCTACAAGGCCTATTTAGGTGTCCCCCGCAGTGTGCTCGTTGCTGTCCGATCTGCAGCTCCCAGTATCTTAGTACCCGTGATCTTGCTTGGAATTCCTGACCTCCTGTTTACCTGGCTTGCCCCTTGGATCGTCCTGCCTGCTGCCTGCCCTTGACCTCGGCCTGTCTGTGACCCCGAATCTTCCTGCTCCTCTGTACTGCGCTGCCCGCCTGTTGCCACCCTGCTTGTGACCTGGACTTTGAACTTGCCTTACCCTTTGCACTGCACCACCCGCCAGCTGCCAACCGTGCCTGTGACCGTACCTGCCTTACCAGCTCCTGCTCTGCATCTGCTGCCTGCATCCAGCTGTCTGGAGACTACCTACCCATCTGCACCAGGCCATTGAACCTCTTCTCCTGCATCCAACCCGCCAGGTTCTCATACCCGTCTGCGCTCCCATGCATCCTGTCCATACTACCAGGGGCCGCGAACCAGACCCATAAGGGAGACCTTCCCCTGCTATCTCGGGCTTACCTGTCAGGTACGCAAGTCTGACAGTATCGGACAGCCATGTCTAAGCCCAAGCAGGGAGCCTCCCCCATGGAGGAATTGTGCAGACACCTGGCGAGTCTCACACAAGCCGTGAAGAGCCTGCAAGAAGGCTACACCAGACTGGACGGTCAAATCCAGGTTCTGTCTTCTCCCACACATCAACCAGGTGTTTCTGCTGCTGGACCAGCATCAGCACCCTCTGTAGTAATGCTACCTCCTGAGCCCAGGGTTCCTACCCCCGAGAGGTTCTCTGGAGACCGCAGTAAGTTCTGGTCCTTCCGCAACGCTTGGGAACTTTACTTTGCTTTACAACCCTGCACCTTCTCCTTGGAAGTGACTAAAGTGGGCTTTGTAATTTTGCTTTTGTCCGGAGAACCTCAGACCTGGGCACACCGCCACTTGGAGCAGAAGTCGACCTCCCTTGATAACTTGGACACCTTCTTTGCCGCTATGTCCCAGCTCTATGAGGATCCCCAGTTAAGAGCAACTGCGGAGGCCGCCTTGCACGCCTTGCAGCAGGGGCGCAGGGTGGTAGAAGACTATGTGGTGGAGTTCAGACGTTGGAGTTCTGACACTGTATGAAATGACGCTGCCCTGCACTATCAGTTCCGCATGGGATTATCCGATTCGCTCAAGGACGAGCTGGCACGGGTTGGTATTCCTCAGTCCCTGGAGGAGCTCATAAATATCTCCATCCAGATTGATCAACGCCTCAGGGAACATCGTTCTGAGAAGTGCTCCAGCCAGTTTCGGCCCACTTGGGTCCTCGCCAAGGTCCCTAGTGCTTTCAGCTCTTTTTGGCCGACCGCTCTCACTCCTCCAGCTCCGGGACTTGACTCCCCTGAACCTATGCAGCTGGGTCTCATCCGTCCATCCCTCACTCCGGAAGAACGGCAACGCCGAAGAGCCAGTAACCTTTGCATGTACTGTGGTGAACCAGGTCACTACGTGAGATCTTGTCCCAATAAGACACGCAAGTCCTTTCCGATTCCTTCCGAGCATGCATCTACCTTGCCTAAGTCTACTTCTCCCCTTGCCCTCTCGGTCGTCCTACAGCTTCCCGACAAGGATATCCCAGTTCCCGTCATAATTGTCTCCGGTGCCTGTAGCTGTTTTATTGATCTGACATTTGCTGCCAACCACCGCATTCCCTTCCGACCGAAAACTCAAAGCCTGGTGGTGCACCTTGCTTATGGCTCCATCCTCAGTTCTGGTCCTGTCACTCAGGAAACCATCCCCTTACTGGCCACGATGGGTCCTAACCACCATGAACTCTTAAGCTTGGACGCCATTTCATCACCTCTTTTTCCCATTATCCTGGGAATGCCCTGGTTACAGTCCCACAACCCTAACATCGACTGGCCCACAGGGAGAATCGAGTTCCTTTCCGGATATTGTCAGCAGCACTGCTTGCATGAAGTCCCTTCCACATCTACTCAGCTCCTTTGCCTGGACACGACCCCGAGTTACTACATGCAATTCCTGCACCTTATCAGGATTTTATGGACGTATTTAGCAAGAAAGGGGCAGAAACTTTACCCCCGCATAGGTCCTACGACTGCCTGATAGAGCTTCTACCAGGAACCGAAGTTCCCTTCGGGGGAATCTTCCCATTAACTGAGCAAGAGCTGGAAACCCTAAAGGGTTATATTGACGAAAATCTCAAGAAAGGCTTTATTCGCCCGTCTACTTCTCCGGCTGGAGCTGGCATCTTTTTTGTCGAAAAGAAGGACCACCCTCTACGGCCCTGTATTGACTATCGGGAGCTAAATAAAATCACCATCAATAATCGTTACCTGTTGCCCCTAGTGCCCGAACTCTTCCAAAGATTGTCGTGTTCACCAAGTTTGACCTCCGTGGTGCCTACAACTTGATCCGCATTCGTGAGGGGGACGAATGGAAGACTGCCTTCCACACACGATTCGGGCAATTGAATATCTCATCATGCCCTTCGGTCTATGAAATGCACCTGCAACATTCCAACATTATATAAATGATATCTTCCGTGATCTTCTGGACTTGTACGTCATAGTATACCTGGATGACAGCCTAATCTTTTCCTCTTCAGTCACAGACCATCGCAGGCACGTCCGAAATGTGCTGACACACCTTAGGCAGCATAGACTCTACGCCAAGCTGGAAAAGTGTGAATTTGAGCTCCAGTGTATACAGTTTCTTGGCCTGGTTATCTCTGTTGACGGTATCAAAATGGATCGCCGGAAGGTGTCCGCTATCCTGGACTGGCCCACTCCTACCGATAAAAAAGGAGTCCAGCGTTTTATTGGCTTTGCCAATTTTTACCGTAAATTCATTAGGGGCTTCTCTGCAATAATTGCCCTCATCACTGAACTCACCAAGCAGCGGAACCGTTTCTGTTGGTCCCCTAAGGCCCAAGCCGCTTTAGAAAAACTGAAAGAGCTATTTACTTCCGCTACCATTCTGAAGCCCCCGAACCCTTTGTCCTTGAGGTGGACACTTCGGAAATTGCGGTGGGAGCAGTGCTTTCCCAGCGGCAAGGTGCCAAGGCCCTCCTCTACCATGTGGCCTTCTACTCACGCAAGCTCTCTGCAGCGGAGAAGAATTACGACGTGGGGGACCGGGAGCTACTGGCTATAAAGGCAGCTTTGGAGGAGTGTCGTTACTTGCTAGAGGGTGCTGCACATCCAATCCTGGTTTATACCGACCACAAAAACCTGGAGTATGTGAGAACGGCGAAAAGATTGAAACCACAGCAGCCGAGATGGGCCCTGTTCTTCTCCAGATTTCACTTTCACATCACGTACAGAACTGGTTCCAAAAATATCAAACCGGATGCTCTTTCCCGCATGTTTCATAATTCCAAAGATACTTTGCTCCCTGATACCATCCTTCCTGCTGGAAATTTCTTGTTACTCCAGGGGGACTTACTGTCCCGAATTAAACAAGCCTCTGTGGGTTGGACCCCATCGGTTGAAAATGATGTAAGGTCGCAAGATGGCATGTTCTGGTAAAAGGACAAAATTCTGGTTCAGGAGGATGCGAGGGTGGCAATTTTGGAGCTCTGCCACGACCACAGGATAGCCGTTCACTTTGGCACTCTGAAAACGGCGGAGTTGGAGCAGCGTGCATTCTGGTGGCTGCAGCTGACTAATGACTTCAAGAAGTATGTGGAGTCTTGCACCACCTGTGCAGAGAGCAAGACTAGCCGGGCAAGAACCTGGGGTTTGCTAAGGCCCTTGCCAATTCCAGAAAGACCTTGGAAGATGATTTCAATGGATTTCATCGTGGAGTTGCCCCAGGCAGAAGGCTTCTCTACTATTTTCGTGGTGGTCGACAGGCTGTCTAAAATGGCTCACTTCCTGCCTATGAAGGGCACACCTTCGGCCTTGGAAACTGCAAAGGTGTTCAAGCAGTGAGGTTGCATGGGGTCCCATCAAGCATTGTATACGACCGGGGTGTTCAATTCCCCTCCAGATTTTGGAAGGCTCTTTGCGGTTCCCTCGAAATTGAGTTAGCATTTTTGTCTGCTTATCACCCCCAGACGAAGGGGCAGATGGAGAGAACTAATCAAACTTTGGAACAATACCTCCGCTATTTCTTTGCCTTCTCACAAAATGACTGGGTCTCTCTCCTGCCTCTTGCCGAGTTTGTCTACAACAACTCGCTGCATTCTGCTATCAAACAGACGCCATTCTTCGCAAACTACGGTTACCATCCATACTTCCTGCCTGGTTCGGTACCTGAGTGTGCCATTCCTGCAGTGTCTGAAACAATGGACTTTTTCCTGACCAACAACAAATTGCTGCAAGAGACTATGGCCAAAACTCAGGAATACAACAAGAGGATGTTTGATAGGAAGAAGCATGGAGAACTCGTCCTAGTACCAGGCAATCAAGTTTGGCTTTCTGCGGCTAATCTAAAGATGGCTTGCCCCTCAAGAAAGCTGGGTCCTATGTCTTTGGGCCCCTTTGCGGTCAGGAGGAAAATTAATGATGTAACTTATGAGCTGGACTTACCCGGTTCGCTGTACATTCATCCAGTCTTTCACGTATCACTGCTGAAACCCGTAACCCCTAATCCTTTCACTGGCCGTAATACGGGCCCACCTAAACCCGTAATCATCAACAATGAAGAGGAATTTGAAGTGGAAGCGATACTGGACTGTAAAAAGAGGGGTAACCAAGTCCAGTATTTAATCAAGTGGAGGGGGTATGGACTGGAAGATGACTCCTGGGAACTAGAAAGCAATTTATATGCGGAAGAACTTCTCAGTGCCTTTAAGAGTACCCACGCGGATAGATTGGCCCAGATTGGCATCCAGAGGCTGCCCTTGAGGAGGGGGCACTGTCAGAGAAATGTCCGTAATGGACATGCCACTGGGCACCCCGCGGTGTGCCGGTGTGCGCGGGCGCACGCCTGTGCGTGCTGGTGTGCGGGCGTTTGTGTGTGTGCGCATCGGCGCGCGCGCATGACGCTTGGCGCCAAACTACCTATTTAGGTGCCCCCCGCAGTGTGCTCGGTGCTGTACAATCTGCAGCTCCCAGTATCTTAGTACCCGTGATCTTGCTTGGAATTCCTGACGTCCTGTTTACCCGGCTTGCTCTTTGGATTGTCCTGCCTGCTGCCTGCCCTTGACAACGGCCTGTCTGTGACCCCGAATCTGCCTGTTCCTCTGTACTGCGCTGCCCGCCTGTTGCCACCCTGCTTGTGACCTGGACTTTGAACTTGCCTTACCTTTTGCACTGCACCACCCGCCAACCGTGCCTGTGACCGGACCTGCCTTACCAACTCCTGCTCTGCATCTGCTGCCTGCATCCAGCTGTCTGGAGACTACCTACCCATCTGCACCAGGCCGTTGGACCTCTTCTCCTGCCTCCAACCCGCCAGGCTCTCATACCCGTCTGCGCTCCCTTGCCTCCTGTCCATACTACCAGGGGCCGCGAATCGGACCCATAAGGGAGACCTTCCCCTGCTATCTCGGGCTTACCTGCCAGGTACGCAAGTCTAACACCCATCTGGGAAACAGGGACACCCCTAAGGGCTAAAGTCGATGTAGTGATAATGCTGAAATGGAAAAAGATGTTAGTAGGGTGCATCGCAGTCGCGTTCCATGTGGGCACTAAGCCTTTAACCCAATAGCAGACAGTAGGTGAAGCCAAATTGAATTTAATCGACGATCCTATAAGGCCAAGCAGAGGGTACGCCACAGGGACCAAGTGGCTTGGGCAGATCAAAATGCCTATCAATGTCCCAACTGGGCAAAAGGGTCACCCCTAAGGGCTAAAGGCGATGCAACACTTGGTCATAGCCAAAAGGCTGAGAAGCGATAATGCAGGAATGAAAAAAGATGTTAGTAGGGTGGATTACAGTCTCGTTCCATGTGGGGACTAAGCCTCTAACCAAAAAGCAGCAAGTAGGTGAAGCCGAATTTAATTGACGATCCTACAAGGCCAAGCAGAGGGTACCCCACAGGGACCAAGTGGCTGGGGCAGATCAAAATGCCTATCAACATCGCAGCTGGGAAACAGGGACACCCCTAAGGGCTAAAGTCGACGTGACACTTGATAATGGCCAAAAGACTGAGAAGCGATAATGCTGGAATGGAAAAAGAGGTTAGTAGGGTGGATCGTAGTCTCGTTCAATACGGGGACTAAGCCTCTAACACAATAGCAGCAAGTAGGTGAAGCTGAATTTAAATCGAAGATCCTACAAGATCAAGCAGAGGGTACCCCACAGGGACCAAGTGGCTTGGGCAGATCAAAATGCCTATCAACATCGCAGCTGGGAAACAGGGACACCCCTAAGGGCTAAAGTCGACGTGACACTTGATAATGGCCAAAAGACTGAGAAGCGATAATGCTGGAATGGAAAAAGAGGTTAGTAGGGTGGATCGTAGTCTCGTTCAATACGGGGACTAAGCCTCTAACACAATAGCAGCAAGTAGGTGAAGCTGAATTTAAATCGAAGATCCTACAAGATCAAGCAGAGGGTACCCCACAGGGACCAAGTGGCTTGGGCAGATCAAAATACCTATCAACATCCCAGCTGGGAAACAGGGCCACCCTTAAGGACTAAAGTCGACGTGGCACTTGATCATGGCCAAAAGGCCGCAAAGCGATAATGATGGAATGGAAAAAGATGTTAGTAGGTTGGATCACAATCATGTTCCATTTGGGGACTAAGCCTCTAACACAACAGCAGCTAGTAGGTGAAGCTGAATTGAATTGACAATCCAACAAGGCCGAGCAGAGATTACCCCACAGGGATCAAGTGGCTTGGGCAGATCAAAATGCCCATCAATGTCCCACCTGGGAAACAGGGACACCCCTAAGAGCTAAAGTCGACGTGACACTTGATCATGGACAAAAGGCTGAGAAGCGATAATGCAGGAATGGAAAAATATGTTAGTAGGGTGGATCGCAGTCTCGTTCCATGTGGGGACTAAGCCTCTAAACCAATAGCAGCAAGTAGGTGAAGCCGAATTGAATCGACGATCCTACAAGGCCGAGCAGAGGGTACCCCACAGGGACCAAACTGCTTGGGCAGTTAAAAATGCCTAGGGTACCCCACTGGGACCAAGTGGCTTGGGCAGATCAAAATGCCTATCAACGTCCCAGCTGAGAAAGAGGGACACCCCTAAGGGCTTTGGTCGACGTGACACTTGATCATGGCCAAAAGGCTGAGAAGCGATAATGCTGGAATGAAAAAGATGTTAGTAGGGCGGATCACAGTCTCGTTCCATGTGGGGACTAAGCCTCTAACACAATAGCAGCAAGTAGGTGAAGCCCAATTGGCGATCCTTCAAGGCCAAGCAGAGGGTACCCCATGGGGATCAAGTGGCTTGGGCAGATCAAAATGCCTATCGATGTTCCAGCTGGGAAACAGGGACACCCCTAAGGGCTAAAGTCGATGTGACACTTGTGTCAGAAACCATGAAACAGACTGAGACAGAAGTACAATCAAATCACACTTGTTTATTAATAAAAACAAAAAGGTAAATAGGAAAAAGCGTAGTCAAGCATAGCCAGAGTCCAGTAGCCAGATCGGGTAGTCAGCCAGTCCAAAGTTCATTAACCAGATCGGGTAATCAGCCAGGCCAGATCCAAGGAGAGCAACCGCAAGCAGGATAAGAAGCCAGGAGGAATGTCAGCAAGCCAGTCTTTGAAACAAACAGCAGGAGATGGTTCCTTGTGATATGACTGACGCAAAGGCAAATGAAAAAGTGAGCTGGAAGGCTTTAAATAGGCAAGACAGACGAGCATCATCGGGAACAGCTGGTAACTGTAGAAAGAGAAGAGAGCTGGAAATTAGCCGACAGCGGAGCGGCCAGCCCAGAGGAGGAAGGGCTAAGCCAGCCCTGACAGTACCCCCCCCCCCCCAATGACCCCTCTCCCTCGGAGGGCCACCGGGCTTGAGGGGAAACCATCTATGGAACTCGGAGGAGGACAGGGGCATGTACGTCAGAGGATGAAACCCAGGAGTGTTCCTCCGGATCGTACCCCTTCCAATGCACCAGGTACTGTATGCGCCCACGGAACCTACGGGAGTCAACAATGGATTGTACCTCATACTCCTCATGGTTCTCAACCTGAATAGGGTGAGGACGTGGCACTGAGGTGGTAAATCGGTTACAGACCAACGATTTCAATAAGGAGACATGAAACACATTTGAGATGCGCATACTAGGAGGAAGGTCCAACGTGTGAGCTACTGGGTTAATTCTGCGAAGGATACGGAAAGGCCCAATAAACCGAGGTGCAAACTTCAGAGAGGGAACACGAAGCCGGAGGTTACGAGATGACAGCATGACCCTGTCCCCAACCTGGTAGGCAGGTGCAGGTAGGCGTCTGCGGTCAGCATGGAGTCTGTACCTATCATTAGCATGACGCAAAGCCTCCTGGACTTGTACCCAAGTGGAACGAAGACCACGGAGCTAATCCTCTAATGCAGGAATAGTCTGTGAAACAAATGAGTCAGGCAACATGGAAGGTTGGAAACCATAATTCGCCATAAATGGAGACAATCGGGAGGCAGAATTCAAGGCACTGTTGTGAGCAAACTCTGCCCAATGTAATAGGTCAGACCAGTTGTTATGATGGTCAGAAATATAGCAATGTAGGAATTGCTCCAAGAACTGATTGGCTCGTTCTGCGGCCCCATTAGACTGCGGGTGATACGCAGAAGAGAACACAAGCTGGATTCCCAACTGTGCACAAAAGGCTCGCCAGAACCAGGAGACAAACTGACTGCCCCTATCCGAGACAATCACCTTGGGTAGCCCATGTAAGCAAAAGATCTCCCGAGCAAAAATGGAAGCCAGTTCCTTAGAGGTGGGCAACTTCTTAAGTGGAATAGAAAGACACATCTTTGAGAACTGGTCAACCACCATAAGGATAACAGTGTTGCCTTGGGAGTTGGGCAATTCCACAATGAAATCCATAGATAAGTGAGTCCAGGGCCTCTCTCCATTGGGTATGGGTTGTAGGAGGCCCACTGGAAGGTGTCGTGGAGTCTTACTCTGAGCATACACAGGACAGGCAGCTACGAAGGCAGTAACATCAGACCGTAGACTAGGACACCAGAATTATTGGGAGATGGCCCAAATGAGTTGATTCTTCCCAGGATGGCCAGCTGCCTTGTGAGAATGGTAAGTCTGGAGCACTGCAGTACAGAGACTCTCTGGGACAAAGCAGCAGTCACAAGGTTTATCAGGAGGAGCATGGACCTGAGCAGCAAGAATTTTGTCACCCAAAGGAGAAGTAAGACTGGTGCGAACCGTAGCCAAGATACGATCAGGAGGAATCATAGGAACAGGAACCGACTCCGACTTGGAAGTGGAGGAAAATTGTCGTGACAAGGCATCAGCCCTTACATTCTTAGTACCGGGTAAGAATGAGACAATGTAATTAAAGCTCGACAAGAAAAGAGCCCATCGCGCCCTTTTGGCAGAGAGTCGCTTAGCCTCAGACAAGAATGTAAGATTCTTATGGTCAGTAAGAATAAGAACGGGCACAGTGGTACCTTCAAGGAGATGTCTCCATTCTTTCAGGGCTAAAATGATCGCCAACAGCTCTCTGTCACCAATCTCATAATTGCACTCAGCAGGTGACAATTTCTTGGAAAAGTAGCCACACGGATGCATAGCGCTCTCAGAGTTAGGACGCTGAGACAGAAGGGCGCCAACTCCAGTCTCAGAAGCAACCTCTAGGATAAAAGGCAACGTAGGATCAGGATGTGCCAACACAGGAGCAGAAACAAAGGCAGCCTTGAGAGTCTCAAAGGCCTTAATGGACTCCGGAGACCAACTCTGTGGGTTACCGTCAGTCAGAGTCAGTCAGAGGCTTGACCAGAGAGGAGAAGTAGTTGGTCCGATAGTAGTTGGCAAAGCCCAGGAAACGCTGCAGAGGATGTAAACCCATGGGTCGAGGCCACTGTAGGACTGCGACAGTTTCTCTGGGTCCATCGAAAAACCAGCAGTGGAAATGACATAGCCCAGGAATGTAACCTGCTCACAATGGAACTCGCACTTCTCCAGTTTACAATAGAGATTGTTCTCTCTTAGTTTCTGAAGTACACGACAGACATCTGAGTGGTGGCTCTCCAGGGACTTGGAAAATATGAGGATATCATCGAGATAAACCACCACACACAATTGCAACAAATCTCGGAGGACATCGTTAATAAATTCCTTGAAAACTGCCGGGGCGTTACAAAGGCCAAAAGGCATTACCAGGTATTCACAATGGCCTGTTCTGGTATTAAACGCAGTTTTCCACTCGTCGCCCTCCTTAATGCGCATGAGATTGTATGCCCCTCTCAGGTCAAGCTTTGTGAAAACTGTTGCTCCCTTGAGGCGGTCAAATAACTCTGTAATCAATGTAATCGGGTATGCATTCTTAATCGTGACACGATTGAGACCCCTATAATCTATACAAGGTCTCAGTTCACCGCTCTTCTTTTTCACAAAGAAGAAACCAGCACCAGCAGGAGACGAGGACTTGTGGATGAAAACATTGAGAAAGTGCGTCAGCAACATACTCCTCCACGGCCTTAGCGTACTGTCAAAAACCATGAAACAGACTGAGACAGAAGTACAATCAAATCACACTTGTTTATTAATAAAAATAAAAGGTAAATAGGAAAAAGCGTAGTCAAGCATAGCCAGAGTCCAGTAGCCAGATCGGGTAGTCAGCCAGTCCAAAGTTCATTAACCAGATCGGGTAATCAGCCAGGCCAGAAGTCAGGGATCCAAGAAGAGCAACCGCAAGCAGGATAAGAAGCCAGGAGGAATGTGAGCAAGCCAGTCTTTGAAACCAACAGCAGGAGATGGTTCCTTGTGATGTGACTGATGCTAAGCCAAAAGAAAAAGTGAGCTGGAAGGTTTTAAATAGGCAGGACAGAGGAGCATCATCGGGAACAGCTGGTAACTGTAGAAAGAGAAGAGAGCTGGAAATTAGCCGACAGCTGAGCGGCCAGCCCAGAGGAGGAAGGGCTAAGCCAGCCATGGCCGAGAAGCGATAATGCTGGAATGGAAAAAGATGTTAGTAGGGTGGATCGCAGTCTTGTTCCATGAGGGGACTAAGCCTCTAACCCAAGAGCAGCAAGTAAGTGAAGCCGAATTTAATTGACGATCATACAAAGCCGAGCAGAGGGTACCCCACATGGACCAAGTGGCTTGGGCAGATCAAAATGCCTATCAACAACCCAGCTGGGAAACAGGGACACCCCTAATGGCTAAAGTCGACATAAAACTTGATCATGGCCAAAAGGCAGAGAAGGAAAAATGCTGGAATGGAAAAAGATGTTAGTAGGGTGGATCACAATCACGTTCCATGTAGGGACTAAGCCTCTAACACAATAGCAGCAAGTAGGTAAAGCCGAATTGAATTGACAATCCTACAAGGCCGAGCAAAGTATACCCCACAGGAACCAAGTGACTTGAGCAGATGAAAATGCCTATCAACGTCCCAGCTGGGAAACTGGGACACCCCTAATGGCTAAGGTCGACATGACATTTGGTCATGGCCAAAAGGCCGAGAAGCGTTAATGTTGGAATGTAAAAAGAGGTTAGTAGGGTGGATCACAATCACGTTCCATGTAGGGACTAAGCCTCTAACACAATAGCAGCAAGTAGGTGAAGCCGAATTGAATCGACGATCCTATAAGGCCAAGTAGAGGGTACCCCACAGGGACCAAATGCCTTGGGCAGATCAAAATGATTATCAATGTCCCAACTGGGCAAAAGAGAAACCCCGAAGGGCTAATGTCGCTGCGACACTTGATCGTGACCAAAAGGCAGAGAAGTGATAATGCTGGAATGGAAAAAGATGTTAGTAGGGTGGATTGCAGTTTCTTTACATGTGGGGACTAAGCCTCTAACACAATAGCAGCAAGTAAGTGAAGCCAAATTTAATTGACGATCCTACAAGGCCAAGCAGAGGGTACCCCACAGGGATCAAGTGGCTTGGGAAGATCAAAATGCCTGTCAAAGTCCCAGCTGAGAAAGAGGGACACCCCTAAGGGCTAAAGTCGACATGACACTTGATCATGGCTAAGAGGCTGAGAAGCGATAATGCTGGAATGGAAAAAGATGTTAGTAGGGTGGATCACAATCACGTTCCATGTGGGGACTAAGCCTCTAACACAATAGCAGCAAGTGGGTATAGCCGAATTGAATTGACGATCCTACAAGGCCAAGCAGAGGGTACCCCATAGGGACCAAGTGGCTTGGGCAGATCAAAATGCCTATCAATGTTCCAGCTGGAAAACAGGGACACCCCTAAAGGGCTAAAGTCGACGTGACACTTGATCATGGCCAAACGGCTGAGAAGCGATAATGCTGGAATGGAAAAAGATGTTAGTAGGGTGGATTGCAGTCTCGTTCAATGTGGGGACTAAGCCTCTAACCCAATTGCAGCAAGTAGATGAAGCCGAATTTTATCGAAGATCCTACAAGACCAAGCAGAGGGTACCCCACAGGGACTAAGTGGCTTGGGTAGATCAAAATGCCTATCAACATCCCAGCTGGGAAACAGGGACACCAAGGGCTAAAGTCGACGTGACACTTGATCATGGCCAAAAGGCCGAGAAGCGATAATGTTAGAATGGAAATGGATGTTAGTAGATTGGATCACATTCCATGTGGGGACTAAGCCTCTAACACAATTGCAGCAAGTAGGTGAAGCCGAATCGAATCAACGATCCTACAAGGCCGAGCAGAGGGTACCCCACATGGACCAAGTGGCTTGGGCAGATCAAAATGTCTATCAACGTCCCAGCTGGGAAACAGTTACACCTCTAAGGGCTAAAGTTGACGTGACACTTGATCATGGCCAAAAGGATGAGAAGCGATAATGCTGGAATGGATAAAGATGTTAGTAGGGTGGATCGCAGTCTCGTTCCATGTGGGGACTAAGCCTCTAAACCAATAGCAGCAAGTAGGTGAAGCCGAATTTAATCGATGATCCTACAAGGCCGAACAGGGGGTACCTCACAGGCACCAAACGGCTTAGGGAGTTAAAAATACCTAGGGTACCCAACTGGGACCAAGTGGCTTGGGCAGATCAAAATGCCTATCAACATCCCAGCTGGGAAACAGGGACACCCCTAAGGGCTAAAGTCGACGTGACACTTGATCATGACCACAAGGCTGAGAAGCGATAATGCTGGAATGGAAAAAAGATGTTATTAAGGCGGATCGCAGTCTCGTTCCATGTGGGGACTAAGCCTCTAACACAATAGCAGCAAGTAGGTGAAGCCGAATTGAATCGACCATCCTACAAGGCCAAGAAGAGGGTACACCACAGGGATCAAGTGGCTTGGTCAGATCAAATTGCCTATCAACGTCCCAGTTGAGAAAGAGGGACACCCCTAAGGGCTAAAGTCGACGTGACACTTGATCATAGCCAAAAGGCTGATTAGCAATAATGCTGGAATGGAAAAATATGTTAGTAGGTTGAATCGCAGTCTCGTTCCATGTGGGGACTAAGTCTCTAACACAATAGCAGCAAGTAGGTGAAGCCGAATTTTAGCGACGATCCTACAAGGCCAAGAAGAGGTTACCCCACAGGAACCAAGTGGCTTGGGCAGATCAAAATGCCAATCAACATCCTAGCTGGGAAAAAGGGACACCCCTAAGGGCTAAAGTTGACGTGACACTTGATCATGACCAAAAGGCCGAGAATCGATAATGCTGGAATAGAAAAATATGTTAGTAGGGTGGATCACAATCACGTTCCATGTGGGGACTAAGCCTCTAACACAATAGCAGCAAGTAGGTAAAGCCGAATTTAATCAACGATACTACAATGCCAAGCAAAGGGTACCCCACAGGGACCATGTGGCTTGGGCAGATAAAAATGCCTATCAACATCCCAGCTGGGAAACAGGGACACCCCTAAGGGCTAAATTTGACGTGACACTTGATCATGGCCAAAAGGCCGAGAAGCGTTAATGCTGAAATGTAAAAAGATGTTAGTAGGGTGGATTGCAGTCTCGTTCCATGTGGGGACTAAGCCTCTAATCCAATAGCAGCAAGTAGGTGAAGCCGAATTGAATTGACGATTCTACAAGGCCGAGCAGAGGGTACCCCACAGGGACCAAGTGGCTTGGGAAGATCAAAATGCCTAACAACGTCCCAGCTGGGAAACAGGGACACCCCTAAGGGCTAAAGTTGACATGACACTTGATCATGGCCAAAAGGCCAAGAAGCGATTATGCTGGAATGGAAAAAGATGTTCGTAAGGTGGATCGCAGTCACGTTCCATGTGGGGACTAAGCCTCTAACCCAATAGCAGCAAGTAGGTGATGCCGAATTTAATCTACGATCCTACAAGGCCGAGCAGAAGGTACCCCACAGGGACCAAGTGGCTTTGGCAGATCAAATGCCTATCATCGCAGCATTCTTGCACCACCCCGAATCCCTCCAACATCTTGAGATTCTCCATCTGACACATCAACCTGAGACCACTCTACCACATACTCCCGCCTGGTCTGCCAAACGCCCATATGCCAAGCGTAAACTGCCAGGCCGATCATCGGTCCACAAAGGAACTCCATTGTGTATCTCTGAGGACGCCTTCTCCAGCCCCAAATCTCGTCCGCCACGTTGACAGCTCAATATCTCCCCTTTTGTTCTTATCTCCAGTCCCTGCAATGGGAATCTGATCGCAACCTATTACAAGCTGTTTGAACATTGGTTACAGCTTTAAGTTCTGTCTCACTCTGAGACTTGGTTTATTGCATCCCAGTACTTACCACCCTGATCCCTGCCAACCTAAAACCCCATCTAAGGGTTGAAATTGTTTGGTTGAACTATATAATCTGATGTATACCTGCCTTTAACATGTTAACATGCTCCACCTAACTCCCCCACAAAAAAAAAAAAAGTGATATGCTCATATGCACGAACGCTTCAAAAGTGGTATTTTTCATCCAATTTTCATATAGTGTGTATGAAGCTTAATCATTATTACATTAAAAAAACAATCCTCAATAAACATAAATACGGTAATTCTCTGAATAATCAGCATTCATTCAATTGTGCTTCCATGCAAATGTGAACATCACGTTCTGATCTTTATTGGGGAATTTTATTTTGTATATAGAGTGTTTATGTGGTGAGTTCACACTTTTCATTGAACAGAGTTTGGATAACACAGGGTTAAATGGAAAGGTCATAAATGAACTGCACATTATCTGGAACAAATGCTTGGGGAGATAGGGATGTGTTCCTGCTTAGGAGATGTATGTTAGCTTGGGGGGCTGCAAACTCTGCAGGGCTCCAACACACACTCGCTGCTATTCCAACCCTTCACATATTTCCACATAAACATCCCCCCTGGCATTAAACTTTGCCAGGTATTGTGCTCAGCTTACCACCCCAAACTGATGTTCCTCCCTCAACTCACCTCTCTCCCTGCATGTCCTGTGAGCAGAATAGCTGTGCTCCTCCTCTGGGTTCTCTCATCATATGGCACTGAAGATAGAGGAGGGGGGATTCAGCGGGACACACAGAGCATGTATGCAGGAGACTGGGGGGGGGGGGAGATGAGGAGACAGAAAATCAGGAGGGGCCGGCGGGGAGCAGCACATCCCGAGAGGTCTGACTAAATACAATCTCTTAGCAGAAGGGACCTGATCTACCCATCAGCTAGCTGTGATTGACAGGTAGATCGAAGCGGAAGCCCCCTACTGGCAATGCCTGAATGGTCAGGTGTGTGGCACTTACCATTGCGAGCTGTGTCAGCAGCTGCTGGTGTAGCACCTGCCACACAGCTCGCATACTTCAAAGTCTTGCAGGACACGGCTGCTAACGGGAACTGAGTTCCTGTTGTGGAAAAAGTACAGGAACTCCGTTCCCATGGGCTCCCGCAGGACTCGAGCCCTGCCTGTCCCCCTAAGTTTTCTTCTTCCCTCCCTTTCCCTCTTTTAATTTTTCCCCCCTCTTCCCCTTTCCCTCCCTTTATGTTAATATCTCCTACCCCCAATTTCCCCCCTTCTTTTCCTTCGCCCTTCCTCCCTCTTCCATACCCTCCCCTATTCCTCCTCTTCCTTTTTCCCCTCCACCTTTTAACCCATCCCCCCCCCCCCCAGATCCCCCTCTAAACTATTTGGAAAATTTGGACATTGTAAGTTGATGTTTGAAATGTTTGCTAGTTATCCTATCATTATTCGTTGAGTTTTTTATTGCCCTTAAAGGAATTGAAAGATCTATCTAGAGTTGTTGATTCCTTGTATCCTCCTGCTCGGCAGCGTGGAGCCGTCACTGCTCCCCCACTCTACAGTCCTCTCACCTAGCTTGATGATCGGGAAGCTGGTGCACTACCTAGTCGGGCATTTACGAATATCCCTGGTGGGCTTTCAGCCTTCAATGGTTTGCCCTACACACTACATGCTGAATCCTCTCTCTCTCCTTCTCCTCATCCTTACTATATTCTGCTTCTCTTTTTCCCTTTCTCAGTCGGTGGGCTAACAAGGTTCCTGTCTCTGGTCATAACTACCTTTCTCAACCCCACCCATGGCCCCCCTGAACATACTGACACTCAATGTCATGGGACTTAACTCCCCAAATAAAACAGTCAAAGCCTTCCAGACATTTGCTTCTCTGAAGGACAGTATTGTTATGCAGAGTACCACCCTAATAGAATACCAAACAAGTTAAGGGCCTAGGCCCGTTTGGTTATAGTTAACATAGATGTCTTTCTTCCTAAACGGTGTTCACTTTATCCACATCTGCCTTTAGTTCTGGATGAATATTCCTTTGTTACTGCAAAGAGCAACATTGTTGTATAGTACTCTGTCGACTGTGATCATCATATGTTCAAAATGTAAATGTTCACTACTGTACCTTAATTCTGGCCAGAGCCAGAAGAGTGGTGGAGAACGCTTTCGGGATAATGGCTAGCCGGTTCCGCCTGTTTTTGACACCCATCCACATGGCGGAATATAAACGGAACCATTTTGTTTAGATCTCTAATGGATACAAGGTGGACTATAATTCCAGATAATGTTTATCAAAATCTTGTGGTAGATAGTGGTCTACCCAAGGCCGCCATATTTTCAGATTCTATTGAGGATGATGGCTTCAATTTTACTACGCATCAATGCTTGGGTGACTCTATTCTTCACTTCGGCTAAATTTAATGTGGGTGTCTTCTAAGCTTTGGCAATTGTTTGGTTTGCCACAGTCATGAGTCGGAGGAGCAAATGTTTCTGTGCCCTAGTGCAGTCTTTGGGTAGGAGATTCAATAACGCCAGAGCATGTTCTGGGTCAAGAGGTTCTTTAAGAAGGGTGGAGGCCATTCGGAATATTTTCGCCCAGTAGCATTGAGCTATCAGACATGTCCACCAAGATTACCAGATTGGTACCTTTCTCGCCAAAATTGCAAAAGCATTTTGGAGAGTATGTGTTCTCCAGCGCTTTCCACCTCCAGAGGAGAATATGTAAGGACTCCCCTTCATCTTCATTTGCGGATGAAGCGTTTGTGCTGGGGGACCATCTTATGTGGCCATTCCCTATGAGGACCCTCACCCCGGACCAAAGGGTTTTTAATTACTGGCTGGCCAGAGCCAGAAGAGTGGTGGAGAACACTTTCGGGATAATGGCTAGCCAGTTCCGCCTATTTTTGACACCCATCCACATGGCGGAATATAAACTGAACCATATAGTGCTTTCCTGCTGCATTTTGCACAATTTAAAAATGCTCACCAAACTATGCGGCCCCATTTGGGCCTGAGGCAGACTTTCCTGAACTTTCCAACCTGACGGCACTTGAAGCAGACCGTCCTGGCTTGGCCCCCCCCCCAAAGTGCCTGCGAGGTCATATACATGGAGTACTTTGCGGGTAGGGGGCCATTGATATGCCAAACAATGTCTGAGTGGCATTTTTTTATAAATATATCTTTCAAACTGCAATAATATTTGTTTTCATTTACTGCTTGGGTTTGTTTTAGGTGTCTCCTAGATTTTTATTTTTTATTTTTTTGGGCCTTTTTCTTCAACAGTGCAAAACAAATTTCTGGGCAATATGAGGTGACAGTCTTCTTCAGATAACATTATTATGTTGTGGGTCTGCTACACACACACCTTGTTTTTGTTGTTAGCGTATGTAGTGCATTACTGACAAAAATATTCCCCTTTTTTATAACCAGGACAGAAATGTGTGGAGTCCTAAAAATGGCGTGATTGGGGCAAATTATAAAGCACCGTGGGTGTTATTTACTAAAGGCCAATTCACTATGCACTGCAAGTGCACTGCAAAAGTACATTTGAAACTGCACTTGTAGTGCCAAGTGGATTGGCCTTTAGTAAATAACACCCATTGTCACAGAAAACTACTTTACTACAAAAACTGCTTTTGCACATTGAAAAAGGAAGCCACATGTTGTTAATAATAAAACTTTTTTTACTCACAGCACATTCACATGTGCGTTTATAAAGGGTTTTACAACAAACCAACATATTTGGTGTATAACATAATTTTTGTTAACATTAACATAACTATCCATTTTTTAGAAAACAGGCATGTTTCAAAGCATAACATACAGAACTTATGAACTTACAAAGTTCAACTTTGAAACGTGAAGACAATTATCAGACTTGAGTAGGTAAAAACTGTGTTGATATTGCCTTCATCAGATGGGGTGTCACCCCTGTAAAAGCCAAATTTGGAAGATGCACACAAATTGGGATTGTGTGATCTCTCATCATGGGGGATCAATGTACGTGTTTTGGGGGTGCAACCCCTTAATCTCAGCCACTTTAGTAGCAAGGAAGGGGTTGCACCTACAAAACGCATACATTGATACCCCATGATGGGAGATAGCACATGTTGATGCACTGTGTGCATCTTCCAAATTTGGCTTTTGTCAAAATATAAAACTGTTTTTTTAAAAGATAAAATTTATGCTAGTTTTGTGTGTTTCAGATTCTCCCTAAACATCAATGATGTTCTTCATTTTTTGTTGAACCTCATTGATGTTTTTCTTGAGATTATCTAAATCGCAATTGCATCCCATTATCTCCCCGATGAGGATCTGGGCACATTCACTGGTAAAATGTGGTTCTTCCACAACATCCACATCACCTAAAAATAAACCAAAAAACACATCATGTATTATAAAAGGCAGGCATCCATCTATTACCTGAAGCTGTGGTCTCAGACACTCACCTGTTGTGATGCCAATTTCAACCACCTCTCCTTCCTCCTCCTCCTCCTCTGTTTCTGGTGTTGGTATTTCCCCTTCTTTGGGAGGTGTGGGGTCCCTGGTGTCCTGAGCAGGGATGAGTTTTATGTTGGAGTTGAACTCATGTTCGAGTCGAAGATTGGCTGTTCGCCAAACAGCAAACAATTTTGGGTCTTCGCGGCAAATTGGAAAGCCGCGGAACATCCTTTAAAAGTCTATGGGAGAAATCAAAAGTGCTAATTTTAAAGGCTTCTATGCATGGTATTGTCATAAAAAGTGTTTGGGGACCTGGTTTCTTGCCCCAGGGGACAGGTATCAATGCAAAAAAAGTTTTTCGGGAGCAGTGATTTTAATAATGCTTAAAGTGAAATTTATTTGTACCCTATTACCAATTCACACAGGGGGGGCTGGGATCTGGGGGTTCCCTTGTTAAAGGGGGCTTCCAGATTCCAATAAGCCCCCCCACCCGCAGACCCCCACAACTACTGGGCAAGGGTTGTGAGGCCCTTTTCCCCATCAACATGGGGACAAGGTGCTTTCAGGGGCTACCCGTTGAGGGCATATGGCCTGGTACGGTTAAGGGGAGGCGCTCTCTCGTCCCCCCTCTTTTCCTGTGGCCTGCCAGGTTGCTTGCTCAGATAAGGGTCTAGAATGGATTTTTGGGGGACCCCACACCATTTTTTTTTACATTTTGGTGCAGGTTTCCCCTTAAAATCCATACCAGACCTGAAGGGTCTGGTATAGATTTTGAGGGGGACCCTCATGCCATTTTTTTTTTATTTTAGCGTGAGGTTCCCCTGTGGGGAAATCCCCATGCCGTTTTTATCAATGAACTTTTATGTGTATTGCGGACCGACAATTCATTGTAGCCACGAGTAGTTTTAAATTTACCTTTTTTTTTCGTTTAGAAATGTAATTTTGCTGTCAGACTGTTCTAAACACGGGGAAAAATGTGCCCCTTTACAGGCATACTATAGACACCCCCCAGGTACAAAGTGTAAAGGAATATTACAATTTTATTTCACTTTAAGCATTATTAAAATCGCTGCTCCTGAAAAAACGTTTTGTTTTGCATTGATACATGTCCCCTGGGGCAGGACCCAGGTCCCCAAACACTTATATTTATGACAATACCATGCATATAAGCCTTTAAAATTAGCACTTTTGATTATTCATGTTCGTGTCCCATAGACTTTAACAGTGTTTTTTGCCTGTTCACATGTTCTGGTGCAAACCGAATGGGAGGGTGGGGGGGGGGGGGGTGTTCGGCTCGTCCCGAGACGTCCCGCGTCTTCTCTCCCCTATAAGAATGTAAAAAAGGAATACTTAGCACACTGATATTTGAGAGCAGAAATAGGAATATGAAACATTGCTTGGAAGTGTCCTACAAGTGTGTGTGTGTGTGTGTGTGTGTGTGTGTGTGTGTGTGTGTGTGTGTGTGTGTGTGTGTGTGTGTGTGTGTGTGTGTGTGTGTGTGGTGTTTTTTTTTTTTTTTTCAAAGCTGAAAACATTATTTTTGACTCAAGACTTTCTAAAGCTGGAATACTTACCTGTTTTGTGCAAGTTTCACAGATGGAGACACCCCTATAGTATCCACTGGAGCACGTGTGGGGACACCCTACTAAGGGTGCTCTGGTGTCCCACACTAGTGCTCCTGAGTACAGATGTGTAAACAGCTATGAGTGTCCTCTCCTTTACACTGAATCAAGTTTGCATTTCATTCTAGTTACAAACACATCTACACAGCAAACTTCCTTTGACTAGAAATAGGCATAAACAAATGTAGCTAACTGCAACTTTCCAATGATGTTTACTACGAACAATTGAAGTTTTTCTTTCAGTAAAGAAAAGCACATGGAGCAGTATTGCAAGCAATAATAATATGAACACACGAAAAATACTTACTTTTTTGAAGAACTCGCTTGATCTTTCTGTACTAATTGTGCTCCCTCAGTTTCAGGTCTGACCATTATTTTCTCAGTTGATCCTTGGCTCGTCGTACCCCAAAATTCTTCTGCAGACTCTTCACAACTTTAGCCATGATCTTGGCCTTTCTGATATTTGGGTTTGGGGAAGGCCCATACTTCTCATCATAGTTGTTCCTCTTCAATATGTCCACCATCTCCGACTTGTCTACAAAAGACATATTTGAGGCCTTAAATCTTCTCCTCCGGGATCGTGAAGTTTCTGGCTCCGGGCGTTCCTATTCCTCCTCGTTGCTGTAATTAGCATGCACCTGCTGCGTCTCCGCCATGTGCTCTCCCTACTGCGCCGAAAGAGAAGGGAGTTTAGCCTGATATTAGGTTTTTTCTTGTGTTGTGTCTTGCAGAGAATATGGATCCCTTCAAAGACCATGAATTTGTCCCCATCTTCATTGATCTGTTCAGGGAGCTGCCCTGCTTTTGGCAGGTGAACCACCCCTTTTATAAGAACCTAAGAAAGAGGAAGGCAGAGCTGAAGAAACTGCTTGCTTTTGTGAAGCCGGTGGTCCTTACGGCAGACATCACCTATTTGAAGGCCAAAATTGGGATCATGAGGAGTACATATCTGAGGGAGCATGGGAAGGTCCAGATTTGCCTGAGCTCAGGAGCTGCAGATGACATTTATGTCCCCAGGCTGTGGTACTATGACAGGCTGCATTTTCTGGCAGACCAGAGGGAACCCAGGCCAGCACTTTACAGTTTATTGTTCCTTAACTACGTTATAGATGCATTTTCCTCTTCACACACCCCTGAAGGAAAAAGATTACACCCCGAAACGCATTGGTTGCAAAGAGGCAACCAATGCGGCATGAACTTCCCCCATATAACCCCTCCCATTACTGGGAGTCCTCAGTTTTGTAGCCAAGCAATCAGTGTGTATAAGAAGGGAGGAACCTCTGTGTCCCCTGATGTACATCAAAGAAAAGGATTTTACAGGTAAGCTGTTTTAAAAATCCTATTTTCTTTTCTTACATCAGGGGACACAGCGCCATAGTAATAACTATGTGGGATGTCCCATAGCAATGGCAACTGAAGGGGGAGACAGAATCAAGGAAAGAGGAGGCCAGAGGACTCATACTGCAGCCTGCAGTGTATGCTGTGCCCAAAGGCAATCTCCTCATGACTTTTAATATTGATAAAAATAAAAAAAAATCTGATAAACGTCTGAACCAAAGACCAATGTTGCGGTCTTACAGATCCCTAGAGCCATATAGGCCTGATGATGCACCACCCAAGAGGCACTAATTGCTCTGGATGAGTGTGCCCCTAATATGAGAAGGAAGAATCTTCTTCTTTAAGTTGAAGCTTGATCAACCACCTGACAAATCCATTTGGAAAATGGTGGATCTTGACGCTGCCTGTCCATATCTTGGACCCTCTGGCAGTACAAACAAAGCCTGTGTTTTGCGGACCTGAGCGGTCGCCCTTAAGTAGATTCTGATTGCTCTTACTATATCAAGAGACTGTAGTGCTTTCTCTTCCCCCGGAGAAAGGAGGAAGAATAATATCTTGGTTTAAATGAAAACCGCTTACCCCTTTTGGTAAGAATTCAGCATGAGGACGTCAAATCACTTTGTCCTTATACACAATGAAATATGGCTCTTACAAGACTCTTCTAGCAGAAGAAATGGCAAGCAAAAGATCTTTCTTGTCAAAGAACCAAGAGAATTTCTCGTAAGGTTCAAACGGCTGATTTAACAAAGTCAACAAGACCAATCTTAAATCCTAAGGATTTAGAGGTGCCTTGATGGGGAGAATAAACCTCGTTACCCCCTGAATAAGCTATGCACCAAGAGTGGGAAGCAAGAGGCTGTAGGAAAAGACATCGACATCGCCCTGGATCTGGCTCTTGATAAAAATCAAGGCCAGCTTCATTTCAGATGCCAACCCCTGGATCCATACCAAGAAGCCTATGCCTTCCAGATTCTATAGTAAGTGATTCTGGAAGCCGGCTTCCTGGCATTAGTCAAAGTAGACACTACTGGAGATCACCCACGACCTTTTATAGAGTGGGATTCAACAGTCAAACCTTCTAAACGCCTTTTCCGTAAAGTAGGATGAAATACCAGACCCTATGCAAGAAGATGTGGCTATAATGGCAGAGTCCAAAGGACTTTAACTGCCCTCCTTATGATCTCTATAAATTCAGATCTTCTGGGGCCACCAGAATCGCCTCCTTCTGTTCCTGCTTAATCCTGCGGAGAAGGCGCGGAAGTAGAGCTGGAGGAAATGCATAAATCAGTGAGAACTGATCCCCTGGGAAGACTAATGCGTCTGTTCCGCCTGCTAGCGGACCCCTTGTTTGACATAAAAAAAAATTTTTTTAACATTTAAAAGTTCATTTCAAAAGTAAGCATGGATACAATCCATAAAGCATTTGTATAAACCTTACAGAATATATTTATCATTAGTATAAACAATTTGTACTATGAAGGTTTCAATAGTGGATGTCTCACCTTATGGGATGTTTCCCAATATAACTACTAGTGATCAATCATATATTTAGAATATCATCTATAAATGCTTTAAGTGAGCCTAAGTAGCCCTATAGAACCAGTAAGAGGTGAAAGATAGAGATAGTGTCAACCCTTTAAAGGATGACACATTGAGAAAGAGAAAAAATAAAGGGGGGGGGGGGGGGGTAGGGTCAGGAGAGTGGAAGAGACGTAATAGGTTGGGTACCTATGTTTGGTCCTTCTTTAGGTCTGTATTAGAGAGTCAAATGTTAAATATCTGAAAATGATCCAAGGTTGCCAGGTATCTTTGAACTTATCTATGTTTTCAGGCGCTATTGCCCTAATCTCTTCCATCTGGTAAAGATGGTGTACCTCTGTTAGCCTTTCTTTGGTTGAAGGGGCAGTGGCACTTCATCGAACAGATGGTGACATGTAATAAACAACATGCTGCGGTTAATTGAATCCGGATGTCTGTAATTTGTTTTGTATGTTTAATTACTTGATTCCAGAAAGGTTGGATTAGATTGCAGTCCCACCAAATGTATTGTAATGTGCCCTTGTCTTGGTTACAACGCCAGCAAAGATCCGGAACAGTGGGGTACCATTTATGTAATTTGGTTGGTGTATTGTACCAATTTGTTAATAGCTTGAACGATGTTTCTTGTAAGCGTGTACTAATTGCACACTTATGAGCAAATATACATGCCTGCAGCCACTGATCCTTCGTAAAGGAAATGTTTACAGCTGTTTCCCAGAATATCTTATTTTTATTTGGTTCTTGGAGGTTTGAGGCCTGCAACCAAGTATATGTTAGGGAAGTATTTTTCATATTTGTGTTAGCCAAGAAGCAGTCTCAAATGATGTTAAAGGTCTCACAAAATGTTTGTCTCCGTGGGCTCATGATGTAGTCATGTATTTGTCGGTATGACCAGTGTGAAATGCTGAGCTAGTGCATTTATGCCGGGTGGAAAATCGGGGTTAGCCGTTATTGGCGTTAACGTGCTAGGAGAGGTTGTCGGGCCCGTTGTTTGGATCACTGTCTGTAGGATTTTAAGAGTCGTCCCTATAAGAGGATGTTGTGTTATCCGTTTAGGGCATTAATCCCATGGGATCCATGGTGAGTGACACTGGTATATTGTCAACGCTGTTTTCTAATGCTACCCAGTCTTTATTGTTTGCATGACAGGTCCAGTCTATAATTCTGGTAAGGTGCGTGGCCATGTAGTAATTTTTAAAGTTGGGAAATCCCATTCCCCAATTGTGTTTGTCTCTGGTGAGTAGAGTTAAACTTAAACTTGTACGTGTTTTTTTTGGATGCCCATAAAGTTTCTAAGTAAGGCATGTAGCGAGCAATGGAAATTTGTGGGTATTAGAATGGGTAGTGTTTGGAAATGATACAAGATTCTAGGCAAGATCGTCATCTTAACCACTTAAGCCCCGGACCAATTGTCAGCCTAAGGACCAGAGGTCTTATTACAATTTTGCACGGCACTGCTTTAACTGGTAATTGCACGGTCATGTAATGTTGTACCCAAACAAAATTTTCGTCCTTTTCTTCCCACAAATAGAGCTTTCTTTTGATGGTATTTGATTGCCTCTGCGACTTATCTTTTTTTTATTTATTTTTTTGAAATTTTCGGTCTTTCCATTTATATCGCAAAAAATATTTTCTACTTTTTGTTATAAGAAAAATCAAACTCAATTTTAAACATTGAGGCCAAAATGTATTCAGCCACATGTCTTTAGTAAAAAAAAAGTCAATAAGCGTATATTTATTGGTTTGCGCTAAAGTTATAGCGTCTACAAACTAGAGTACATTTTCTGGAATTTACACAGCTTTTAATTTATGACTGCCTATCTCATTTCTTGAGGTGCTGAAATGGCTGGGCAGTACAAAACCCCCCAAATGACCCCAAGTAGACACCCCAAGGAAGTTGCTGAGGGGCATGTTGAGCCCATTGAATATATATATATATATATATTTTTTTTTTGTCCCAAGGGATTGAATAATGACAAAAAATAAAAATAATTTTTTTACAAAAAGTTGAGACTTTTTTTATATCATTTAGTTGTCACTAAATGATTGCTCACACATGCTATAGGCATATGTGAAATTACACCACAAAATACATTCTGCTCCTTCTCCTGAGTAGGGGATACCACATGTGTGGGACTTTTTGGGAGCCTAGTCGCGTACGGGACCCCGAAATCCAAGCACCGCCTTCAGGATTTCTAAGGGCATTAATGTTTTTTACTCCTCACTACCTATCAGTTTTAAAGGCCATAAAATGCCAAGATGGCACAACCCCCCCCCCCCCCAAATGACCCCATTTTGGAAAGTAGACACCCCAAGCTATTTGCTGAGAGTCATGCTGAGTATTTTACAGCTTTTATTTATTTATTTTTTAAATGAAGAAAGTAAAGAACATTTTTTTTTTTTTTTTTTCTAATTTCAAAACTTTGTGACAATAAGCGAGATCTGCAAAATACTCACCATACCTCTCAGCAAATAGCTTGGGGTGTCTACTTTCCAAAATGGGGTCATTTGGGAGGGGGTTTTTGCCATATGGGCATTCCATGGCCTCCAAAACTGGCAGTGAGGAGTGAAATAAAAAATTTCCACCCTTAGAAAGCATGAAGGTGGTGCTTGGTTTTTGGGGTCCCATACGCAGTTGGCTCCCAAAAAGTCCCACACATGTAGTATCCCCATACTCAGGAGAAGCAACAGAATATATTTAGGGGTGTAATACCACATATGCCCATGGCATGTTTGAGCAATATATCATTTAGTGACAACTTTGTGCAAAAAATAAAATACAATTTTTCCCACAACGTGTGTCAAAAAGAGATTGATCGGTGGGTATGCCCACCATTAGAATACCTCCCTTCATCCACCCCCTTCTGATGGGTATACATGCACCATTTCTATATGCCGAAGCATGGGGGCATCCTCCCACAAAAAAGTTATGCCACGTACACACGGTCAAACTTTTCCACGAGCAAGCCCTCCGTCAGAATTTCGACTGTATGTACACGGCATTGGGAGCAAAATCGCTCCTCCGCCCCTGCTGCCCCCATGCTTCGGCATATATGCTCTTTTTTTTTAACTGTGTGGTGGTGAAATCACCTCCTACAGCACTGGAGTCACGGCTTAATGTATCGTGGGAGCAAACGCTATTGCTGTCAAGATAAATAAATCTGCGCTGCAGCTGAATGGAGCACCTGAAAACAAAAATGGTTAACAATAAAATACAGTAAAGTATAAAAAAAATTACATATCTGGGAAAACAAGCATGATAAAACATAATAAAATATTGCAGAATAGAATACAGTAAAAGAGCAACAATAGAGAGAGAACAATAAAACGACTACTATTTTTGGTTTTTATATTTTATATTTTTTTGTTTTGGTTTTTATTTTACTTATTTTTTTTATACTACTTCCTTTTTTTTTTTATTTTTTTATTTTTTTCTGTAACATCTAACGGTTCGGTCCCTCAAAATGCGATGGCATCTTGGGAGACCCTGTGTTAGTGTGTCCTAGCCTGTGAAATGCTGTACCCTACGCTAAAACTTCACTAGTGTGTGGTAGCGTTTAAAAAATTCACCAAGGCAAAGATCAGGATTGCTAGGACAGCGTGGACAATAACAACGGGTGTCACGCCTATATCCGCACTTGGTACAGACACGACATCTTCTTTGGGGGGTTGTATAGCTCTGTATAGCACATGAGCGTTCAGCAAAGCCAATTTAAATAAGTAAACAGACACTTTTTTGTACCAGCGTCTGGCCTTATGGGCAACTAGATACGGCGCCAACAACTGGTCATTGAGGTCCACCCCTCCCATATTTTTATTATATTCGTGGACACAGGGGTTTCTCAATACCAGTCGCCGTATGAATTTGGACCGTCGTGTCTGCATGAAGGGAGGTAAGAACGAAAACATTCTTATTATCCCTCCACTTCATAGTGAGCAAATGATTACACCACAAGCAGGCTCTCTCCCCCAGCCTAAGACGGGAATCTACAAGCCGCTGGGGAAAGCCCCGGCGATTAGGTCGCACGGTGCCACATGCTCCAATCTGATGATCAAACAAGTGACTAAACAGTGGCACGCTCGTGTAATAATTGTCCACGTACAAGTGGTACCCCTTTCCGAATAAGGGTGACACCAAGTTCCACGCTATCTTGCCAGCGCTTCCTATGTAGTCAGGGCAGTTCTCCGGCTCTACGTAACTATCTTTTCCCTCATAAACCATAAAGCTTCATGTATAGCCTGTGGCCCTGTCACAGAACTTACAGAGCTTGACCCCGTATCTGGTACGCTTGTTGGGAATGTACTGTTTGAATGACAAGCGACCAGAAAATTTAATCAGGGACTCATCAACACAGACAACTTGATGGGGAATAAACAAGGCTGCAAAACGTTGGTTGAAGTAATTTATGAGGGGCCGAATTTTGTAGAGCCGATCGTATTCAGGGTCTCCACGAGGATGACGAAGTTCATTGTCATTGAAGTGCAAGAACCGCAAGATCTGCTCGTATCGTTTCCTGGACATGGAGTTAGAGAACACGGACATGTGGTCAGTCGGATGCGTGGACCAATATGTCCGCAACGTCATGAATTTGTGTGCCCATGTTGAGGGAAAGGCCCAGAAAGCTCTTAAATTCAGAAACCGTAACTGGTTTCCAATCTCTGGCAAGGGAAGGCAACTGGGGATTAGCGGCGATGTTGACCAGCATATAAATTAGATTGGTCCACAATAGATCTATAGAGATACAGCGGCGTAAAATCAGCTGTATCCACCTGAATACCGGGTTGGCCAGTGAAGGGGGGAAGTACTGGTGCTGCACAAGTGGTGGGCACCCAATCAGGATTGGCAAATTCTGCAGGAAGGGCACTATGGGAACGACGGGCCTGCCTTTGTCTTCTTCTTGGTGGCAGCGGAACACTACTTGTGCTTGCCACCTCGCCAGCTTGAACTGCACTTATGGGACTCGCCATGTGATACTGCAGTGCTGGATGTACGTCCAGGGTGTACTAGGCCGCTGGTGCTTGCCAGTTCACCAGAAGGATGAGCGGCTCTGGTACTTCTTCTCTGCTCCATACGAGGGACCTGTGGTTCTTGCACCTCAACAACATCAGAAGATCGGGGTCCGGTACAGCTGACGTTAGCAGGGACCTCATCTTTGTCAGAGCTATCTGTCATGGAGCCGCTGTCCTCTACAGGATCGTATTCTGAGCCTGAATCCTGACAGATCAGTGACTTCCTCTTCACTATCTGTCATGCTCAGAAACGTGTAGGCCTCTTCACTAGTGTACCTTCGCTTTTCCATTTTGGGCTCTAAATTTAGGGGCACACTAGTGAGACTCACGGGTAAAAAAGCACCTAGGCTGTCAGTGACTGTATAAAACGCTACCAAAAAAAACTTGGCGATTGCAGGGATTAAGCCTGACTCTGCGAACGCTACAGTTATGTGTGTTTGTGTTTTGTGTTAGAAAAGTTTTAAATGTTTATTGTGTGACTATTAGAAAAACAATAATCCTGAGACTGATTTGTTAAAAAGCTTACTTCTGAGCACATTATTGTATTAACTCATTGTATTGTTTTGTCCTAATTAACTCCATAGTAAGTAGGATGATTAGATTTAACTAAATATGATAGCCTAAGAATGTACAGGAAAACATAGCTAAAAGAATAAAGGTACTAGTTCGTACCATGACAACTTAATTTATGTTTCCTCAGCCAATAGAAGCATAGAGATGTTATTCTTATGGGTTATGTGAAGGCGGGACACAGTCTTTTGGCAGACATTTTTCTTCAGCTTTCGTGTTGTAAGCATGTCTCTCTGTTGTGGGCCACATCAGAAATACATTTTCCTGCTTCTCAAGAACACCTGAAGTTTTTACTGATCACAAGGGAAGTTCCTAACATTTTTGGTCTTTCGAGCCGGGAGCAACACGCTGGTTTTCAGATCAGATGGCCCGACAACACTTCGGTGAGTATTGGACTTTGAAGCTCACCGACCGATTATAAGTCCCCCCAATCAATGTTATTTGGTGAAAAAGGGGCGGGGCCATAGATCTGAATTCCACTGTCTGTTTCCGAACCTTGTGTGATCCAGTCCAGGTGTTTGAGAGGTAAGATAATTTAAATTATTCTTAATTCTTTCTGAGTCTTTTCTTCTCTTTCTCTTGCTTCTGGTTTAATGTGTTGTAATTGCCGACATTGGTATTGATCGTATAATATCTAGATGATCCAGTGCTCGTAGACAGAGACACTTGGGGACGTTGTCTAAGGTAAAAAATTACGTCGCCCGCTGTCCGGACAGATAACAAAAAGATTTGAGGTATACCGAATGTCAGAGGTTGATTGCCTGACTATTTTAAGCGCTGTTTAGTTAAGTGATCTACAAAGATCGCAAGGCTAATTTTCTTCTGTGTGTGTTTCATGTTTATGTGTATGGTTCATGTTTAACCCTTTCTGATTCTCTCGATAGTGTGGGAATGGGTTGTTGTTTTTTTTTTTTCTCTTGTATTGACATGGTTTTTGTGCTGCATATTTCTAAGCAGATAAGAAAACATTCTTCGCCTAAGCACTGCACTCCCCCTCCCCCTCCCCTCATGGAAGGATGTTTTCTTTAAGAAGTTGTAAAGTTAACCCTTGATTAGCTATGACAATACAGAAGGGTTATATTGTATATATTGAAACTTAGCATAAAAGAAAAAGAAGGTAGATGGCATTTTGGAGTAAATAGAATGTTGTAGAATTATCAGGTGGCTTGATGAATGTGAAAAGAAATGAAAAAAAAAAGGCTGTGGATGTTTTCATTGCTATGAAGGTCAAGAAGCTGTTTCTCAGAAACAAGAAAATGCAGATTGCCTGACAGAGGTTAATTTGTGCATCTGTGAAAATATTAGGACTTTTGGTGGGAAAAAGAGTTTGAAAAATAGTCTTAAAGTAAATATTTATATTGGATTGGAGTTATTTTTAGAATTCATAGACTTTCAACTGTGGAGTGTTAATGATGCAATGCTGTTTATATTTGGGTACATTTATAAAGTCAAAAGGCAAAGTTCAAAAAAAGTATAGGTTAAAAATGGCGGCGTATTGGCTTCAGCATGCTAAAATTAGGGTAGAAGGACAAAGGACAAAGGAAAAATGCCAAGCCCAATTGCCCCTAGTGGACAAAGAGGATGATCTCATCTGCTGTACCCAGAGACCACCTCCCTATGGTGGTCCTTCCCCTCAGGTGCAAGTAACTGCCCAGAGTAACACCTTCCCTGTGACATCCACCCCTGTCAAAGGAACCACCTCTGAACAAAACCCCAACTCCACTTCCTCAATCTCTCCAGACAGTAGTTTAGTCCTGGAGATGAACAGATCGATCCTTGAAACATTAACTGACGCCATAACTCATGCACTGGGTGCCCCAGCAGGAGCCAAGAGACTAAGTAAACCTCCTATTAGGTATGGCGTAGAGGATGGTGAGGAATGCCCCTTGATAGAGGTCCCAAACCCAAGGGGAGGACAGAATGATGCACTGGGCCAGCCATATCCCTTGACTATCACTGTTTTTCGACCATGGACTGACAGTGATATACAAAAGGCTACAGAACACATAAAACATCCAAAATTAGGTCCAGCTGAATTCATTGAAAACATAGAGGGATTACGGAACAGTTATAAATTGAATGGGGTGGAAGTAGAGAGAGCCCTGAGGAGAGTATTAGGGTCAGATTGGGCTTCGGTAAAGGGGGATTGGGACCCCTGCGCCCCAGCAAATGCACATGGATGGGGGGATCCATTGCCTCCAGAAAGCCCAGACTTAGGAAACAGGTTGACTGCCCTACTGAACAGATGCCAGCTTAGATGGGTATAACGGACTGATTGGCAAAAAAATAAATAAATATGACAGTACAAGAAGACAAAGAAAGTGTCAGTGACTACCTAAATAAATTACGAGAGATTTTTAGAGTGTTCTCCGGGCTCCCCGAAGCTGAAGATGTGTATAGTGCATATTAGCAACAGCTAAAGATTGCTTTTTTAAATGGATTGAAACAGGATCATAAGGATTACATTGTTTAAAACATGGTTACTTACCGAACTGCATCAGTTTTAGATGTTTTACAATATGCTAAGCATTCTGAGAAGTATTTGAAAGCGAAAGCAAAAAAGAATGTGAAATTAAAGGTTCTTATGCAAGGTGATGAAAGGGAGGAGGATGCAGAAGAGTACACTGCTGAGGCAGAACTAGAGGGGTCTCATAGAGGAAGGATTACTCTACAGAAATAGACAGTGCAACGAGAGTACTTCCACCCTGTGTACAAGCACTGGTAGCATCAGCGGTGTAGTGGTTAGCACTCTCGCCTAGCAGTGAAGGGGGTCACTGGTTCGAATCCTAATCATGACGCTGCCTGCCTGGAGTTTGCATGTACTCCCTGTGCCTGTGTGGATTTCCTCCGGGTGCTCTGGTTTCCTCCCGCACTCCGGGGACATGCAGGTGGGTTGATTGGCTTCTGTTCCGGTTTGGCCCTGGTATATGAATGGGGACGTTGGATCCTTGGGGGTGGAGAACGATGTGGGTGTACAGGGGTAGAGGCTAGACATTCACTCAGGCTGAACCGGATGGACTGGTGTCTTTATTCAACTTTACTAACTGAAAAGGTACCACATGCAGTGTTTGTTATCCTGTTACAGCAAAAGATATCACATTTGAGCCCAGCACGACACCTTTCCTGTATGACAATACTCTTGACACAACCTCACTTAACAATACAGAGGTGTACTACATTAAAACCATCCACGCTACTACTACTTCCTACTGACGGGTATAAACATGACTGCACTGTTGCCATCGCTGAAAAGGTACTGCCACGAAGTGATCTGAAAGATGTACCATTATCTAACCCTGACATGATACTTTTTGTTGATGGTTCTAGTAAGAAAAATCCAGATGGCACAAATGCAACAGGATATGCAGTAGTGACACAGGATGAGATTTTGGAAGCGGGGCCACTACCAAAACATTATTCAGCACAAGTTGCAGAACTTGTAGCACTGACAAGAGCATGTATACTGTCAGAAGGAAATCTGTAACCACATACACTGACAGTCAATATGCCTTTTCAACAGTGCATGTTTTTGCACAACAATGGAAAAACAGGGGGATGGTCACCTCCAGTGGTAAACCAATTTCACATACGGACTTCATTTTAGAACTCCTAGATGCAATACAGTTACCAAAAAAAAGCTTGCAATCTGTAAATGTCAAGCACACACAAAATATACGGACCCCATCTCAAAGGGAAATAAAAGGGCAGATGAAGCTGCACATAAAATAATGACGAGAAATCATAGTGATAGATCATACAGTCCTTACTGATATGCAGCAAAATGCCCCCCCTGGGGAAACCAATATTGGAAAACAAAGGGTTGCACAATAATTGATGATATTTACACATCACCTGAAGGGAAACCGGTATTACCAAAATCTTTATTTAGGTATGCAGCAGTATTGACACATGGAGTAACGTATGTGTCAAACAGGGGGATGACTGAGATGTTAAATAAAGTATGTACAGCCTATGGATTCACAAATTATTAAAAAAAAAACCTTTTGCTCTCAATGTCTTATATGTGCAAGACACAATGCTCAGGGAGGTATAAGACCACAGAAAGGGAAGTTCCCTACACCACAATATCCATTCCAACACATTTGCATGGATTTTATTGAATTAGACAAATGTGAAAGGAAGAAATATTGTTTGGTACCTAGGCACCCTGACCAAATGGGTGGATATATTCCCGACAGGAAGTGCAGATGCACAGACTGTAGCAAAAGCATTACTAAGAGATATTATTCCTAGATTTGGAATCCCTGAAAGGATTTACAGTGATAATGGACCCCATTTTGTAATTAAAAAATATACAACATTTGATAGAAGTGATGAGAATTAAAGGGAAATACCATTGTGCCTATCATTCCCAATCAGCTGGATTGGTAGAAAGACATAATGGCATTCTAAAAAGCAAACTGAGAAAAGTTATGGAAGAAATAGGTAAAAATAATTGGATGTATTGCCTACTAGTAGCTGTGACCAGTATGTATATCACACCCCCAAAAGAAGATGAAAAGGTGCATGTGGGAGATTGGGGTCTCAATAAAAAGTAATAAGAAAAAAGCAGTGGTACTCCCCAAGGTGGGATGGTCCTTTCAAAGTCCTTTTAACTACCCCTACTGTGATAAGGATTGTAGAGAGGTCTACCTGGATTCACCAGTCCCAAAAAACGTTTTACAGGCAGAGTAGGGCCAGTTGGCTACAAGAGGTCCAGAAAGTCCGGCTACAAAGGGAGGTCTCACACAAGGTGGGACTTGTCTCAAACCGGTGAAGTCTCCCTCCCCTTCCAACTCCCCTATCCTATCCGCTGGAACTCGGTAGCTAGTTAGGATGAAAGGGACAGTAATTATCCTTGGGTTACTGGTGACTCTAGGAGAGGCATCCATAAGAGGGGGTAGGCGCTATGGAAGAGTAGAGGAACTTTTGGATTGGGAAAGAACAGGAAAAGCATTAAATCCAAAACTTTATAGAGGGAATAACTAGCACTATACTGGTAGACTTCTGTCAGATTGCAGATTGTGGGGATACAACTGGGGCTAGAGGACTTCTATGGGCAGATAAATATATCTGCTGGCTCTGGAATAAGGCAGGATGTCAAGCATGGGATCAGGCCCTGTGGACTACAGCGCATCAAGATTGGGGGTATAATCAACCAGGGGCTAAAAAGAGTGGTATAAAGGAGAGACTCATAATCACAAAAGCGGCCAACTCCCCCTGCACAAATAGTAAGAACTGTAACCAACTATTAATAACATTAACGGAGCCGAGGAAGGAAGATCAGCGGTTGTATTCCATGGGAGCATGGGTGTCAGGAACTGACCCCTCAGGAACATTTTTCCCTGAGGTATTACTACCTAATAAAATTAAACAACAGGAAAAAGTAGACTCAGAAGGGAAAGAAGTAGGCCATACTAAAATAGAAGTTCTGAGTATAACTATAAGATTCACTAACCTAACAATAGAAGATGCCATAGCTTTGGAGACGGGCTACCAAGAAAAAATGAGTGGTTAGAATGGTTGAGGTACACGGTTAGAACTCTGAAAAAGGAAAACTGTTTAGTTTGTGCCAGAGCCAGACCACATTTAGCAACAGTTCCTTTTCCTCTAGATCACAATACAGATCCAGAAGGTTTAAAATGTATGTTGCAATTGTATAATAAGAGCTATAAACCTGAAACAAATTCTACTTGTCACACATTGAGGTTGTTGTTTCCCCCCAGTACAGAGACCTCAGATACCTCCAGCGGTTACCGCTTATCCGGGCAACTTTACTTGTTTTGCACTCCCAGGGAACCGTAGCGAGGTGGATCTTGGGTCACTGCCTGATGACTACTGTGTGGAGAGGATTAACACGGACAACGGTGACTGGGTTGGACATGACATTCAGAGAGCTGATGTCTGGTGGATGTGTGGGGATAAGAAACTGCGAGCTAGACTACCGGCCAATGCCCAAGGGGATTGTGCTATGGTCCAGCTGGCTATGCCCCTGAGAATCCTGTCAGAATACCCGTGGACTAAGAGTCACCGACAGTATCATAGGGACACCTCTCCCTTGGGGTCATTTGACTCTCAGATCTACATAGATGAGGTTGGGGTTCCTCGCGGGGTGCCGGACGAGTTTAAAGCCAGGAATCAGGTGACAGCTGGGTTTGAGTCTCTTCTCTGGTGGGTGACTATAAATAAAAATGCTGACTGGATTAATTATATATATAATATAACCAACAACGATTTGTAAACTATACTAGGGATGCTGTGAAGGGCCTAGCAGAACAGTTGGCCCCCACATCTCTAATGGCCTGGCAGAACCGAATGGCTTTAGATATGGTCTTAGCTGAAAGAGGAGGGGTATGCAAAATGTTTGGTAGCATGTGTTGTACCTTTATCCCCAACAATACAGCTCCTGGAGGGACCGTGACCAGAGCCTTGGAAGGACTGACTGCGCTATCGAATGAATTGGCGGAAAACTCAGGTATTAATGATCCATTCACAACTTGGCTTGAAGGATGGTTCGGTAAATGGACTGGATTTATCACATCATGTTTGATCTCAATCTCTGTGGCTTTGGCCGTTTTGGTCACTTGCGGATGCTGCTGCATTCCCTGTATTCGAGGACTTTCACAAAAACTCATTGCAGTCTCAAGAACAATGTATCAAACCCTCTCTACCTCTGAGGAGACCTATGTGGACATTGAAGCTCAACTTAATGACATACAGTCCAAAAGTGTATAACACAGGGACTATCATCGAAATGTGTGGAGATAAAATAGTCACACAAAGAGGAGGGAATGTTAGAAAAGTTTTAAATGTTTATTGTGTGACTATTAGAAAAACAATAATCCTGAGACTGATTTGTTAAAAAGCTTACTTCTGAGCACATTATTGTATTAACTCATTGTATTGTTTTGTCCTAATTAACTCCATAGTAAGTAGGATGATTAGATTTAACTAAATATGATAGCCTAAGAATGTACAGGAAAACATAGCTAAAAGAATAAAGGTACTAGTTCGTACCATGACAACTTAATTTATGTTTCCTCAGCCAATAGAAGCATAGAGATGTTATTCTTATGGGTTATGTGAAGGCGGGACACAGTCTTTTGGCAGAAATTTTTCTTCAGCTTTCTTGTTGTAAGCATGTCTCTCTGTTGTGGGCCACATCAGAAATAAATTTTCCTGCTTCTCAAGAACACCTGAAGTTTTTACTGATCACAAGGGAAGTTCCTAACATTTGTGACAGTGATCGATCGATACTTCACTTGGGTGGGCTGGGCGGAGGGGCAAAACACAGGTGCTAGCAGGTATCCGGACTGATCCCGCTAACAATGCGTTTTTTTTGGAACCCTAAACTGCTGGGGACGCTAGTATAGATCTTATCTGATCAGATATTGATCTGTTCAGATTCTATACCACTAAGGGAGGTGTATGCTTTGCGCGTGAGTGTTAGCGGTACTGGCACTAACCTAGCGCTGCCTGGGGCGACGCAGACCCTATCTGACCCTAAAACCTAATTGATACCACCCACTGGGCGATCAGGGGGTTAAACCTTTATTGGGTAATAAATGGCGGGTGACCTGATGCTATAAAAGGCAAACTAACCAGCGTCACCCATAACACTTATACGGTGATCACTGGTGAAAGGGTTAACTAGGGGCAATCAGGGGGTTAAAACCTTTATTAGGTAGTATAAGGGGGTACCTGACGTTATATAAAAACCTGACAGGGAACCTAAATAACAACTATCTGGCTAACCATCGTCACCAGTGACACTTATACAGTGATCAATGGTGAAAGGGTTAACTCTAGGGGCAATCAGGGGGTTAAAACCTTTATTAGGTTATATATGGGGGTAGCTAACACTATAAAAACCTGGCAGTGAACCTAAAAATAACTGGCTACCTAGCGGCACCAGTGACACTAATGCAGCGATCAGAAAAACAATCGCTTAGTGACACTGGCAAAAGGGGGTGAAAGGGTTAACTGGGGGGGCAAGCAAGAGGTTAAACCTTTATTAGGGGGGTAGGGGGCTAACCTGGACCTAAAGGGGCCTAACACTAACTGCCCTGACACTTTTTTTACAGTCACAACTGACACTAAATTCAGTGATCAGTAAATAAATGATCACTGTGACGGGGGGGGGGGGGGGGGGTGATCGGGGGGTGATTTGTGTGCCTATGTGTACCTACGTGTCAGTGGTCTGTTGGTGCACTTACTTGGATGTCTTCTCTCCTCGCCGCCCGGTCAAAAAGACCACCACAAGGAGAGTGACATCACTTCCTCCTGCCTGTGTTTACACTTACACAGGCAGGGGAAGCTTCTCATTCGCCAGGAGCGATCGAGAGGGGATGGCCAGAAACCAACGGCCATCCCCTCATCCCGGATCGCTCCTGAAGCGAAACGGACCGCCGCAGCCAACGGGAAGGCAGGCACGTACGGGTACGTGCTTGTGCCATTCTGCCAACATATTTTTACATGTGGCGGTCCTTAACTGGTTAATGATGATGGCTGCTCTACCAAACCAGGAGAAATGTTTAAGCAACCATCTCTCAAGATTCTTCTTTATGTTTTGTATGAGCGGTAGGAAGTTTTGAGTGTATATCGAGTCTAAGCTAGGGGTCAAATGGACTCCTAAGCATGTAAGTGGAGTTCCCATCTAAACTTGAAGTTTTGTTGCATGTCTTTTTGTGTGTTCTCTCGTAGTGTTAAGTTCAGGGCTTATGATTTTTTTGTAGTTGATCTTGAAATTTTGATACATAACTGTAGTGTGTGAATATGTTGCATAAGTTGGGCATAGTCGTATGTGGCTGGGATAGGAAAAATAGATTATCGGCATAGGCCGCGCATTTATATGTTTTGTCTCCTACTTGGAAGCCGTGTATAGAAGGCGATGCATTTACCATGCGTATCAGTGGTTCTAATGTGAGTATAAACAGCAGGGGTGAAAGTGGGCACCCCTGTCTTGTCCCGTTATGTATCATCACTTTATCTGATAATGTCCCATTTACTTTGATTTGCGCTGTCGGGTTGTGATATGTAGTCTTGTTTGACATAAAGTTGTCGACCTTACTATTGAATGTGGACACGAATACGTCCATGTCCGGAGTACCCCATCTGACATATTGCTAGGAAGATGTTGGGGTGAAGAGATCATTCCCCCGGAAATTGTTGGCGTCTCTAGTAGTTCGCCTGAAATATTAAAATTGCCGATAGGCAAGGAGTGCCAAAGCTAGAACATTATTCACCTTTTTTTTTTTCTTTTTTTTTTTCATTTGTGGTGTAAGCCACCCCCGCTGTGGCTCTTTTAGAATGAATCCTGTCAGGACAGTCCTGTAATCTGACTGCCAAGATTCTATGGCCAGATACAGTATACTGCCTGAAACTTCCAACAAAGTTGATAGGCAAGGTCCTCTAACTTGGACCATCTCCCCTGGACAGAATCTTCTCCCAGGGCTGTTCCCCAGCCTAGAAGGCTGGCATCTGTTAACACCTTGCAGGATAAATATTTTCCCTCCTGCTGGACAACAACCACCAATTTAGGTTCTGACCTATGTCGGGAGCCAAGCGTATTGGAAACAAACAAGGCCTGAATCCTCTTTATTCCAGACCAACAGGATGGTGTCTTGAAACAGTCTGAATAAAACTGCGCGTAAAAGACGGCCTTGAAGGAGGCCACCATTTCCCCTAAAAATCTCCTGCAGCCAAAATGAAGGAATTTTCCTTTATCCTGATAAGTTGATTTAGTCCTACAATGGAACTGATTCACGTCTGGGGTAAGAATACCTTCTTCTGTATGGTATCTATAACCAGCCCCCAAGTAACCTCCTTGATGGTTTTAAGGAAAATCTTCCTAGGCTGAGAATCCAACCTAGGGACTTCAGCTATCTACAGCTGAGATCAGACTCTGGCTTTAGACCTGAGACTGAATGATCTACTCAAAGTAGATCTTCTAATAGGCTAGGACCGCTATGCTTTGAGCCTTTAACCTGGCTAAAGGAGGTGGCAGAATCTTTCAGAACACTCGTAGTGCTGTGGCTAAGCTGAATGGCAGTGCCACGATTGATAAATTATTATATATTAATATTTAAAACTGCAGATTTCTGGTGAATGGGAAACGTTGGCACATGGAGATATGCAACTCCCCTCCTTGCAGGATGAGCACAGCCGATCAAATTATGAAAGGATCGGATGTTTAAGTGCTGATTCAGATCTCCGAGATCTAGAGTGGGTCTTACCTCTCTGCTTGGCTCTGGGACCTTAAAAGGTTTGAGCCAAAAAACCCTTTTCCACTAAGGGAATCTCTGATATCACTGACTGGGATAACAGCTGATCCAGAGACCAGAAAGACACTACTTTTCTTTCTTACTCCCTTTTTTTTTTTTTTTTTCTTTTTTCTTTGGAACCTTAGGAGCATTCCTTGAGGAGACAGGCACTCTTGCATAACACTGCTGCATCAGCAGCCCCAAGGACCCCACAGGCAGGACCCGAACCCCAGACCCTTGGATCGAAAGCCGACTGGGCCATCCGGGCTCTTGAAACTCTAGATGTAAACTAGAGAAAAAAATAAAATCGTAGAAATCACTCTGTTCTTAACATTGTTCCTGCCAGACTTTGAGAATCGCAGGACCTTTCCCCTCACTCAAACAAGTGGGGGTGCTCCTTCATGGGAAGGCCTTAGCATTCTGCTTCATGGGCTTTCTGCCCCTAAGATCCTGGTGCTGCCCCTGGGAACTTTCTCCTGAACCTGACGATTGAGACCGTCAAGACTGCCTAAAGGCAAATACCCCAGGCATAGGACAGGCTGCGTGATTAAAGGAGAACTGTTTGAACCTCCTTTTACTGATAAAGGGAGCTTTACCCATTTTGGATGTACTTATCCACTCTAAATAGTCGTACCCCCGGAAGGGACACAAAATGGCTAAGGGTTTTCAGCTGGTGCTTTGGCTGACCAATATCTCAGCCACGGATCTCTGCAAAAATGCACTAGTCTAAGTATAAGCCATTAGAGCTTAACCACTTTCAGACCGGACCATTTTGCTGGTAAATGACCAGAGGTCTTTTTACACTTTGGCACTGCGCTGCTTTAACTGGTAATTGCGCGGTCATGCAATGTTGTACCCAAACAAAATTTGCGTCCTTTTCTTCCCACAAATAGAGCTTTCTTTTGATGGTATTTGATTGCCTCTGCGATTTTTATTTTTTGCGATATAAACGTAAAAAGACCGCAAATTTTGAAAAAAAATGATATTTTCTACTTTTTGTTATTAGAAAAATCCAATAAACTCAATTTTAGTCATACATTTAGGCCAAAATGTATTCAGCCACATGTCTTTGGTAAAAAAAAAGTCAATAATTGTATATTTATTGGTTTGCGCAAAAGTTGTCACATCTACAAACTAAGGTACGTTTTCTGGAATTTACGCAGCTTTTAGTTTACGACTGCCTATCTCATTTCTTGAGGTGCTAAAATGGCAGGGCAGTACAAAACCCCCCCAAATGACCCCATTTTGGAAAGTAGACCCCCTAAGGAAATTGATAAGAGGCATGTTGAGCCCATTGAATATTTTATTTTTTTGCCTCAAGCGATTGAATAATGACAAAAAAAAATTTTTTTTTTTTTTTTTAACAAAGTTGTCACTAAATGATATATTGCTCATGCATGCCATGGGCATATGTGAAATGACACCCCAAAATAAATTCTGCTGCTTCTCCTGAGTACGGGGATACCACATATGTGGGACTTTTTGGGAGCCTAGCCGCGTACGGGGCCCCGAAAACCAAGCACCGCCTTCAGGCTTTCTAAGGGCGTAATTTTTTGATTTCACTCCTCACTACCTATTACAGTTTTGAAGGCCATAAAATGCCAAGATGGCACAAAACCCCCACAAATGACCCCATTTTAGAAAGTAGACACCCCAAGCTATTTGCTGAGAGGCATGTTGAGTCCATGGAATATTTTATATTTTGCCACAAGTTGCGGGAAAATTACAAACTTTTTTTTTTTTTTTTTTTTTTTCACAAAGTTGTCACTAAATGATATATTGCTCACGCATGCCATGGGCATATGTGAAATGACACCCCAAAATAAATTCTGCTGCTTCTCCTGAGTATGGGGATACCACATATGTGGGACTTTTTGGGAGCCTAGCCGCGTACGGGGCCCCGAAAACCAAGCACCGCCTTCAGGCTTTCTAAGGGCGTTACAGTTTTGAAGGCCATAAAATGCCAAGATGGCACAAACCCCCCCCCCAAATGACCCCATTTTGGAAAGTAGACACCCCTAAATTTAGGGGTACACTAGTGAGACTAGGTAATAAATGGCGGGTGCCCTGAAACTATAAAAAAATAACTAACCAACCAGCGTCACCTGTAACAGTTATATGGTGATCACTGGTGAAAGGGTTAACTAGGGGGCAATTAGGGGGCTTTATGCGGTAGTATATGGGGGTCCCTGGCGCTATAAAAAGCTGCAGCGAACCTAAATACCTACCTGCCTAACTAGCGTCACCTGTGACACTAATACAGCGATCAGAAAAACGATCGCTTATTAGGCTGGGTTCACACTGGAGCGATGCGGGAACGCCACGAATGCGCGGCGGGTTCCCGCATCGCATGCCTCCCGGCGGCAGTTCACACTGCCCTATGCGAACTGCTGGGAGTGTCAGTGAAATGTTACTGACACCCCCAGATCAGTTCGCATATCGCAGTGCGATCTGCAAACTCGGATCGCATGGTGTGAACACCCATGCGATCCGATTCTGCTGCGGGCCAAAAAAAGGGTCCCGTGCGAATTTGCGGCGGGTGCGGCGAATGGCTGAACTTGAATCGCACAGAGATCGGATGTGATTTGCACTGCAGTGCGGTGCGAATCACATCCGTTCTCATAAACCGCTGCAATGTGAACCCAGCCTTAGTGACACTGGCGACGGGGGGTGATCACGGGGTTAAACCTTTATTGGGGGGGTTAGGGGGGTACCTTAGAACTAAAGGGGGCTAACCCTAACTGCCCTAACAGTTATTAGTCACAAATGACACCCGCCGGGTGATCAGGGGGTTAAACCTTTATTAGGTAATAAATGGCGGGTGCCCTGAAACTATAAAAAAATAACTAACCAACCAGCGTCACCTGTAACAGTTATATGGTGATCACTGGTGAAAGGGTTAACTAGGGGGCAATCAGGGGGCTTTATGCGGTAGTATATGGGGGTCCCTGGCGCTATAAAAAGCTGCGGCGAACCTAAATACCTACCTGCCTAACTAGCGTCACCTGTGACACTAATACGGCGATCAGAAAAATGATCGCTTATTAGGCTGGGTTCACACTGGAGCGATGCGGAAACGCCGCGAATCCGCGGCGGGTTCCCGCATCGCATGCCTCCCGGCGGCAGTTCACACTGCCCTATGCGAACTGCTGGGAGTGTCAGTGAAATGTTACTGACACCCCCAGATCAGTTCGCATATCGCAGTGCGATCTGCAAACTCGGATCGCATGGTGTGAACACCCATGCGATCCGATTCTGCTGCGGGCCAAAAAAAGGGTCCCGTGCGAATTTGCGGCGGGTGCGGCGGGTGTGGCGGGTGCGGCGGGTGCGGCGAATGGCTGAACTCGAATCGCACAGAGATCGGATGTGATTTGCACTGCAGTGCGGTGCGAATCACATTCGTTCTCATAAACCGCTGCAATGTGAACCCAGCCTTAGTGACACTGGCGACGGGGGGTGATCACGGGGTTAAACCTTTATTGGGGGGGTTAGGGGGGTACATTAGAACTAAAGGGGGCTAACTCTAACTGCCCTAACAGTTATTACAGTCACAAATGACACCAATGCAAAAAAAAAAAAAAAAAAAAAAAAAATGACATTGGTGTCACTGTGACTGGGGGGCAGGGGTAATTGGGGGGGTGATCGGGGGGTAAAGGGGGGGTGTGAGTGTGCCTGGCATGTTCTACTGTGTGTGTGAGTGTTGGTGCAACTTACTGATCCGCTCTCCTCCGTGTCGGAACGAAAAATACCGACACGGAGGAGAGAATACATCACTTCCTCTCCTGTGTTTACATTACAGGAGAGGAAGTGATGTCACCGAGGATTTCTATTCGTCGGGAGCGATCGCGAGGGGGTGGCCATGAATGAATGGCCGTCCCCTCGTCCGGGATCGCTCCCGTACGAATACCGACCGCCGCAGGCACCGGGCGGGGGCCCGATCGGGCCCCCGACCCGCGGGAGGCAAGGGACGTACATGTATGTCCTTATGCCTGCCCGTGCCATTGTACCGACGTACATCGGCGTGCGGCGGTCGGCAACTGGTTAAATGATCGAGTCCTTCATAGCAAATGTGAGACACAGTGCATCAAATACACCAGCCCCTTGCCCGGCCTGCTGATCAGGCAGAAGTTTCAGGTATCTCACACCTGTTTCTTAACCCCTTGGAGTCCACATTCCAATGCATTGGCGTGACTCAAAATGGGCTCCACCACAATAGTGGAGCAGATGTTAAGGGGTTAATGGACTGAGCTACTCCAATTGCAGCCAGAACGGCAAACGGCATCTTGTCTTTAAAAGGAAAATCCAACCTTAACTTGCTGGATCCTTTAACATCAGTGCATTATCCACTGGACATGTGAGACTCTGCTCACTGAGGTAATTGCAGCATTAATAGCTGCCCCCCCCCCCCCCATTTCTTTCATAAAAATGTTCCCATTCAGAATACATAGCTATGCATTTTTAGTGCTTTTTGCATCTTGCAGATTTGCACTACAGAACTTGTTCAATAGGACACCATGATAAATGGACTCCCAGGTGAGGGAGGTTCAAATGAACCCTATTAGAGGTAGATACCTCAAGAACCTGTGGCAGGCAACAAAAGGGTTAAGTAAGGGAGTAGACAAACACCTGACTTGTGCGGCTACTCCCTCCCTGTTAGGATCCTCTGAAGAGGAAAAATAAGTATCTTCCAATATTTGGAAAGATCTACTGATCCCCAGCCTCCTGCACCTCAACAAAAGGGCACAGAGGACTAGATGGGAATCTGCTATGTTTAGTCCTACTATGGAGAGACATCATAGCAATAATCTTTTAAATGGTAGAAGAAAGGCCTGTTTGTATGAAATGCAGGGACAGAAGTGTTCTACCCTTGACAGCTTCATCTGACTGGCCGTATTTTTATTTTTACCTCTCAGGAGAGGAAGACATTCTTTTGGAAGGGTTTTACGTTTTTTGCATACCATTATCCCATTAGAACCCTTAGAGGGGTTCCTGGTCCCTTTGTCACTCATAGCTTACAGTACAAAGCAGAGGCAGTACCAGCAAAAGAATGTTACATTTGCTAGGATATACTGTAGTACAGTACAATTACTGCTATTAGTCCTAGCTATACAGTACAAGGTTGTCAACAAAAGGGAGATGCCTGTGTCACCAAACCTGACCAGCAACCACTCTGCTCTGTCCCTCCACTGCCAGACTGCAGCTTTTCCTGTATAGCTTAAAATACTTCCTCCACATGTGGCCGGCGTCTGATGCCGTTTAGCCACGCCCCCGTGCGAAAACTCCCCCCTTCCACTTTCAACTAGGGAAGTGTATGAGTGCTGGCAACATGGTGGCTGGCGGCGGGGGGGGGGTAAAACGGCCACGAATTGCCCCAAAACAAAACTTTTTTTTTTTTCTTTACCCATTTTTTTTTTCTTCTTTTAAGAGACAGTGGGCTGGCATCCAAAGGAACAGAAACCACCACTCTGGGGGCCCAGGAGGTGATCGGAACCCCCCTACATACCTGAGGGTCTGAGCTGGCTTGAACGGAGAGGAGAGTGAAAGCTTCTGCTGTTTCCAGCGTCAGAATGGTGAGTGCTCAATACAGCCTCCAGTGGTGACACATAGACATGACATGACAACATAAATAGATGGAAGGAGAGAGCCTTTGCAGAAAATCTCCCCTACCTTTCCGCCGCAGGGCTTTATCAGAGATAGATAAAAAGCCCAATCTTCGCCCTTCACGGTAGGCTCCGAGAAAGGAAGCCTTCAGGAACAGGGGTACACTCGGGTAATCCCGCAATCCTGGACCTGCGAGAAGACCCTGACAGTAAACTTTTATTACCCGATACTACCAAAAAGTACTGGATTCCATCGCCCAGCTTAAAAGCATTCGGAAGAAAAACCTTGTGTCTTTGGATGACGAGGCCCAGGTACCGTACATTTAAATAAAAGACCACCGCTCCAGGTCAGTTCACCAAAAGACTGCTCACTCTCCAAGCAGGTAAGGGTCCCAGGTGCAGGCTGATTGCACAAACCAAACAGATGAAGGATGAACAAACTCTGGACAGCCGCACTCCGGATCAGATGAAAAGTAAAAAGTGCCTTTTATTTCTTCAAACTAAGATAACCTCATCACACAAATAACAGCAACAAAGGGAGAAAAACAAAATTGTTGACGCTGTTATTTGTGTGATGTGAGGTTATTTTAGTTTGAAGAAATAAAAGGCACTTTTTACTTTTCATCTGATCCGGAGTGCGGCTGTCCAGAGTTTGTTCATCCTTCATCTACCGTACATTTAGTCCATTACGGAGACATCAGACCGGATCCGGTCAGGATGGCTGTCTAGCATCAAAGGATTACTGCCGGTGGAGCTCAGTACACACATCCTTACATGTGCCCAACACCTTAGACGCTACTGAGAAAAAACTGAGGACTCCCAGTAATGGGAGGGGTTATATGGGGGAAGTACACGCCTTAAGGGGTGTGCCAATGTCCAGCACCTGATGGTCCGATATAACCCACATAGTTATTACTGACGCGGTGTCCCCTGATGTAAGAAAAGAAATAGAATCTTACAGATCTTACTAATTCCCTTTACAGTACAGACCCCCCTCAGGACAAACATCCCCCCCCCCCCCCCCCAGGACAAACCAAAAAAAAAACCTCCATTAGTACAGACCCCCCCCAGGACAAACCACACCCCCTCCATTAGTACAGACCTCCCCGGAAAAGGCACACCCCCGCCATTAGTACTGACCCATGCAGAGAAGCCACACCCCCTCCATTAGTACAAACCCACCATGTAAAGCCACACACCCCATTAGTACAAACCCGTAGGATAAGCCACACCCCCTCCATTAGTACAACTCCCCCTAGGAAAAGACGCCACACCCCCCATTAGGGTACATAAAAGCACCCGGTGGCAGCTGGAGAGGAGAGTGTTCCGCCAAAGCACCCAGGTGGAGAAAAGAGCGCAGCAGGAATTATTGGACATGGAGGAGGATATATGTCAGCCCCCCCCTCCCAGCACCCCTATCTATATATCTCTATATCTTGTCACAGTCCCTACCGTGTCTTTTAGACGGCCAGGCATGGTTGTGCCCCAAGTGGCTCTGGGTGGTGTTGAACTCATGACTGTCAGTTGTTGCTCCTGTTTCTTTACCTCTGAGCCACACCTCAGTTCTATTCAGCCTGCTTTCCAGCCATGACTAATTTAGTATAAAGTACTGTGGGCAATTCTGTTTGTACCTCTCTCACTCCTGGATCAGCTGAGGCAGGTTATCTAATTAGCTGGGTATAAAACTGTCTCACGCTGAGGGCTTTGGCAGTTCATTTTGTCATGTTTGCCAAGTGGTCTTGGGTGCCTGTCTTCTGTTGCAGAGTTCCAGCGTTCCAAAACGGACCCCAGCTTCAGACCCTGGCTTTGTTTATCGTTATCCTGACTTCTGGAATCCCTGACTACAGGCTCTACCTAGACAATCCTTTGGCAAATTCCTGTCAAGCCCCCGTGCAGATTCACAGCCCAGGTAGCTTATCTTATTTGTTTCCGTGAGCTGTGTTTGTTTGCAAGGGTGAGCGTACATCTCTGCGCCATGGACTCCAGAAAGGGGGGGGTAAGTGCTTCAAATGGTCTGGAAATGGCCTGACCCACAGCCCAGTTGGTATGTTTGAGAGGGGTGCCTCAGCAAGACTTTAGAGGGAAAGGACAAATACTTAGTAAACAATGTGTGTATTAAAACAGAGGTTTTATTTTACTTAGTCAGCGTCTAGCTGACCACATGCCTAACGCGCATCTAGCTGACCACATGCTGTCGTAGAAATTTTGCTGTATGCTATGCACACAGCCTCATCTACTGCTGTGCTTCCAATAAGCACCCATTTCTATCTTAATGATATAATACTTTAAGCTTACCTTTTCCAACCCATTCATCCCAATGACCAGACATCCCCCAATGCAACCTACATCCTTATTTCAGCCTGGCTGCTCCTCAGCCAGGCCCCTCTGGTTCCCCAGTAAAGGGCCATCACCAGCAGTCTTTAATTCTCCAAATGGTCAGCAAGTCTGTGCTCACCTTTAGGGGTGGCCGAACGGTTCGTCCGGCTGTTCGACGTCCGCCCGATCGGCAGACTATTGCTGCCATTTGCCCGGCGGACTTCCGGGTTTACTGTGTAAAAGAACTTTGACCTATGATGACACATCCATCATGGGGTACAGGACAGCACATGGACACTTGGACATTCCCCTTAACTTATAAATAGACCCGATCCGGCGGCCATTTTACATTCTTTCGTATGTCACTATAGGGAGAGGTTGCTGTGTGGAGCAGGGAGAGACTTCAGTGACCCAAATCGCTAGCTATTAGGTCCACAAAAGTTCTTTTGACTGGTATCATGGTATAGGTGTTAGGTGTAGGTCAGGATATAGGTTTGAGGCACTGCTATGCTAGTGATTGTTGCAGCAGCCTGTCTTTTGTCAGTGTAGAGAAAGGGACAGGACGCTGTGTGCAGCAGGGACAGTCAGTTTAATCATTAGCTGTTACTATTAGGTCCACAAAAGTCCTTTTCAGGACTGGTATGGTAAAGTAGTACAGGATATAGTTTTGAGTGCTATTCAAGTTATTATTCCAGCAGCCTGTGTTTTGTCAGGTAAATAGGGACAGGCAGGAAGCTGTGCGGCAGTGAGGGACAGTCAGTTTAATCAGTAGCTGTTACTATTAGGTCCACAAAGGTTCTTTTCAGGAGTGGTATGGTAATAGGCTTGTACACGTATAATATTCTTTCTTCCAAATATACAAAGAATATTCTACTTGACTGCTGCCCTTCTGCTGCAGTAGTCCTTTATCAGTATAGGGACTGAGGTACAGTCTGCTAATCATTCACAACTAGGGATGTGCTTCGTGTTCAAGTCGAACATCGGCTGTTCGCCCGTTCGGCAAATTCCGAACGTTATGGGCCGTTCGCGCCAAATTCGTGTGGCGCTCAAGGCCCACAATGCACTGCGATGGCGCAGTGCATTCCTGGCTCATGATTTGCCAAGCATGCACTGTGAGCGAGGAGAGCCATGATTGGCCACAGGCAGGATGCCTGTGGCCAATCATAGCTCAGGCTGTGTAGTACACGCCCCACACTATATAAGGCCGCCAGCGCGGCGGCCTTGTGTAGTGTGTTGGCATCTGTAGCAGTGAGTGTTCTGTGTACCTTCAACACAGTATACACCGATTGTTATCGGCCGATTTTTCGTTCTTGCTCTTCTGTAGTGGTTGTCTGCGTGCTCTGAACTCAGTAAACACCGCTATATCCACCTATATAGCTAACTATCTTGCTCGTTTTTAAATAGAGCTTTCAGTCAGCGTTAGGAGATTGTGCGTGCTCTGAAAAAGACGGACGGCAAAACAAATTATACAGGGGTGATAACCCTTCCTATGTTTTCCAAAAAGCTTAAATCGTTTTTTTGACTGGAGCTACACTTTAAAAATGTACCAGTTGAAAATTACAAACAGATTCAACTTAACACAACAAACCTACCCTGTCTTGTTTGCACCATCTGTATACTGCTGTTCTGAGTATATAGGGCCTGGGGGCCACACGTATTTCCTTTTTTTTAATATGGGTACAGGGTTCCACTTAATATGCGTACAAGACCCAAAGGGGCTGGTTATGGGCAGGGAGGGCTACCCATGCCATTTTTCTCAATGATTTTCAACCATATTGCCAGGGCTGGATTAACATAGGGGCTATTGGAGCTGCAGCTCCAGGACCCTTTCTCAAGATAGGCCCATTTGCCCCAAAAAAAAAATCCAAAAACAAAAAAAAAAATCGACTTCGAGGATTGTAGCTCGGCGATCAGGAGTCAGAGACCCCATATTTGGGGGGTAGGTAGCTAAAGACCCACTCCAGCACTTGTTAAAATATGGGGCTGCTATCATCTATGGTTCCGGAGATACAGGGCTCCTTGCGCAGCCTGTCAGAAGCTACATACAGAGCGGCAGTATAAATACAAGCTGGCACACTCAGCAGCAGCAGACTGAGAGGATGACCTCACAGTGCTTATAATAATTATTTGTATATTACTTATGATAATTAACCCCTTGGCAACCAGGCCCATTCTGAGACTTCTCTCCTACATGTAAAAATCATCATTCTTTTTATGCTAGAAAATTACTCGGAACCCTCAAGCATTATATATTGTTTTAGCCGACACCCTATGGAATAAAATGGTGGTATTCAACTTTTTATGTTGGAAAGAAACTGTTTCATTCATAAAAAAAAAAACACTAAAATTATCACGATTTTTTGTTGTGTATTAAGCCATGCTTTAAATTTTTTTACAGGTTACATGTTTAGAGTTAGAGGAGGTCTAGTGCTAGAATTATTGCTCTCGCTCTAATGATCTTGGCGTATGTAACCTGTGTGTATCTGGCTCTGATACTAACCAGCGCCTACCCAGGGACTGACTAGTATCTCTCCCCAACTTGTCCCCACACTCTCACCTGCTGACCTGTGAATGGGGCAATCACTCCCGCAGTGTTGTGTTCTGCCAGTGAATACAATGATTAGTGTTGCTAACTATAGCTGGCAGCACTGATTGTTTTGGGGAAAACCTGACAGGCTGGTTGTACTCAAGTCGGTTAATAGGTTGACTTGTGTAAAACCAGCTAGCCCATACATAGATCGACTATGGCTGGTCTCTGCTTAATTGGTGTAATTTCAATCCATGTCTGGCCCGCTTAACCACTACGCAGTCCCTAATCATCCTTCCACAAACCTTTACATTTTTCCTTCCCAGATTACTTCATCCTCCTCTCCTATACATAGTGCCCACTGTCATACTCTCCACACTTCTCTCCTATACATAGTGCCCACTGTCATACTCTCCACACTTCTCTCCTATACATAGTGCCCACTGTCATACTCTCCACACTTCTCTCCTGTACATAACGCCCGCTGTCATATCCTACACACTCCTCACTTGTACATAGTGCCCGCTGTCATACCCTTCTCTCCTGTACATAGTGTCCACTGTCGTACCCTTCACACTCCTCACCTATACAGTGCCCACTGTCGTACCCTTCACACTCCTCACCTATACAGTGCCCACCGCCATACCTTCCATACTCCTCTCCTATACATAGTGCCCACCGCTATACCCTCCATACTCCTCTCCTGTACATACTACTGTCATACCCTCCACACTCCTCTCCTATACATAGTGCCCACTGCCATACGTCCAACACTTCTCTCCTATACATAGTGCCCACTGTCATACCCTCCACTCCTGTACATACTAACTGTCATACCCTCCATACTCCTCTCCTATACATAGTGCCCACTGTCATACCCTCCCTCCACACTCCTCTCCTGTGATTACTGCTTACTGTCCTACTCTCCTGTACATAGTGCCCACTGTCATACCCTCCACACTCTTCTCTTATATATAGTGCCCAATGTCATACCCTCTACACTCCTCTGCTGTGCATACTGCCCACTGTCTTACCCTTCACACTCCTCTCCTGTACAAAGTGCCTTCTGCCATACCCTCTGCACTCCTCTCATGTACATAGGGCCCACTGTTAGACCCTCCACATTTCCCTCCCTCACCTGCATACATCCCACTTTTATACCATCCATACTCCTCCCCTATGCCTCTTACCTACAAAAATTGTTCTTTAAAATTATATGTTAAAATTATATGTTCCTCAATGTTACCAGCTCTAGAATGGGCACTTTTGTCAGTTCAACTAAAGGAAATCTCAGTCCTCATATTTGTTATGCCCCATTATTAGTACTTATTTTATTTTGTAATTACTATTGTGATGTATAGAGGAACATAGGGGATGTCAGCTACTTTAAATATAGCACTTGTAAAAAAATATTTTTGAAATGTTGACATCCATGTACTTAGGCACTGCCCAAGGGCCACAGGGTCAGTAGGGGCCCCATGAGAGGCTCCGGTGATAGTAAAGCGGTAGTAAACTTTTCTAACAGTACTACTTTTTAGAGGCCCTTGGGTAGGTTATGCCATAATGTACAAGTATGCCCAGCATATTAGCACATTAGGGCACACTTAAATTGTCAGACTGAGCCCTCCAGTGCTGTGATCAATCCGGCGGGGCCCGGGCACTTCCACCGTCACCTGGTCTTCCTTCTGGGTTCTGTGCCTTCCGTCATTTGCCTTGGCCAGGCTGCATTGATGTCATTCCCACACATGCTCATGTGCATCCTCTTTCAGAAAGGGGGGGATGAGAGTTATAACAAAAAATAGTTAGCATTTTTATTTATTTATTGTTTATAAAAGGCCCCACCAAAATCCTCAGCACCAGGCCCACGATGTTCTTAATCTGGCCCTGCATATTGCAGGAACCAGATATAACATTAAAACCGCAAGCAGCTTTAAATGACGTTATTTCCGTTAAATGTCATTTTGTGCAGGGACTGTTCTAAACACGGGAAACACGTGGCACTTCACATGCATACTACAGACACCCCCCAGGCACGATATTTAAAGGAATATTTCACTTTTTTTTTTTTTTTTTTTTTTTTTTTTTTTTTTTTTTAATCTTCATTAAAATCAGTGCTCCCGCCAAAACGGACGTTTTTAAAAGTTTTTTTTTTTTTGCATTAACCCATGTCCCCTGGGGCAGGAGCCAGGTCCCCAAACCATTTTTAGGACAGTATCTTGCATATTAGCCGTTAAAATTAACACTTAATTTCGAATGTTCGAGTCCCATAGACTTCAATGGGGTTCTAACGTTCGTACGAATTTGGGGTCTGTTCGAAAGTTCTGGTGCGAACCGGGAGGTGTTCGGCTCATCCCTATTCACAACCTACTAGTTCCACAAAGGTCCTTATAAGGACTGGTAAGGTATAGGGTACTACAGTACATAGGGTTGAGTGAGGTACAGTCTGCTATTCCTTAAGGACTGGTATAGGTCCACAATATATAGGGTTAAGGTGCACTACTGCTGACTGCTGCCCTATTCTGCAGTAGTTCTTTATCAGTATAGGGACTGAGTTTTGTCACATGGTCATTTAAAAAATGACAGGCAGAGGAAGAGGCAGGCCCTTCCGCAGGGGTGGTAGGGGTAGGGCAGGAGCAACAGGCTTGAGCCAAAGTGGGTTGAAACTTGGTTGAGTGGCTCACTCAGCCTTACTCTTCTGCACCCTCCTCATCCTCTCGATCTGCACCCTCTTCTTCACTCTCTATGTGCACCCCCAAAGACACTACCAACACCACCACATACCTTCCGCTTAAGTCACAGGAATTATTTTCCGATCCATATCAAGACATTTCTGATGCACAGCCACTCTTGGCAATGGATCAGGAAGAGGAGGTAGCAACAACCGCCACTCAGCAGTCTGACGACAGTACCCAGATCAGCCCAAGGAGGAGGTTGGTCCCCGGTATTGCTGCCTACTCCGAGATCTCTACTTATAGCGGTGGGGAAGGAGCGGGAAGATGAGGAAGTCGCAATTCTGGATGAATTCCCAGGGGGGGCTAGTCTATCTGAGACAAGTGAACAGGAGTCTGAAGAGGAGTCAGGGGAGGATGGTGCCGGGACAGATGAGGAGCAAGAACAGCATGCTTTAAACCTTTCTGGGATCCCTGTTGTTGTGCGTGGATGGGGAGAGGAGAATGAAGAGGATGACATTATCCTGGATGATGAGCAGGAGCCAGGCCACCACACCGCTTCCAGTTTAGTGCAAATAGGGGCCTTAATGCTCCAGTGTTTTAATAGGGACCCGTATAAAAAGCATAAGGGTCAAGGACTAGTACTGGGTGGCAACGTACTTAGACCCCCGGTACAAACACAAAATGGCGGAAATGTTACCGCCGTCACAGAGGGCTGTCAGAATGGAGCACTTCCAGGCCTTGCTTCGAGAAATGCTGCATTCTGCTTTTGCGTGCACTGGCAGAGGAGCAATTCCCACTCCCAGAGAAGGAGTTGCGGGTACCAATCCAACAGCACCTGCAAGAAGAGGCCGGTTTGAAGATGTGTTGGTGACTTCGGATATGAGGTCATTCTTTCAGCCGACCCATCGACAGGTGCCCGACTACATCGGGTTAACGGCCGATGTGGACACTCTGAGTAGTGATGAACCCCTGGACTACTGGGTGGGCAGGCTTGACCTCTGGCCAGAGCTTGCCCAATTTGCAATCGAACTGTTGGCTTGCCCCTCGTCCAGTGTCCTGTCCGAAAGGACGTTCAGCGCAGCAGGGGGGGATCGTGACCGATAAGCGTACTCGCCTAGCTCGCGACAGTGTTAACTACCTCCACATTTCTAAAAATGAATGAGGCATGGATCTCGGAGGAATTCAACACATGTGACCAGTAGACCATGTATATGTCGATAAACTATTTTTTTTAAATCCAGCACACAGACCTTCTTTCTTCATTTGGCTCACTTCCTTGTCCAAAAAAAGCACACCGTACTATATGCCCATACCCTCCTGTTTGAAGAGGTTGAGCGGTGTCATATTTATACTGGGGCTGCTGATTATGAGGGGCTCCCACCATCCCTGTGCTATGCTCATTATGAGGGGCTGACTTCCTCCTGGGGCTGCTTACGGTGTAGGTGTCAGTGCTGTATATCACGGTGCAGGTATCATTGCTGTATGTCACGCTGCTGATGTCAGTGCTGTATATCACGGTGCTGTCAGTGCTCTCACGGTACAGGTGTCATTGCTGTATGTCACGCTGCTGGTGATCATCTCCTGCACCCTCTTTGCCTACCCTGACCTTCCCTCTCCTCCATTGCCTTCATGCGCTCCACAGTCCTGAATTGTCACAACAATTTCACATATAAAAAAAGAATGCTTGTAGTTGTCGACCCCAGATTCACCTCATACATGTGTTATGTCATTGGCCAAGTGGTGGGACTATGTTTGCACAGCTAGTAATTATTTTGTGGCTGCAAATTTGACCTGTAGGTTTGCAAAGTTCGCCTCCCATTGAAGTCAATGGGGCCCGCCGCGAACGTTACGGTTCGCGAACTATCAGCCACGTTCGTGAAACGTCCCGTCGGAAGTTAGTCCATCACTTCTCTCCTTGACCAAAGCTTTATTTACCTTTCCCACTGGAAGCCATGCCCTGGAGGGTATGCCTCCAACAGCTGAACACCTCCCACAAAGGGTGTGACCTCGCAGCAGTAACACAGGATGTGAATGCCCATATAAGGACAATACAATACAGAAGAAGGTACCAATCAGACATGTATACATTCAAATAGTCAGTGACGCAAACTGACTAAATGCTTTCAATGATGGAAACCATACAAAACCAATGAACGATGACTATAATTCTGTTGATATAAATCCTTAATATACATTGTTCTCTGGAACAATGTATAGTTGGATTATTCTACAGCTTCTTGCGAATGGAAGGCTATCTACAGATGTGCACTGCCTATCTCCATGTGCTGATCAGACACAGCAGAGACAATGAGCACACATCCGCACACAACCAATCCCCGCAGAGTAAGCATATGCCCCCAGATCATCGTCTGTACAATGTACAGGGGCCCTTTTTCTGGCGGACATACCCCCACTCCGCAAACACCTTTTTCCAATCCCAAGATATTATCCACTACCTAACGGATCTCAACCAGCGTCGACTTTTAGAGCGGGCTGGGGGAGAATAAACACAGGAGGACTCTTATGACAATACATATAATAAATACATCTAAACTTTTCCACAACAGTGCCTAACGCACGGCCCTCTCGCTGACCGCATTGCCTAACGCGCTGTTGTGAATTCATGAAGAAATAAATTTAATATTCGCTGGCAGAGATGAGAGATTTCAGTAGGCCTAAAAAAGGTGGATGAACTATAGTTTTGATATTATTGAACTGTGACCTCTTGGAGAACTTGAAAAAGCAAAGACAAGATCTCACAGGTTTTTCCAAATGTTAAAGGGATTAGCTATCTTTTAAAGTTCTACAAGTCTGTATTGAGAAATGTGTGGCCTGAACAAAAGGGATGTTTGGTCACAAACACCAGAAAAAAAATCTTCTCTCGCTCCTTGAATGGTCAAAGAAGGCCATGCAAATATATATGGCAAGGTTTGGGCTATACTTAGGAGTACCTGTGACCAACAGCCATTAAACCTGAATGACCAGAACAAATATCCCATTGTCTCAGAAAGTGAGAGATCAATAAGCCAAGTAGTCAGTATTGTCCTAGCTTCTCATGAGACAATGGCAGGAGAGATTTACACGCTAGGATGACAACAGTTCTAAAAACCGAGAGTCAAATGACGGGTGCATATATCTGAGGTGTTGTGTCACAATGTTGGAGTAAGATTCATATACCAGTATCATCCATATTTTTCTAAGCCATTCAAATTCTATATAGGTCACAACAAGGAGATATTGTGGTTTGGTATCTAGTGATCTGGGGAACTTTGTCATGGAGAGATTATATATGAAAGTGTGATCATAAGTAGAAGTGTTTTAGCAACGAATTAGTATTATGAAAAACATATAATCATAACTGTATAAGAATTTAACTTATGTTTAGATAAACAAATATTGATTGGATACCCGAATTATACATGTATTCATATAGATAATTGTATGTAATCTTGTTTGATATAATATAACCTGTGTCCTTTATAAATGGACTAAAGATTAACAGATATACATATATACCACCATTTTATGCAAGTGATTATTCAAAATTATGTTAAGCGTATTTTATATTATACTACCATTCCTGAACACTCAAGATATATTTGTTAGAATATATATAAACAACGAACGCATTTTATAGAAATATTAAGTTAAAGAAATAAAACACCAAACACATGAGACACCTGGTGGTGGAAGGTGCTATTACCTTAAAATCACGAGACTACTGGGAAAGGTGATCATTAAGTCTGCCTGCCAATAGGAAAGGGACACATACCCTCTGGGCAGAACTTAGTATAATTTTATGATCTTTTTGTTTAAGAGGATATTTAAGAAACTAGAAAGATGGTCATAGGAGAGAGGAAAAGAAAAAAAGAAAGCTCGGAGGAGAGCTGGGGGGAGAGAGTCAGGGGGAAGCTTAAGGACCCCCCCTGAGAAGGGACACGAAGACATGGCAGAGGCGGCTCTAGGCTTTGTGAGGCCTTAGGCAAATCTTAGACATGAGGCCCTACTAACTCCCATATTGGAAAAAATAATTCAAGCAATAGACTTGTCTAAAAAAAAAAAAAAAAAAAAAAAAAAAAATTTTAATAATGTGCAAATAAAAGTCTGGTTCACTCTCACTGATTGGTTGTTAGAGGTTAGTGCACATCATTACTGCTCGCTGATTGGTTGCTAGAGGTTACTGCATAATATTACCACTTAATGATTGGTGCTAGAGGTACTGTACATCATTACTGCCCACTCATTGATTGCTAGAGGTTACTGCACATTGATTGGTTGATAGAGGTTACTGCACATTATTACTGCTCACTGATTGGTTGCTATAGGTTACTGCTTATCATTATCATTCACTGATTGGTTGCTATAGATTACTGCTCATCATTGATTGTTTTCCAGAAGTTACAGCACATCATTACCTCTCGCTGGGTAGCAGGGGAGTATTGTGATGTGTGATGCAACTGTTGGAGTACAGTTGGTTGGATGACAGGATGCAGTTTGGGATGATGGTGGTAGCATTGGGGTGAGAAGATGAGATCATATCTTCCCTATATGATAAGGTATAGGGTGATAGGATGCCAAAGGTGGGGTACAGGAGGGATGAGGATGATAATGACAGGAGGCAAGGTGCTAGGATATCGGAGGTGGGGTACAGGGGGATGATGGGGATGATAATGACAGGGGGTGGGGTGGTAGAATGCCAGAGGTGGGGTAGAGAGGGATGATGGGGATGTTGATGAAAATGGGTGGGGTGGTAGGCGGTCAGCAAAGGGGCACGATGACAGTGGGTGGGTAGGAGGCTGGTAGGGGGCTACAGGAGGGGTGATGATGATGGGGGTAGGATGGTTGGATGCTAGAGGTGGGGCACAGGGGGATGATGGTGATGTTGATGACAGGGAGCAGGGTTTTATGATGTCAGAAGTGGGGTATGGGGAAGATGATGATGATGATGATGATAGTGGGTGGGGTGGTAGGAAACTGGCAGTAGGGTAAAGGAGATGAAGATTACAGGGTGTGGGGTGGTAGGAAACTGGCAATGGGATACAGGTGGGATGATGATGACAGGGGTGGATTGATAGGAAGCTGGCAGTGGGGTATAGGGGGGTGAAGGTTACAAATTGGTGGGGTGGTAGGAAACTGGCAATGGGGTACAAGGGGGATGAAGATGACGTGGGTGGAGTGGTAGGAAGCTGGCAGTGGGGTGCAGGGGTAATGACGGGGTGGGGGTTGTAGGAAGTTGGCAGTGGGGTACGGGGGGGGTGAAGATGGTGGTGGTAGGAAGCTGGCAGTGAGGTGCAGGGGAAGGAAGATGACGGGGATGGGGTGGTAAAAAGCTGGCAGTGAGGTGCAGGGAGGATGACATGGTGGGGTGGTAGGAAGCTGGCAGTGGGGTACAGGGGGATGAAGATGATGGGGGTGGGGTGGTAGGAAGCTGGCAGTGGAGTGCAGGGGGAATGACAGGAGTGGGGTGATAGAAAGATGGCAGCGAGGATGAAGATGGTGGGGTGGTAGGAAGCTGGCAGTGGGGTGCAGGAGGGATGAAGGTGACGGGAGTGGGGTGGTAGAAAGCTGGCAGTGGGGTGCAGGGAGATGAAGATGATGGGGGTGGGGTGGTAGAAAGCTGGCAGTAAGGTGCAGGGAGGAGGACATGGTGGGGTGGTAGGAAGCTGGCAGTGGGGTACAGGGGGATGAAGATGATGGGGGTGGGGTGGTAGGAAGCTGGCAGTGGAGTGCAGGGGGGATGATGGGAGTGGGGTGGTAGGATCCTGGCAGTGAGGATGAAGATGATGGGGGTGGGATGGTAGGAAGCTGGCAGTGGGGTGCAGGGGGGATGAAGATGATAGGGGTGGGGTTGTAGGAAGCTAGCAGTGGGGTGCAGGGTTGGATGAAGATGATGGGGGTGGGGTGGTAGGAAGCTGGCAGTGGGGTGCAGGGTTGGATGAAGATGATGGGGGTGGGGTGGTAGGAAGCTGGCAGTGGGGTGCAGGGTTGGATGAAGATGATGCGGGTGGGGTGGTAGGAAGCTGGCAGTGGGGTGCAGAGGGGATGAAGATGATGGGGGTGGAGTGGTAGGAAGCTCGCAGTGGGGATGAAGATGATGGGGGTGGGATGGTAGGAAGCTGGCAGTGGGGTGCAGGGGGATGAAGATGACAGGGTTGGGGTGATAGGAAGCTGACCGGCATGAAGATGACGGGAGTGGGGTGGTAGAAAGCTGGCAGTGGGGTGCAGGGTTGGATGAAGATGATAGGGGTGGGGTTGTAGGAAGCTAGCAGTGGGGTGCAGGGTTGGATGAAGATGATGGGGGTGGGGTGGTAGGAAGCTGGCAGTGGGGTGCAGGGTTGGATGAAGATGATGCGGGTGGGGTGGTAGGAAGCTGGCAGTGGGGTGCAGAGGGGATGAAGATGATGGGGGTGGAGTGGTAGGAAGCTGGCAGTGGGGTGCAGGGGGGGGTGACGGGTGGTGGGGTGGTATGAAGCTGGCAGTGGGTTGCAGGGGGGGTGAAGATGACCCGGGGTGGGGTAGTAGGATGCCAGGCACAGGGGGATTATGGTGAGGATAGAAATGACAGGAGGTAAGTTGGTAGGAAGTATGGTGACAGGAGGTAGTGGGATGCCAGGAACAGGGGGATGATGAGGAGGATTATGATTATGGCAGGGGGTCAGTAGGTGGCATCATATGCCAGATGGCATAAATCACAACACTCAGGGCTGTGAAGTCACGGGCGACTGGCAGCCTTGATTTTCAGGTGCCCTCGGTCAGGAGGTGACATCAGGAGATGCTGTCAGTCCATAAGTGTCGGGTAGTACCTTAAAGCTGTGGCAGACTGGTTCCTTGATGATGCGGCAGCTCTGGCAAGTCCTCCATTACAGGCTGATCCATTCTGGAGAGTAGAGCAGGGAGCTGCTGCATGCAGAAGACTCACAGAGCGCGACAAAAGGGGGGAGGAGCCGGGGAGGGAAATACATACAGCCACCCACTGACCCAGGGACCTTGAGCAGTTATCAACTTGTCAGTCCACCCACCCGCCCGAGCTGGGAAAAGTAGTTGCGGACACCGTATTCCCCCACGGTAATGACAGATCGGGGACACCGTCCGGGGGCCCTCCCGCAAACTAGGTGGCGGCCGCGAGGCCCCTGGGAGCGCGAGGCCTTAGGCGACCGCCTAATTTGCCTAATTGGAGAGCCGCCTCTGCATGCATGAATACACATTTTTTACATTCATGAAGATCCCTGCTCCTTGGAACTCTGAGGTCACACAAAGTAATTCCTCTGTAAGAATCCATGTTGAAAGCCACGGCAGCAATCTTAAAATTCCTGGTAACCAACAATCCACACTAGTAGCCAATCGGAATGGGTAAATATACCACATTGATAAGTATATGTTTATCATCTATTCTATGTTCTCTTAAATATTGATTTTTTTTTTTTTAATATTCTATTATTGAAAATATTTCTCCCGAATCAATAACTGCCTTTTAGATTTTTCTCTAAATTAAAAATTTCTTTTTGCATAGATGCCAATTTTATTGACAAACAAATGTCTAATTTATTTCACATTGTTAACCGCTTACTTACCTGCAGTATAGTAACAGTTGGACATGTGAAATACAGACATTCTGTTTAATTGTCAATTATCAAAAGGTTATTGATTCTACCGAGAAGTGATAATGGTGATAATTGTGTCCAAGGTACTACTACGCCCAGTTTGAGGGTGTTTCCAGTAATTGTCAAAATGATCAAGTAATGCAATCTGTGTTTTAATATTTCATGTAAATATTTTGTCTTTTGTCAACCAATAAATGTAACTATTTTGTATGATCACTCATCTCCGTGAATACGTTTCACATATAGACTGTGTCATATAGACTGATTCTCTATCTTAAAAATATCTTCGTTAAAAATGACTTAATAAATATTGTGCGGGAAAAGGTCCTTAAAGCACAACATATATAAATGGAGGCACTGCGTGAGATAACGTCGCTATTTTGTACAGGATCAGTCATAGTTACGGTGGTGAAAGGAATAATATTTTGCATGAAATTATTTAACTTTTTTTAAAAAAAATATTTTTGCCAAGAAAAATGTCTGGTCAAAGTGAATATGTTGATGGGGATTATCAAGAGTCAGCCCTTAGTGGTAATATGAGTACTCAGACAAAATGGATACAAGTACAGGAAATGTTGGATATAATGTCAAAAATTAACATGATAAATCATGCCGAAAAAAGTTTGTCTAATGAGACTGGTCTAGAAGCATGCATTGAAGACCTTATAAACCACGCCCGTCAATTAATAAAAGACGTGTGGAAGGTCAAAGCGTTGAACTCTCAGACAGCTCATCTGAGACAAAGGAAATAGAAAGGCCTGATCACATGCATTTTGAATTAAAGGGGAGGGCCACCCTGAAAAACAAAAAAATGTTAAAAATTACAAAAAATCTAAAAAAAAAATGAGAAATTTTTTTTTTTTTTACTTACCAGAAATGCCTGTTGCTAGGCACTTTATCCTAATCTTCCTCTTCCTCCTCCGCGGAGATCTTCTGTCTTCTCTCTTCGTCGCAGCGTCTTCTGGGTAATGAGTCGCGCTGTGTTCTGGGAACTGTGTGTTCCAGAACACAGCGCGTCCCATTCAGAAAGCGCTGCGGGACTCGCGCATGCGCAGTAGGAAACGGGCAGTGAAGCCGTAAGGCTCCGCTGCCTGTTTCCCTTACAAGGGATGGCGGCGCCGGGACCCGAGAGCCGAGGGACGGGTATGCCTCGGGCGGCCGACATCGTGGGCGCCCTGGACAGGTGAGTGTGTTTATTAAGTCAGCAGCTGCAGTGTTTTTTTTTTTTTGTTTTTTTTAACCACTTTCAGACCGGACCATTTTGCTGGTAAATGACCAGAGGTCTTTTTACACTTTGGCACTGCGCTGCTTTAACTGGTAATTGCGTGGTCATGCAATGTTGTACCCAAACAAAATTTGCGTCCTTTTCTTCCCACAAATAGAGCTTTCTTTTGATGGTATTTGATTGCCTCTGCGATTTTTATTTTTTGCGATATAAACGTAAAAAGACCGCAAATTTTGAAAAAAAATGATATTTTCTACTTTTTGTTATTAGAAAAATCCAATAAACTCAATTTTAGTCATACATTTAGGACAAAATGTATTCAGCCACATGTCTTTGGTAAAAAAAAAGTCAATAATTGTATATTTATTGGTTTGCGCAAAAGTTGTCACATCTACAAACTAAGGTACGTTTTCTGGAATTTACGCAGCTTTTAGTTTACGACTGCCTATCTCATTTCTTGAGGTGCTAAAATGACAGGGCAGTACAAAACCCCCCCAAATGACCCCATTTTGGAAAGTAGACCCCCTAAGGAAATTGATAAGAGGCATGTTGAGCCCATTGAATATTTTATTTTTTTGCCTCAAGCGATTGAATAATGACAAAAAAAAAATTTTTTTTTTTTTTTTTACACAAAGTTGTCACTAAATGATATATTGCTCACACATGCTATGGGCGTATGTGAAATGACACCCCAAAATAAATTCTGCTGCTTCTCCTGAGTACGGGGATACCACATATGTGGGACTTTTTGGGAGCCTAGCCGCGTACAGGGCCCCGAAAACCAAGCACCGCCTTCAGGCTTTCTAAGGGCGTAAATTTTTGATTTCACGCCTCACTACCTATTACAGTTTTGAAGGCCATAAAATGCCAAGATGGCACAAAACCCCCACAAATGACCCCATTTTAGAAAGTAGACACCCCAAGCTATTTGCTGAGAGGCATGTTGAGTCCATGGAATATTTTATATTTTGCCACAAGTTGCGGGAAAATTACAAACTTTTTTTTTTTTTTTTTTTTTTTTCACAAAGTTGTCACTAAATGATATATTGCTCATGCATGCCATGGGCATATGTGAAATGACACCCCAAAATAAATTCTGCTGCTTCTCCTGAGTACGGGGATACCACATATGTGGGACTTTTTGGGAGCCTAGCCGCGTACGGGGCCCCGAAAACCAAGCACCGCCTTCAGGCTTTCTAAGGGCGTAATTTTTTGAGTTCACTTCTCACTACCTATTACAGTTTTGAAGGCCATAAAATGCCAAGATGGCACAAAACCCCCACAAATGACCCCATTTTAGAAAGTAGACACCCCAAGCTATTTGCTGAGAGGCATGTTGAGTCCATGGAATATTTTATATTTTGCCACAAGTTGCGGGAAAATTACAAACTTTTTTTTTTTTTTCACAAAGTTGTCACTAAATGATATATTGCTCACGCATGCCATGGGCATATGTGAAATGACACCCCAAAATAAATTCTGCTGCTTCTCCTGAGTACGGGGATACCACATATGTGGGACTTTTTGGGAGCCTAGCCGCGTACGGGGCCCCAAAAACCAAGCACCGCCTTCAGGCTTTCTAAGGGCGTTACAGTTTTGAAGGCCATAAAATGCCAAGATGGCACAAACCCCCCCCCCCCAAATGACCCCATTTTAGAAAGTAGACACCCCTAAATTTAGGGGTACACTAGTGAGACTAGGTAATAAATGGCGGGTGCCCTGAAACTATAAAAAAATAACTAACCAACCAGCGTCACCTGTAACAGTTATATGGTGATCACTGGTGAAAGGGTTAACTAGGGGGCAATCAGGGGGCTTTATGCGGTAGTATATGGGGGTCCCTGGCGCTATAAAAAGCTGCGGCGAACCTAAATACCTACCTGCCTAACTAGCGTCACCTGTGACACTAATACAGCGATCAGAAAAACGATCGCTTATTAGGCTGGGTTCACACTGGAGCGATGCGGGAACGCCACGAATGCGCGGCGGGTTCCCGCATCGCATGCCTCCCGGCGGCAGTTCACACTGCCCTATGCGAACTGCTGGGAGTGTCAGTGAAATGTTAATGACACCCCCAGATCAGTTCGCATATCGCAGTGCGATCTGCAAACTTGGATCGCATGGTGTGAACACCCATGCGATCCGATTCTGCTGCGGACCAAAAAAAGGGTCCCGTGCGAGTTTGCGGCGGGTGCGGCGGGTGCGACACGAATTCAGCCATACTATCTGTATAGCTGAACTCGAATCGCACAGAGATCGGATGTGATTTGCACTGCAGTGCGGTGCGAATCACATCCGTTCTCATAAACCGCTGCAATGTGAACCCAGCCTTAGTGACACTGGCGACGGGGGGTGATCACGGGGTTAAACCTTTATTGGGGGGGTTAGGGGGGTACCTTAGAACTAAAGGGGGCTAACCCTAACTGCCCTAACAGTTATTAGTCACAAATGACACCTGCCGGGTGATCAGGGGGTTAAACCTTTATTAGGTAATAAATGGCGGGTGCCCTGAAACTATAAAAAAATAACTAACCAACCAGCGTCACCTGTAACAGTTATATGGTGATCACTGGTGAAAGGGTTAACTAGGGGGCAATCAGGGGGCTTTATGCGGTAGTATATGGGGGTCCCTAGCGCTATAAAAAGCTGCGGCGAACCTAAATACCTACCTGCCTAACTAGCGTCACCTGTGACACTAATACGGCGATCAGAAAAATGATCGCTTATTAGGCTGGGTTCACACTGGAGCGATGCGGAAACGCCGCGAATCCGCGGCGGGTTCCCGCATCGCATGCCTCCCGGCGGCAGTTCACACTGCCCTATGCGAACTGCTGGGAGTGTCAGTGAAATGTTACTGACACCCCCAGATCAGTTCGCATATCGCAGTGCGATCTGCAAACTCGGATCGCATGGTGTGAACACCCATGCGATCCGATTCTGCTGCGGGCCAAAAAAAGGGTCCCGTGCGAATTTGCGGCGGGTGCGGCGGGTGTGGCGGGTGCGGCGGGTGCGGCGAATGGCTGAACTCGAATCGCACAGAGATCGGATGTGATTTGCACTGCAGTGCGGTGCGAATCACATTCGTTCTCATAAACCGCTGCAATGTGAACCCAGCCTTAGTGACACTGGCGACGGGGGGTGATCACGGGGTTAAACCTTTATTGGGGGGGTTAGGGGGGTACATTAGAACTAAAGGGGGCTAACCCTAACTGCCCTAACAGTTATTACAGTCACAAATGACACCAATGCAAAAAAAAAAAAAAAAAAAAAAAAAATGACATTGGTGTCACTGTGACTGGGGGGCAGGGGTAATTGGGGGGGTGATCGGGGGGTAAAGGGGGGGTGTGAGTGTGCCTGGCATGTTCTACTGTGTGTGGGATGTGTTGGTGCAACTCACTGATCCGCTCTCCTCCGTGTCGGAACGAAAAATACCGACACGGAGGAGAGAATACATCACTTCCTCTCCTGTGTTTACATTACAGGAGAGGAAGTGATGTCACCGGGGATTTCCATTCGTCGGGAGCGATCGCGAGGGGGTGGCCATGAATGAATGGCCGTCCCCTCGTCCGGGATCGCTCCCGAACGAAAACCGACCGCCGCAGGCACCGGGCGGGGGCCCGATCGGGCCCCCGACCCGCGGGAGGCAAATCACGTACATCTACGTGCTTATGCCTGCCCGTGCCATTCTGCCGACGTACATCGGCGTGAGGCGGTCGGCAAGTGGTTAATAACCGGCCCTCCGCTTTAAGCACTAACCAGATGTATCTTTGTATCTTTATAGTGAGTTTAAACGTCAATATACCCAACTAGAGAGTGATATCTTAGAATCACAGTCCCATTTAATAGAAGGGGAATGTGAGCTCACAAAAAAGCTAAAGGAGATTAAAGACAAGGCAGATTATTATGATGAGTCTATAGTGACAATGATGAAATATGAAACGGGACAGATGCAAAATAATGCAATAATGCTGGACGAATATCACCAATTAAATAAAGAGTATAAACAATTGAGAGAAGGAGAGGTTTTTACAGGAAACCTTAATTAAAACAGAACAGATGCAAAATAATGCAATAATAATGCTGGACAAATGTTACCAATCAAATAAAAAAATAAACAATATAAAAGAGAAGGAAAATTTTCTGCAGGAAAATGAGTCTCCTGCCGAAAGTTGCCGAGTAATATGCAGTGGAAATTTAAAAGAAGAAACAAATCAGCTTAGGTCAGGACAGGAATCCCTAAGTAAGCAACCAGAAGAATTAAAAGAACAAGGGAAGTGTGTGCCCCCAGGATAACGCTCAGATGCTTAACCCTGAAAGTATAGAGTCTGACAATACTCCAAAATCTGACTCTCAATCTAAAATTTGGGAGTTACATAATGAAAAAGAATTGAATTAAAAAAGAAACCATATTCTACCCCAAGCCATCTGTAGAGCAAAGGGGGGTAAAAATTGAACCACCACATGAAAGTATGCCTAATCAGTTTTCTTTGGGATCAGAGAAAACTACAGGCACCCCTAAACAGGATGCCTCAAATGATACAATTTTTAAAAGATGCTGTCCCGGTGTTTAAGGAAGAGGGATCCATGTGCATTATTGATCACATTGAGACCTATGAAAATGCTTTATCAGTTTTAGGCCTAAATGATGACCAATCTAGGATTAATTTCTTACCGTGGGTATTTGAAACCAAACACCGTCCATTCTGCGAAGATGTAAAAAGTCTGTTGGGTAATGCCTGGCAAGCAATTAAAAACGCCTGTCATCTAGGATTTGTCCCACACAAAAATGTTAACGCGGCTAGAGTGGATATACACAATATCACATGTACCAGTGATCAAAGCCCCACCAAAGTTATGGCTGTGCTCAAAGGTGCTGTCCACTTAGCAGAAAAGGAGCCAAGTTATAATAAACTTGGGTTTGAACCCATGTTCTTCGAGGCCCCGCCTACCCACATAAAAGTGAATTTAGCGAAAGACTTCAAAGGGGGGTGTTCACTGGAGTCTTTGGTAAAAGTAACAATTTGTACTCTATCCAACAAACTTGTAAAAACAATAGAAGGCCTGAAAGCCCTATAATGAAATTTGGGGATGAATTTTATGTATCTCCTCAATCATTAGTCTAAAACCAAGAAAAAGATACGCTGATATAGTCAGAGGAGAGATGCTACCGAGTTTCCCCAGCGGGAGACCAATGTCCCCACCCATCAGAAGGGGGAGCAGAGACCACCCTTTAGAGGGGGAGTTCAAAGACCACCTCAGGAGTCTCATCCAAAGGATCCAGACCCGAGGTTTAGGAGAAACTATAGGGTATATCTCCAACGGGTCAGATTTAAACCTAAGGGTAGACACCCTCACCTTTACCAGTGTAATTGGCTTCGGGGGTCTACACGGGTAAATGGAGAGAAACTACAGGGTAGGACACCCCAAAAATCCCCAGAACAATGGGGAACAACTATCCCAGAATCAAGACAATGTTTCTGATGGTGATGTCTGATCAAACTGAGCCAGTAGTCCCCAGAAAGTACAGAAACTGGGTCCCACGACCCAATTCTGATCAGCCTGTAAGCAATACAAAAGCCAAAATGGATCAAATTATGGATATGTTAGTTTCATGCTATACGGAATGTGAATAACACTTCAAGGGGCAAATCCTGTGGCCAGCCCAAGGGCCACAGAGCCTTTTAAGCGCCTATGTTGAAATAAATCAGAGGAATGCACTGAATAAAGATATAGGAAGCAGAGGTTCTAACACAATGTTTTTCCCCAGGTTACAGTAACGAGGATCCTGAAATCCCTACCGGGGGATGGTGGTTGTTGGATATTAATTATTCTCCTATTTTTCAGTGGTCACTTCATTCCTCTGACATAAACAGGTCGCTCCAACAGCCCAATTTCAAGAAGTCCCGAAGACTGTAATTCCAGAGGAAGACCGAATCCTAAAGACATAAATATCAGGAGGCCTAAATGGTTTGATATTTTGGTAAAAGATGAGTCACCCGCATAAGGTAGTTTGATTGCCTCAAATGAGTTGTATTGACACCCCAAAGGGGGGGAGATTTAATCTGTTTTATTCCTCCCAAGTAGGTTGACTATGATAAATATTTTGTTACTGACAAGTGTCACATGTCAAACTGAAATGTCTTTAATTGTTGTTCCAGAACCGCTACAATTAAACTAAAAAAAAAAAATGGTTCTGAAGAACGTAAGATAGTCATTAATATCTGGTAGCCACAGCTATTAATAATTGTCCAAGTTAATGCGCCCTGGAGCTTGGTCTCCCATAGCAAATATGTCATACATTGTCTTGATTTCCAGAGTGTTTAGTTAAAGGACTGATAACACAATGGGAAAGAGGAGGGCTCTGAGCAAGCCCAGGATACCAGCTTGACACTGAGATCTCAAACACAGATCATATACAAGTTTTTTTTACATCTTTTCTCATGGAATCCATTTTCCTTTACAGGAGTAAGATGTCCATGAGCCGGTCAACCGAACCGAGGGTCCAACATGTGTGAAACATCCAGAGAAGGAACCGTATGGGGATCCAGGGACACCACTGATGGCCAGTCTACATGGACAAAACCCACCAGGACGGCCAAGACTAAAGGTGCCCGGAATGATCAATTTCCCGCCAAATGGATGACGGCCCTGAGATGCACACATCGATCACAAACCCATTTTTGTTTTTCAAAGAATTACACCCATCTGCAGATGTCTATACCTCTTCAATATATATATATATATATATCCACAATCCGGATCCATCTTCACAACTCAACTTACAAGGCCCGAGCGAAGCCATATTTCTTCAACCTGTTGCATTGGTGAAGTCTTTCAAACGACTTCCGGCATTTGAACACTTCACAAGGGGGGCTTTGTTGTGAATTCATGAAGAAATACATTTACTATTCCCTGGCAGAGATGAGAGATTTCAGTAGGCCTAACAAAAAGGTGGCTGAACTATAGTTTTTTTTTTTTTATATTTCTTTATTTTTGAAATTTTCATAAGGTTACAAACAGCTATAATTCCTATGCAGACCATTTCACATGATCCTAGATACAACATCATTTCTTATAAAAATTATCTCCCTTTACCCGCCCTCCCCCCCCCCCTACCCACCCCTCTCTCACTCGATCCTCCTCCGTGGGGATCCTTTCAACTAGGATTCCACCATCTTCAAAAAATTTTCAGTTTTAACAAATACCCAGAGACGCCATTTATTCTGATACCTTTCCTCCATATTATCCAGTTTGTACATTGATTCCTCGATAATTCGTATCCTTTCTAATCTTTCCGCCCATTCCCTCATCGAGGGGGGGTCAGGTCTTTTCCATCTTAGCGGTATCAATGATTTGGCAGCATTCAATAAACGGAATCAAGGAATACCCATTCTCTCTCTCTCCTTTATCTATATCATGAAATAAGCAGACCCACGGATCCCTTCTAATCCTTTCCCCTGTTATTTCAAAAATAAATTCAATTACTTTATCCCAAAATGTCTGTATCTTAGGACACAACCACCATATATGAGCAAATGACCCCTCCCCCAAGCAGCCTCTCCAGCATGACCGAGGGGTCGCGCTGCATATTTTATTTCCTTGTTGTGGGGTTATGTACCATCTTGTTAAAAGTTTATATGACATCTCTCGAGTCTGTGCATCTACGGCCACTGAATAGGTTCGTCTTATTATCCTATTTCTATGATAGTCATCCCTTAGAGATCCAATTTCACTTTCCCATTTTTCTAGATAGGGGGGGTAATTTTGCTCTACTCTTTCTATTAGGATTTTATAAAGTTTTGAAATCCTTTTTTCTAGGCAGTGACGGTTCACTAATAGCTTCTCCAATGGTCTTAATTGTTCCTTACCCCGTAATGGCTGTGATAAAGAGTGAATAAAATAATATAATTGATAATATCTCCATTTGTCTAGTGGTTTGTGACCCCATTTCCCTATAATTTCTAGACATGTGCATTCGTTTTCGTCCGAATGCATTTTCGTCCGAATTTCAGCTATTTTCGTTTTCGTTTTGACAAACGATAACGAAAGCACAAAATCCGAAAAACGAAAGATCCGACATAAATAAATGCTTTATTTTCATTTTCATTGTTACAACAGTTCGATATAGAATAGGAGATTCGACATGACTCTGACGATAACAATCTGTCTATAGAACCTGTGGTCGAATGTGCTTAACCTTACCTCTATTAGTCCAAGATTATATAGAGAAAATATTCGACAGAAAAAAGATTTGACAGAGAGAGAAAAGATTCTGCAAGTTACTGTCCTAAAAAGTGTTTTTGGGGGGACCCGGGTCCTGCCCCAGGGGACATGTATCAATGCAAAAAAAAGTTTTAAAAACGGCCGTTTTTTCGGGAGCAGTGATTTTAATAATAATTAAAGTGAAACAATAAAAGTGTAATATTCCTTTAAATTTCGTGGGGGGGGGTTGTCTATAGTATGCCTGTGAAGGGGCGCATGTTTCCCGTGCTTAGAATTGTCCCTGCACAAAGTGTCATTTATGCAGGAAAAAAAGTCCTCCTCCTTAAAATCACTCGCAGCTATTATGAATTGTCGGCTCCCGTAATACAGAGAACACTCATTGAAAGTCATTGATAAAAAAATAAATAAATAAATAAAAAAGCGTGGGGGTCCCCCAAATTCAATTTCCAGGCCCTTCAGGTCTGGTATGGATATTAAGGGGAACCCTGCCTCAAATTTAAGAAAAAATTTGACGTGGGGTTCCCCCTAAATATCCATAACCAGACCCTTCAGGTCTGGTATGGATATTAAGGGGAACCCCGCATCAAATTTAAAAAAAATTTGACATGGGGTTCCCCCTAAAAATCCATACCAGACCCTTTATCCGAGCACGCAACCTGGCAGGCCGCAGGAAAAGAGGGGGGGACGAGAGAGCGGCCCCCCCTCCCTCCTGAACCGTACCAGGCCACATGCCCTCAACATTGGGAGGATGCTTTGGGGGTCCGTGACCCCTCAAAGCACCTTGTCCCCATGTTGATGAGGACAAGGGCCTCATCCCCACAACCCTGGCCGGTGGTTGTGGAGGTCTGCGGGCGGGGGGCTTATCAGAATCTGGAAGCCCCCTTTAACAAGGGGACCCCCAGATCCCGCCCCCCCCCCTGTTTGAAATGGTAAGGGGGTACAAAAGTACCCCTACCATTTCACAAAGAAAGTGTAAAAAATGGTTAAATAAAACAAACACACTTTTGAAAAATTCCTTTATTAAAAATAAAAAAAAGATTCCAGCGGCGGTAATCCACTCTTGCTATCCAGCGACGGATGGTCAGCTCTCCATCGATGTCTAATGTCATCCAGCGCAGCGCAGCATCCTTCTTCTGTCTCCGTGGAGGAGACACTACAGACATTCCGGCGGCTTGACGTTTCTTATATAGGGTGGGCGGTGCCACCCGTCACCTGACCCCGCCCCCCTCTGACGCAAGGGGAAACCCGGGGTTCCCTGTGACGTAGGGGTGACCCGCACCCCTCTGATGTAACACAGGCAGGTTTCCGTTACATCAGAGGGGGGCGGGGTCACCCATACATCACGGGGAACCCCGGGTTTCCCCTTGCGTCAGAGGGGGGCGGGGTCAGGTGACGGGTGGCCCCGCCCTCCGTATATAAGAAACGTCAGCGCCGGAATGCCTCCAGTGTATCCGTGGAGGAGACAGAAGAAGGACGAAGGATTCGCTGCGCTGCGCTGGATGACATTAGACATCGATGGAGAGCTGACCGTCCGTCGCTGGATAGCAAGAGTGGATTACCGCCGCTGGAATCTTTTTTTTTATTTTTAATAAAGGAATTTTTAAAAAGTGTGTGTTTTATTTAAACCTTTTTTACACTTTCTTTGTGAAATGGTAGGGGTACTTTTGTACCCCCTTACCATTTCAAACAGGGGGGGGGCCGGGATCTGGGGGTCCCCTTGTTAAAGGGGGCTTCCAGATTCTGATAAGCCCCCCGCCCGCAGACCTCCACAACCACCGGCCAGGGTTGTGGGGATGAGGCCCTTGTCCTCATCAACATGGGGACAAGTTGCTTTGAGGGGTCACGGACCCCCAAAGCATCCTCCCAATGTTGAGGGCATGTGGCCTGGTACGGTTCAGGAGGGAGGGGGGGCCGCTCTCTCGTCCCCCCCTCTTTTCCTGCGGCCTGCCAGGTTGCGTGCTCGGATAAAGGGTCTGGTATGGATTTTTAGGGGGAACCCCACGTCAATTTTTTTTTTAATTTGACGCGGGGTTCCCCTTAATATCCATACCAGACCTGAAGGGTCTGGTTATGGATATTTAGGGGGAACCCCACGTCAAATTTTTTCTTAAATTTGAGGCAGGGTTCTCCTTAATATCCATACCAGACCTGAAGGGCCTGGTAATTGAATTTGGGGGACCCCCACGCTTTTTTTTATTTATTTTTTTATTTATTTATTTATTTATTTATTTATTTTTTTATCAATGACTTTCAATGAGTGTTCTCTGTATTACGGGAGCCGACAATTCATTATAGCTGCGAGTGATTTTAAAGGACTTTTTTTCCTGCATAAATGACACTTTGTGCAGGGACAATTCTAAGCACGGGAAACATGCGCCCCTTCACAGGCATACTATAGACAACCCCCCCCCCCTACGAAATTTAAAGGAATATTACACTTTTATTGTTTCACTTTAATCATTATTAAAATCACTGCTCCCGAAAAAACGGCCGTTTTTAAAACTTTTTTTTGCATTGATACATGTCCCCTGGGGCAGGACCCGGGTCCCCAAACACTTTTTAGGACAGTAACTTGCAAATTAGCCTTTAAAATTAGCACTTTAGATTTTGAACGTTGGAGTCCCATAGACTTTAATAGGGTTCTAAAGTATGCTATATAGTTAGCTCCGTCGAATCTTCTTTATACATTCGACAGACACCATAAGCCTTCCAAGACAGATTCGACCGTAATTCATGTGGATTTTCGGACGAATGCAATTTTTGAACGAAAAACGAAATAAATAAAAACGAATTTCGGGAGTAACTAAATAAATTAAGTTTTCAGACGAAAACGAAATTCCGAAACGAAATATTTTACTCTGCACATGTCTAATAATTTCCTCATATGTGCACATCCTATTACCTTCCATCACCTCCTGTAATTTAATATTGTTTTTCTTAACCCAACTACTATAATATAAATATTCCTCTTGACCAGGGATAAAAAATTTCGTGTCCAATAGTGGCATTAATGGTGAGTTGTGTTCCCAGTTATGTCGCTTATTTATTATATCCCATATCTGAAATAAATTTTTTGTGAGTGTGTTTGTGCTAAGACCTAATTCTCTGTGTTTTGCAGGAATCCATACTATTTCCCCTAATTCCCTGCTACTTAACTTAATTTCTAGTTCAACCCAATCCTTTCCCTTTTTATTATGTATCCAATCTGGTATTCGTGAAATTGCTATAGCCTCATAATATTTTTGGAGGTCCGGCATTGCCAGGCCACCCCTATCTTTACTTCTTATCAGGGAGTTCCGTGCCACCCTCGCCGTTTTTTTTCCATATAAATCTATTAATCAAGGTTTTTAATTTATTTAGGTAGACCTGTGGTAAAACTATTGGGATCATTTGGCATGTATAGGTGAAAATTGGCAAGATGAACATTTTGACTACATTTATTCTCCCTGTCCATGATAGAACTTTATGTTGACACCTTTCCAAATGTTGTTTAATTTTATTTAGTATGGGAATATAGTTGGCCTCAAAGAGATCACTCATCTCCGAAGTCAATCTTATTCCCAAATATGCCAATTCCCTCCCACACCATCTAAAGGGGAGTTTGGATTGGAGGATACTCTGCTCAGTTATGGGCAAATTTAAATTCAAAATTTCAGATTTAGATATGTTAACCTTAAAATTAGAGACCTTCCCATAATTTGATAATTCTTCCATTATTGCTGGTATGGAAGACCCGGGGTTGGCAATATAAAGCAAAAGGTCGTCCGCAAATGCTGCAACCTTGAACTCCCTCTCAGCAGCCCATATCCCTTGGATGTTTCGGTTCGACCTAATGTTCAACAGCAGGGGTTCAAGTGATAATATAAATAATATTGGGGACAGCGGGCAACCCTGTCTTGTCCCGTTGAACAACTCAAGGGGACAGGACAGGGTCCCATTTACTCTTATTTTAGCCCTAGGGTGGGTATATAGGGCTTCTATCCAGCCCCTCATCCGCTCCTTCAATCCATACCTTTCTAGGACTTCAAACAGGAACCCCCACCCCACCCTGTCAAATGCCTTTTCCGCATCAATTGACATGAGTACCGTGGGGGTCCCCCGTCTAACAGCTTCTTGGGATAACATAATGGTCTTTAGTGTGTTATCCCGACCTTCTCTCCCTTCAATAAATCCAACCTGATCCTGCCGTATCCACTCTGGCACATGCGGTCCTAATCTTTCAGCGATAATTTTTGCAAACAGTTTAATATCTGAATTTAGTAAGGAGATTGGCCTATAGCTTTCTACTGCCGTTGGGTCCTTTCCCTCTTTCAAGATCAGGACCACATGTGTCAAGAGTGTTTCTTCACGAAATTTTTCGCCCCTCCCTACTGCATTAAAATAGTCGCATAATTTTGGGACTAGCTGTTTTTGGAATTGCTTATAATAGGAGATCGGGAAACCATCGGGCCCCGGGCAGCCTCCCTTAGCTGTATTTTTAATCGCCCACTCAACCTCCCCCCTTGTTATTGGGGCTTCTAGTGCTTCCATTTCTAACTGCTTGGCTCTAGGGATATCTATCTGATTTAAGTACCCCTTTATTTCCGCCCTAACTCGATCCTCTGCCTTATCCTGTTGCTCGATATTGTAAAGGCCCCGATAATATGTAAAAAATGTATTCACAATATCATCTGGCATATTTTGTAAATCCCCCTCGGCATTCTTTACTTTTGGAATGAAAGTTCTATTTTTCTTTTCCTTCACCCTCCTAGCCAACCATTTACCTGATTTATTCCCCCATTGGTACCTTTCTCTTCCCAAAATATGGTAGGCCATTCTCCTATCCTGCTCCAGGCAATCATCTAACTCTCGTCTTTTTGTTATTAAATCTTGGGTATCCCGAATCCCCCCTGGTCGCCCCATCTGTTCCAGTCTCTGAATTTCTTCGTACAATAGGGTTTTCTTCCTCTCCCTCTCTTTTTCCCTGCGCCAATCCCTATTAATGCTCCTCTAACAACTGCCTTATGCGCTTCCCATATTACTGGGCTGGAGGTTTCCGGGATATCATTCAAACTAAAAAATTGTACAATCTCTTGCTCAATCCTTTCTACTGTCTCTTTATCCTGTATTAGAGATTCATTCAGTCTCCAATTCCCCATCGGTCCACGGTCCCCCCCAATCTCAAGCTGGATCAGCACAGGTGCATGATCTGACACTGTTATCTTTATTTCCGCCTTCCTAAGCACCCTTAAAAATGAGTGTTCCAAAAAAATATAGTCTATTCGGGAAAAGGAACCGTGGACCGAGGAGAAATATGTATAGTCCCTGTCCTTTGCATGCAGTATTCTCCAGGTATCATATAGCTGATATGCAGTCAGCGCCCTTAAAAACATTCTCTGTTTATGTTCAGAAATCCTGGGGCCCACCCCTGTAGTATCCATTCTAGGGTTCATACTCCAATTGAAATCCCCTGCCAGGATTAGTTTCCCTTCTTTAAAATCTTCTATTTTATTCAATACTTTCTTCAGGAATCTTCCCGTAATTCTTATTTGGGGCATAGATACTAACAATTGTACATTTAAGATTAAACAGTTTGCCCTTTAAACACAGGTATCGGCCCTCCGGATCCACTAGTCGCTCATCTAGAACAAATTTCATCGTTCTACTAAAGCCTATCGCAACCCCTCTCGAAAAGGGGAATGGGGAATCCCCGTAAAACCACAACGGAAAACTAATCGAATTCAGTCTAACCCCAGAAGTGCATGTTATATGCGTCTCTTGTAGGCATACTACATTTGCATCCATATATTGCAGTTCATCATTTATCCTATATCTTTTCCTTTTTGAATTTAACCCCCTAACATTATAAGTAATAACATTAAGAACTACCATGCCTCTCTACCCCGGGGTAATTCCCCCTCTTTTTTTTTTCCTTTCCTTTCCCCCTCGTTTACCTTTCCTTTTTGAGCGTCTAGTGGATCCAGTGGTGCCCATCCCCGCTAACCCCTTGGGGGGACCGAGTGAGAGTCCCAAAAAACAACCAAAAACCCTCCCCCCCTGTCCTATAACGGAACGTCTCGTAAGACTGGATAGGACACCCCCCTTCCCGTTAAGCCTATGGCATTGGTGGGCCGATCTTTGTGTTCGCCTCACCCCCATAGTATCCCTGGGGCTCAGACCCTTATACGCCCGAAGCCCCCACACTCCCCCGCTCTCAGCATGGCCTATTAATTCACCTTAATTCCAGTAATCTATTTTCGGCTCCGGCTATTTGGTTGACTCTGCCATTTACTCCCCTGGGTACTATTCCCCCCGCCCCCCAGTACATCCTCAACTCCCTATTCTATCTTCGGGGCGGGGTGTATGCTTAACTGCTCGCAAAATTCTGGGAGGTCTTCAGGGAAACGTAGGACTGCAGATCGTCCCTCTTTCTTCCCTATGAGGCATGCAGGAAATCTCCATTGATATGGGATGTCCGCCGCTCTCAATAATTCAGTGAGTGGTTTTAGGCATCTCCTTCTACCCAGTGTCTCACCCGCTAAGTCAGGGTAAATCTGCAGTTCCGTCCCCTCATAGACCACCCCAGACTGTGTTCTCCCTCTGTTCATAACTTGCATTTTATCTGCAACATTATGAAATCTCACTATAACGTTTCGAGGTGCTTCTGTTCTAATCCCCCGGGGTCGAGTTATTCTATGTATTCTATCAATTTTCAGTGGGGCTGAATCTTCCTTGTCCAATAGAGGGTTAAAAATCTGTTGGGCTATCTCCTCAAGGGCGGACCCGCTATGTGTCTCAGGGAGACCTTTTATCCGTATATTCTTCCTTCTACTTCTATTTTCTAGGTCCTCCAACTTGTATCTGATTATTCTATTTGAACTCCGGAGGGCTGTTATCTGCTCTAAGATTCCTTCCATCTTACACTCTTGAGTTTCCACTCTATTTTCTATCTCCTCCACTCTCCCCAAGACCAAACCTATATCGCTTCTTATTGTTGCTATATCCGCCCTTAAGGAGATCTCCATTCTTGAGAACATCTCAGAAAGCATCTCCCTGATTTGTGGGGGCTGGGGGGTCTCTTTATGGCTGTCCAAAACCACTTCTTCTGCCTCTCTATTACCCATCTCTACCTCTCCCCGAGGGTTATTCTGACCTACCTCTTCATTCTGCGGGTTTACTGCGCTTTTTTTTTTAAGCTCACTTGACTTTATGGCAGGATTTTTTACCCCCCTACCTTCTTCCCCCTTCTGCCTACTAGGGCCCGCACGAGTTAGTTTTTCTGTTCTGGGGCTACCCAACCCTTCATCCTCTCTTATGCTGGAATTTGCAGCCAGATATTTTTGGATTCCGACCGGACTTGTAGCCGGGGTGATCGTCTTATTTACTTTACCTGCCTTACCCCTCATTTTGGGAAAACCAAAACCCCCCTCTCCTTATCTATCAATCACTAGGGGTTTCTCTTTACTCCTTCCCCCCTAATCCAATATACCTCCCTCCCGGACCATTAGAGATCTCCAGGGGTCTGAAACCACTCACAGTAAGGCCCAGTAAGAACAAAAATACCTACAACGGTAGCTAGCTTACTTTCGGGAGAAAAAAAAAAAAAAAAAGGGGGGAGAGCAGAGTGGGGCCCAATTCAACTGCTTTCCACACCACAGGTAAATCCTCTTGACCAAACAATAACATGCATCTCAAGCAGTTTCACCTATAGTGCATAAACAGCGTAGGGCTATTAATTATTAATATCATTACAGCTGTGACACTGAGTTCATTTTACATTTAAAGATGAATTATCCCACTCTAACACCAAAAAAAAAAAAACGAAAAAAACGACAAACAAAAAAAAAAGGAAATTAATATCATCAGATATGTCCAGACCTTTAGCTATTAAATGTTGGCAGGCGAAACATTCAAGCAACCAGGGAGAAGTTTTTTTTTAAAAAAGTTTTTCCTGCAAAGGTATCTCTTGCGTAAGATATTAAAAAATCAAAAAGCTTCCGATACCTATTGTTCACAACCGCACAGCCTTCCTCCTTTGACCATAAAGATACGTATCCGCTTGGTTTTTTGTATTTAAAACAAAAGGAGAAAAAGAAGCAGGGAGGGATTAGCAGATAGAACAGGTTCCAGCGGCAAACAAATTGTTACTTTTCTTTTCCTCTTCTTATCCCTTTTCCCTTCCCCTCTCAGCTTACACCTATAGCCTGGCTACAGCCGGATTGGGGTATACGGGAGAGATACTATCCTTCAGGGTGCACATTCAGGAACATCCAAAAACATCCAGGAACAACCTTCTTATTCCCAATAAGGGGGGGGGGGGTAAGCACAGGTAAGCCCAAACTATAGCCAAGAGATATACACCTTCTTATCTGGTATGCTGTCCTGTATACTGTCCTTAGCCGCTTCCAGCTTTGGGTTGCCCCTGCCCCCGTCTGAGCGCTTGTCTTACCGCAATTCCACCATCATGGACCGACCGCAGAACGCCGCCAGGCACATACGCAGCACCACGGATCCACAGCTCCTTTTCTAGCACCAGGTTCCAGATTCAGCTGTCTTCTGGTTAGGGGATCTCCCTCGCTGCGGGATAGGCATCTGTCAGACCTTCCACCAATTCACTGCTCCAAATAAAGGCTGGCTGTAAGCGTTCGTCCCAGCGTTCGTCCCGACCGCGCCTGCAAGCTGACTAGGGAAGATCTCAGAGACCGCCAGAGCCTAGTTTAAAACGGCGCGGCATTGCTGGAACTCTCCGTGGGCCGATAGCGTTGAACTTAGCCCAGCATCGAGAGCGCGAGGAGAGGGAGACAGAGCGAGGTTCTCGGGAGATCCGGCGTGCGGCCGCTCCTACGTCATGGCGCTCCGCCCCCCTTCCAGCCGGCTGAACTATAGTTTTGATATTATTGAACTGTGACCTCTTGGAGAACTTGAAAAAGCAAAGACAAGATCTCACAGGTTTTTCCAAATGTTAAAGGGATTAGCTACCTTTTAAAGTTCTACAAGTCTGTATTGAGAAATGTGTGGCCTGAACAAAATGGATGTTTGGTCACAAACACCAGAAAAAAATATCTTCTCTCGCTCCTTGAATGGTCAAAGAAGGCCATGCAAATATATATGTCAAGGTTTGAGCTATACTTAGGAGTACCTGTGACCAACAGCCATTAAACCTGAATGACCAGAACAAATATCCCATTGTCTCAGAAAGTGATAATAAGCCAAGTAGTCAGTATTGTCCTAGCTTCTCATGAGACAATGGCAGGAGAGATTTACATGCTAGGATGACAACAGTTATAAAAACCGAGAGTCAAATGACGGGTGTATATATCTGAGGTGTTGTGTCACAATATTGGAGTAAGATTCATATACCAGTATCATCCATATTTTTCTAAGCCATTCAAATTCTATATAGGTCACAACAAGGAGATATTGTGGTTTGGTATCTAGTGATCTGGGGAACTTTGTCATGGAGAGATTATATATGAAAGTGTGATCATAAGTAGAAGTGTTTTAGCAACGAATTAGTATTATGAAAAACAATCATGATTATAACTGTATAAGAAATTAACCTATGTTTAGATAAACAAATATTGATTGGATACCCGAATTATACATGTATCCATATAGATAATTGTATGTGATCTTGTTTGATATAATATAACCTGTGTCCTTTATAAATGGACTAAAGATTAACAGATATACATTGATATACATATATATCACCATTTTATGCAAGTGATTATTCAAATTATGTTAAGCGTATTTTATATTATACTACCATTCCTGAACACTCGAGATATATTTGTTGGAACATATATAAACAACGAACGCATATTATAGAAATAAAAATATTAAGTTAACCACTTTCAGACCGGACCATTTTGCTGGTAAATGACCAGAGGTCTTTTTACACTTTGGCACTGCGCTGCTTTAACTGGTAATTGCGCGGTCATGCAATGTTGTACCCAAACGAAATTTGCGTCCTTTTCTTCCCATAAATAGAGCTTTCTTTTAAAGGTATTTGACTGATTCTGCGATTTTTTTTATTTTTTGCGATATAAACGTAAAAAGACCGCAAATTTTGAAAAAAAATGATATTTTCTACTTTTTGTTATTAGAAAAATCCAATAAACTCAATTTTAGTCATACATTTAGGCCAAAATGTATTCAGCCACATGTCTTTGGTAAAAAAAAAGTCAATAATTGTATATTTATTGGTTTGCGCAAAAGTTGTCACATCTACAAACTAAGGTACATTTTCTGGAATTTACGCAGCTTTTATTTTATGACTGCCTATCTCATTTCTTGAGGTGCTAAAATGGCAGGGCAGTACAAAACCCCCCCAAATGACCCCATTTTGGAAAGTAGACACCCTAAGGAAATTGATAAGAGGCATGTTGAGCCCATTGAATATTTTATTTTTTTGCCGCAAGCGATTGAATAATGACAAAAAAAAAAATTTTTTTTTTTTTTTACACAAAGTTGTCACTAAATGATATATTGCTCACACATGCCATGGTTATATGTGGAATTGTACCCCAAAATACATTCTGCTGCTTCTCCTGAGTACGGGGATACCACATGTGGTCGACTTTTTGGAAGCCTAGCCGCGTACGGGGCCCCGAAAGCCAAGCACCGCCTTCAGGATTTCTAAGGGCATACATATGTCATTTTACTCCTCACTACCTATCACAGTTTTGAAGGCCATAAAATGCCAAGATGGCACAAAATCCCCACAAATGACCCCATTTTAGAAAGTAGACACCCCAAGCTATTTGCTGAGAGGCATGTTGAGTCCATGGAATATTTTATATTTTGCCACAAGTTGCGGGAAAATGACAAACTTTATAAATTTTTCACAAAGTTGTCACTAAATGATATATTGCTCACACATGCTATGGGCATATGTGAAATTACACCCCAAAATAAATTCTGCTGCTTCTCCCGAGTACGGGGATACCACATGTGTGGGATTTTTTGGGAGCCTAGCCGCGTACGGGGCCCCGAAAACCAAGCACCGCCTTCAGGCTTTCTAAGGGCATACATTTTTAATTTCACGCCTCACTACCTATTACAGTTTTGAAGGCCATAAAATGCCAAGATGGCACAAAACCCCCACAAATGACCCCATTTTAGAAAGTAGACACCCCAAGCTATTTGCTGAGAGGCATGTTGAGTCCATGGAATATTTTATATTTTGCCACAAGTTGCGGGAAAATTACAAACTTTTATTTTTTTTTATTTTTTTTTCACAAAGTTGTCACTAAATGATATATTGCTCACACATGCCAGGGACATATGTGAAATGACACCCCAAAATAAATTCTGCTGCTTCTCCTGAGTACGGGGATACCACATGTGTGGGACTTTTTGGGAGCCTAGTCGCGTACGGGGCCCCAAAAACCAAGAACCGCCTTCAGGATTTCTAAGGGTGTAAATTTTTGATTTTACACCTCACTACCTATCACAGTTTTGAAGGCCATAAAATGCCAAAATAGCACAAAACCCCCCAAAATGACCCCATTTTGGAAAGTAGACACCCCAAGCTATTTGCCGAGAGGCATGGTGAGTATTTTGCAGCTCTCATTTGTTTTTGAAAATGAAGAAAAAAAAAAATAATGTCATATTTTTTTTCCTTTTTTCAATTTTCAAAACTTTGTGACAAAAATGAAGGTCTGCAAAATACTAACCATACCTCTCGGCAAATAGCTTGGGGTGTCTCCTTTCCAAAATGGGGCCACTTGGGGGGATTTTGTGCTATCTGGGCATTCCATGGCCTCCGAAACTGTGATAGGCAGTGAGGAATGAAAATCTAAAATTTACACCCTTAGAAATCCTGAAGGTGGTGCTTGGATTTTGGGGTACCGTACGCGGTTAGGCTCCCAAAAGGTCTCACACTTGTGGTATCCCCGTACTCAGGAGAAGCAACAGAATGTATTTTGGGGTGTAATTTTACATATAACCATGGCATGTTTGAGCAATATATCATTTAATGACAACTTTGTGCAAAAAAAAAAAAAAATATAATAATAATGTATTTTTTTCCACAACTTTTGTCAAAATATAAAATATTCCATGGACTCGACCTGCCTCTCAGCAAATAGCTTGGGGTGTCTACTTTCTAAAATGGGGTCATTTGGGGGGGTTTTGAACTGTCCTGGCATTTTATGCACAACATTTAGAAGCTTATGTCACACATCACCCACTCTTCTAACCACTTGAAGAAAAAGCCCTTTCTGACACTTCTTGTTTACATGAAAAAATATTTTTTTTTGCAAGAAAATTACTTTGAACCCCCAAACATGAAGTGTTTTTTTAAAGCAAAAGCCCTACCGATTAAAATGGTGGGTGTTTCATTTTTTTTTTTCACACGGTATTTGCGCAGCGATTTTTCAAACGCATTTTTTGGGGAAAAAACACACTTTTTTTATTTTAATGCACTAAAAATCACTATATTGCCCAAATGTTTGATGAAATAAAAAATATGATCTTAGGCCGAGTACATGGATACCAAACACGACATGCTTTAAAATTGCGCAGAAACGTGCAGCGGCGACAAACTACGTACATTTTTAAAAGCCTTTAAATGCCTTTACAGGTGACCACTTTAGATTTACGGAGGAGGTCTACTGCTAAAATTAGTACCCTCGATCTGACCTTCGTGGTGATACCTCACATGCATGGTGCAATTGCCGTTTACATATGCCACCAGACCAACGCTTGTGTTCCACGTTGCGCCTTAGCAGGGGGGGACAGGGGTGTTTTTTTTTATTTATTTTTTTTTTATTATTTTTTTTGCTTTTTTATTTTTTTTTTAAACTGTTCCTTTCATTTATATATATTTTTTTTATGATTTTTATTGTTATCTCAGGGAATGTAAATATCCCCTATGATTGCAATAGGTAGTGACAGGTACTCTTTTTAAAAAAAATTAGGGTCTATCAGACCCTAGATCTCTCCTCTGTCCTCAAAGCATCTGACCACACCAAGATCGGTGTGATAAAATGCTTTCCCAATTTCCCAATGGCGCTGTTTACATCCCGCAAAATCTAAGTCATGAAATGCTCGTAGCTTCCGGTGTCTTAGGCCATAGAGATGATTGGAGCCATTCTGGTCTCTGATCAGCTCTATGGTCAGCTGGCGGAACCACCGGCTGCATTCTCAGGTTCCCTGTTGGGACAGGAGAGCCTGAGAAAACCATGGAAGATGGTGCGGGGGGGGGGGGGGACATTCCCTCCCACTGCTTGTAAAAGTAGTCTAGAGGCTAATTAGCCGCTAGGATTGCTTTTACATAAAAGCCGACCGCTGGCTGAAAAGAATGATACCAAGATGATACCTAAACCTGCAGGCATCATTCTGGTATAAGCACTCAAAGTCCCGCAACATACCAGTATGTTGCTGGAACTGGTTGGGCATATATTGTATTTTTTTTTTCATGCAGCCTGTGGGCTGAACGAAAAAAAAATATTGATCGGTGGGTATGCCCACCATTAGATACCACCCTTCATCCACCCACTTTCTAATGGTGGGCATACATGCACCATTTATATATGCCGAAGCATGGGGGCATCCTCCCGCAAAAGGTAGGAGCAGATCGCTCCTCCACCCCTTATGCCCCCATGCTTCGGCATATATGCTCTTTTTTAACTGTGGTGGTGAAATCACCCCCGACAGTGCTGGAGTCGCGGCTTTATGTATCATGGGAGCAAACGCTGTTGCTGTCAAGATAAATAAATCCGCTCTGCAGCAGAATGGCGTACCTGCTAAGCAAATGATGGTTAACAATAAAACAAAGTAACATTACAGTATAACAGTAGGACTTACCATACCTGCAAAGCAAATACAAAAAAAATCGCAAAAAATAACACATTTAACACAATCTGTGCCTAAAATATATATATGCCGAAGCATGGGGGCATCCTCCCGCAAAAAAGTTATGCCGCGTACATACATTCAAACTTTTCCACGGGCAAGCCCTCCGTCGGAATTTTGACTGTATGTACGTGGCATTAGGAACAAAATCGCTCCTCCACCCCTTATGCCCCCATGCTTCGGCATATATGCTCTTTTTTAACTGTGGTGGTGAAATCACCTCCGACAGCGCTGGAGTCGTGGCTTTACGTATCGTGGGAGCAAACGCTGTTGCTGTCAAGATAAATAAATCCACGCTACAGCTGAATGGCGTACCTGAAAACAAAAAATGGTTAACAATAAAACATTGCAGAATAGAATACAGTACAAAGGAGCAGAACAATAGAGAGAGAATAGAGAGAGAGAGAGAACAATAAAACGACAACTATTTTTGGTTTTTTTATTTTATATTTTTTTTGGTTTTTTTGGTTTTTTACTTTTTTTTTAACACTTTTTTATGTAACTTTAACACTTCTGTTGTAACGGTTCCAGCGGTTTGGGTCTCTCAAAATGTGATGGCATCTTGGGAGACCCTGTGAACGTGTGCCTAGCTTGTGCAATGCTGTACCCTACGCTAATACTCAACTAGTTCATGGTAGCGTTCAAAACACTCACCCTGACAAAGACCAGGCTGGCCAGGACAGCGGGGACAATAAGAACGGGTGTCACGCCTAAATCCGCGCTTTCTGCAGACACGACATTTTCTTTGGGGGGCTCGTTGGGTAGGGGTACTCGGGAGGACATAAGAATAATGCCTCTCATGCAGCCGGCTTACTGCATCTGGTAGGGGAAGGTGAGGTGGAGCACCGCCTGGATACAGAAGGGCTCTGACGATATCCTCCTGGAATTTGAGGAAGGATCCAGTCCGTCCTGAAGCTTTGTGTAGTACATAAGCATTCAGTATAGCCAATTGGAATAAATAAACAGACACTTTTTTGTACCAGCGTCTGGACTTACGGGCAACTAGATACGGCGCCAACAACTGGTCATTGAGGTCCACCCCTCCCATGTTAAGGTTATATTTGTGGACACAGAGGGGTTTCTCCACAATACCAGTCGCCGTAGAAATTTGGACCGTCGTGTCTGCATGAAGGGAGGTAAGAACGAAAACATTCTTATTATCCCTCCACTTCATAGCGAGCAAATTATTACTGCGCAAGCAGGCTCTCTCCCCCAGCCTAAGACGGGACTCTACAAGCCGCTGGGGAAAGCCCCGGCGATTAGGTCGCACGGTGCCACATGCTCCAATCTGATGATCAAACAAGTGACTAAACAGTGGCACGCTTGTGTAATAATTGTCCACGTACAAGTGGTACCCCTTTCCGAATAAGGGTGACACCAAGTCCCACACTATCTTGCCAGCGCTTCCTATGTAGTCAGGGCAGTTCTCCGGCTCTACGTGACTATCTCTTCCCTCATAAACCATGAAACTACGTGTATAGCCTGTGGCCCTGTCACAGAGCTTATACATCTTGACCCCGTATCTGGAACGCTTGTTGGGGACGTATTGTTTGAATGACAAGCGACCAGAAAATTTAATCAGGGACTCATCAACGCAGACAACTTGATCGGGAGTAAACAAGGCTGCAAAACGTTGGTTGAAGTGGTTTATGAGGGGCCGAATTTTGTAGAGCCGATCGTGCTCAGGGTCTCCACGAGGACGACAGAGTTCATTGTCGCTGAAGTGCATGAACCGCAAAATCATCTCGTATCGTGCCCTGGACATGGAAGCAGAGAACACGCGCATATGGTGAATTGGGTCAATGGACCAATATGACCGCAACTCACTCTTTTTGGTTATGCCCATGTTGAGGAAGAGGCCCAGAAAGATTTTAAATTCGGAAACCGTAACTGGTTTCCATTGTCTGGCAAGGGCGGACTGGGGAATAGTGGCGATGTGTTGAGCAGCGTACAAATTGGTTTGGTCCACAATAGATCTAAAGAGATCTTCGGTGAAAAACAGTGAGTAAAAGTCAAGTGTCGTAAAATCAACTGTTTCCACGTTAATGCCAGGTTGGCCAGTGAATGGGGGAAGTACGGGTTCTGCAGAAGTGGTGGGCACCCAAATAGGATTGGCGAATTCTGCAGGAAGGGCACTATGGGTACGACGGGCCTGTCTTTGTCTTCTTGGTGGCAGCGGGACACTACTTGTGCTTGCCACCTCGCCAGCTTGAACTGCACTTATGGGACTCGCCACGTCACCACGTGTTACTGCAGTGCTGGATGTAGGTCCAGGGTGTACTAGGCCGCTGGTGCTTGCCAGTTCACCAGAAGGATGAGCGGCTCTAGTACGTCTCTGCTCCATACGAGTGACCTGCGGTTCCTGCACCTCAACAACAGAATACATACGGGATTGGGCACACCTGTTCTTAGCAGCGGCCTCATCTCCGTCGTCAGAGCTATCTGTCATGGAGCCGCTGTCCTCTACAGGATCGTATTCTGAGCCTGAATCTGACAGATGAGTGACGTCCTCTTCACTATCTGTCATGCTCAGAAACGTGTAGGCCTCATCACTAGTGTACCTTCGCTTTGCCATTTTGGGCTCTAAATTTAGGGGTACACTAGTGAGACTCACAGGTAAAAAAGCACCTAGCCTGTCAGCGACTGTTTCAAAACGCTACAAAAAAAACTGTTAGCGATCGCAGGGATCAAGCCTGACTCTGCGAACACTGCAGTTATGTGTGTTGTGTTTTGTAAGTGACAGTGATCGATCGATACTGCACTTGGGTGGGCTGGGCTGGGCTTGGCGGAGGGGCTAAACGCAGGTGCTAGCGGGTATCTGGGCTGATCCCGCTAACAATGCGTTTTGGGAAACCTAAAATGCTGGCAACGCTAATATATATCTGATCAGATACTATATTACTAAGGGAGGTGTATGCTTTGCGCGTGGGTGTTAGCGGTACTGGCACTAACCTGACGCTGGGGCGACGCAGGCCTTATCTGACCCTAAAAAACTTATATCACCCGCCGGGTGATCAGGGGGTTAAACCTTTATTAGGTAATAAATGGCGGGTGCCCTGAAACAAAAAAAAAATAACTAACCAACCAGCGTCACCTGTAACAGTTATATGGTGATCACTGGTGAAAGGGTTAACTGGGGGGCAATCAGGGGGCTATGCGGTAGTATATGGGGGTCCCTGACGCTATAAAAAGCTGCGGCGAACCCAAATACTTACCTGCCTATCTAGGGTCACCTGTGACACTAATACAGCGATCAGAAAAAAATCGCTTATTAGTGACACTGGTGACGGGGGGTGATCACGGGGTTAAACCTTTATTGGGGGGGTTAGGGGGGCACCCTAGAGCTAAAGGGGGCTAGCCCTAACTGCCCTAACAGTTATTACAGTCACAAATGACACCAATGCAAAAAAAAAAAAAAAAAAAAAAAAAAAAAATAATGCACTTGGTGTCACTGTGACTGGGGGGGGCAGGGGTGATTGGGGGGTGATTGGGGGTGATCAGGGGGGTGAAAAGTGTGCCTGGCGTGTTCTACTGTAAGTGTAGTGTTGGGTGCAACTTACCGATCCTCTCTCCTCCGTGCCGGAACGAAAAAGACCGACACGAGGAGAGATTACTTCACTTCCTCTCCTGTGTTTACATTACAGGAGAGGAAGTGATGTCACCGAGCATTTTCATTCGTCGGGAGCGATCGCGAGGGGGTGGCCATGAATGAATGGCCGTCCCCTCGTCCGGGATCGCTCCCGAACGAATACCGACCGCCGCAGGCACCGGGCGGGGGCCCGATCGGGCCCCCGACCCGCGGGAGGCAAGGGACGTACATGTAAGCCCTTATGCCTGCCCGTGCCATTCTACCGACGTACATCGGTGTGCGGCGGTCGGCAACTGGTTAAAGAAATAAAACACCAAACACATGTGAGACACCTGGTGGTGGAAGGTGCTATTAATTTAAAATCACGAGACTACTGGGAAAGGTGATCATTAAGTCTGCCTGCCAATAGGAAAGGGACACATACCCTCTGGGCAGAACTTAGTATAATGTTATGATCTTTTTGTTTAAGAGGATATTTAAGAAACTAGAAAGATGGTCATAGGAGAAAGGAAAAGAAAGAAAGCTCGGAGGAGAGCTGGGGGGAGAGTCAGGGGGAAGCTTAGGGACCCCCCCTGAGAAGGGACACTGGAAGACATGCATGAATACACATTTTTACATTCATGAAGATCCCTGCTCCTTGGAACTCGGAGGTCACACAAAGTAATTCCTCTGTAAGAGAATCCATGTTGAAAGCCACGGCAGCCATCTTAAAATTCCTGGTAACCAACAATCCACACTAGTAGCCAATCGGAATGGGTAAATATACCACATTGATAAGTATATGTTTATCATCTATTCTATGTTCTCTTAAATATTGTTGTTGTTGTTTGTTTTTTTTTTTTTTTTTTTTTTGAATATTCTATTGAAAATATTTCTCCCGAATCAATAACTGCCTGTTAGATTTTTGTCTAAATTTAATTTTTCATTATAAATTTATTTTTGCATAGATGCCAATTTTATTGACAAACAAATGTCTAATTTATTTCACATTGTTAACCAATTAATTACCTGCAGTATAGTAACGGTTGGATGTGTGAAATACAGACATTCTGTTTAATTGTCAATTATCAAAAGTTATTGATTCTACCGAGAAGTGATAATTGTGTCCAAGGTACTACTATGCCCAGTTTGAGGGTGTTTCCAGTAATTGTCAAAATGATCAAGTAATGCAATCTGTGTTTTAATATTTCATGTAAATATTTGTCTTTTGTCAACCAATAAATGTAACTATTTTGTATGATCACTCGTCTCCGTAAATACATTTCACATATATAGACTGTGTCATATAGACTGATTCTGTATCTTAAAAATATCTTTGTTTAAAAATTACTCAGTAAATATTGTGCGGGAAAATTTCCTTAAAAAGCACAACAGCGCGGCCCTCTCGCAGACGGCGGGTGCCTGACGCGCGGCCCTCTCGCAGACGGCGGGTGCCTGACGCGCGGCCCTCTCGCAGACGGATATAGGATATGTGGGGAGGGGGGTTACAGTTACAGTTTCTGCCGTTGCAGACTGTGGGGATGGTTGTTTGCTACCAGTTTTTGAGTCAGGAGTCTTTGTGTTACTACAGCTGTATATTGGGTTGGTTATATGTCTTATGTCTTATGCCTAATGCTATCTCTACTGTTAGGCCCGTGGGGGGTTGGTGGGGGGGGGACATGCGGACCGTACAAATTTCAATACTTTGTAAGTTATGGCGAATATTTCAATAATCCCTTGGAATGTCAGGGGATTGAACTCAGCTACTAAACGCTCTCTTGTGTTCAAGTATTTGCAGAGGTACAATCCCCAGCTATGTATTTTTCAAGAGACGCATTTGTTAGGCAATAAAATCCTTGGTCTTAGAAGGGCCTGGGTGGGTTCCCACTATCATTCCACTTACTCTGGTTATGCTAGGGGGTAAGTGTTTTGGTCCGCAGGTCTCTTCCCCCTACAAATGTTGGATGTGCGGACAGACCCCGGGGCAGATATGTTATTTTACATATGGTAATGCATGAGAAACAATTTGTGTTGGTGGGGTTGTACCTTCCCCCCCGGCGGATGTCCAAGTACTGTATGATATCATGCGCATTGTTATGGGATATGGCACTCAGGAAATTTTTCTAATTGGGGACTTTAATTTGGTTCCGTCACAGACTATGGACAGACTGCGGGGGGCGGCTGGGCCCTCATCGGCTCTCCAGAGTTGGGCGGACACTTTTGGTCTCACGGATGTGTGACGACAATTTCATCCCCGGGAGAGGAAATTTACATGTTGGAATTGTCCCGCATAGATCTGGCATATGCCTCTGGTAATGCATTGAGATGGGTAAGGGGGGCGGAACACCTGCCACGAGGCATCTCTGACCATGCTCCTCTGCACATTACTTTGTCTCTGGACAGAGCTCTGGGTTTGAGGCTCTGGCGCCTGTCCAGATACTGGGCGATGGATGGTAAATTGCAGGAACCGATTATGGAGGCTATATGTAACTATTGGAATGCAAATGGGGACTCTATGGATGTCCGTACGGGGTGGGATGCCCAGTGGTAAGGGGGGAGTACATCTCTTGTATATCAGCGGTTCAGAGGGAGGCGGCTGTTTTGCGGAAACACTGGGGGAGAGGGCGTCTATGTCTGAGGAGTCCTATGTTCAAACTCCCAGTGAATCTGCTTACAGTGAATGGCAGGGGGGCACTGCGGGACTTATCCCTTCATAACGTGGAGCAGACGAGGAAGGACACGTTGTTTTCCCGGCAGAGGGTATTCGAACACGGCAATAAGAATGGTAGACTGCTGGCTTGGCTTGCTCGAGCCCAGGTTGCTTCCTCTCACATTGCAGATGTTCGGGGTGCTCAGGGACATTTAGTGACTTCCCTTGGGGGTGTAAACGTGGAATTTGTGGAGTATTTTCGGGGGATGTATTCCTCTAGGGCTCGCTACTCACCCAATGACCTGTAGACATATCTGAATAGTATTCCCTTCCCTGCTCTAACTGCTGAGGATACCCTAGAACTAGAGAGGGACATAACACTTGAAGAGGTTCAGGCTGTCATGGGGAGTTTGCAAGCAGGGAAGACGCCCGGGGCGGATGGTCTGCCAACCGAATTCTACACTAAGCACGCTGATCTCCTTGCACCTAGGCTGGGGGCCCTGTTTTTTGGGCTGAAGGAGGTGGATGAGTTGCCTAGGTCCATGGAGGAGGCTGTCATTGTACTTATACCCAAACCCGGCAAGGACCCACAGGAGTGTGCCTCATATAAGCCAATATCGCTGTTAAATGTTGACGCAAAAATCTTGGCTAAGATATTGGCCAGCCGCCTGTCTTCGATTATTTCCAAACTGATCCAGGCTGACCAAACTGGCTTTATGCCAGGTAAGAGTACCGACATTAATATTAGACGACTGTTTTTAAATCTTTCTATGCCACATGTAAACACGGGGTCCCGGGTCATTGCCTCCCTGGATGCCGAAAAGGCATTTGACTCGGTGGAATGGGTATATCTATGGGGGGTGCTGCAGAGGTTCGGTTTTGGCCCTAGGTTTGTACACTGGATTAAATTGCTCTATCGGGCTCCAAGGGCCAGGGTTAGGATAAATGATTGGCTTTCGGACTCCTTTGAACTGCACAGGGGTAAGTGGCAGGGATGCCCCCTGTCGCCTGCCCTGTTTGTGTTGGCTCTGGAACCTCTGGCGATTGTAGTTAAGTGGTTGCTGGAGGTCCGTGGGCTTTGGATTTGGGGCGTGGAGGAGAAGATCTCTCTCTATGCAGATGATACTCTCCTGTACCTGAATGACCCTGGCCCGTCCCTTACTGCTGCCTTGGCAATTTTTGACAAATTTGGCTCTCTTTCAGGAATATGTATAAATTGGGCTAAGTCGAGCATATTTCCGTTGGATGGTCAGGTTCCCCCTGTGCCTAACCCAACACCACTTATTTGGGTCTCAGAGTTTAAATATCTCGGGATTAGGGTTGCTAGAGACTGCACCCAGTTCTATTCCTTAAATGTCCTCCCCCTGCTCCGGTTCCTGAAGAAGAAGAGGAACGTTGTCAATCCTGGGCTAGGCTACCACTGAATTTGATTGGCCGGATTAACCTTATTAAAATGTGTTTTACCCAGATTTAATTACCTCTTCAGAAACAGTCCAGTGTGGATTCCGGCGGTGTTCTTTCGGGAGGTTGACAAGTGCATAGCTGCTTTTATTTGGAATGGGTCGGTCCCCCGTTTGGCTAGATCCACTCTGCAGTGGCCCATCGGGTTGGGGGGTTTGGCATTGCCAAACTTTAAGGTGTACTATTGGGTGGCGATGATTGTTACAGTTTACTGGTGGTTCCGTGCTGAACGGTCTAATGCGGGGGTGTGGGTGGAGGCGGCGGGAATGGGCTCACCACCATTGTTACAAAAATTAGCGTACAGGGGGGCTAGGGCCTACAAGAACCTTCCTGGCCCTACTAGAGCGACACTCAGGGTATGGGCGGCGGCGAGACGCTGATTTTTTCGGGATGGGCGCTGGTCCCCGGACCAACCCTTATGGGGTAACCCAAACTTACCTAATTTTCGATCCATTCCAGACCCGCGTGTCTGGGAGCACTTTGGCATCAAGACCCTGAGGGACATTATGCCGTCGGGAGTCTTGCTGTCGCTTCCTCAACTGACCGCGAAGTATAACTTACCTGCCTGGATGTACTTTAGATACGCCCAGCTCAGGCACGCAGCTAGGGCTCAATTCCCCGTGCCACCGTTAGTTCAAGCGGATCCGGTTGAGGATCTGTTGTCGGGCGACGATCTGGTTAAGCCACTGTCTGCCCTGTACTCCACCCTGCTCCCCATCGATTCGGGTAAACTAGACAGGCTTTGGAACGTGTGGAGGGGTGACATTCCTGATTTGTATAGAAAGTATTGGGAGGATTGTCTGGATAGGGGCCTTAGGCAGGTTATCTCGGCAGGTGACAAACTTATACAGACGAAATTTTTTCATAGAGTGTACTTCACGCCGGTGCGACTGGCGAGGATGTACCCCGCTAGGGACTCGCAATGCCCAAGGTGTAGAAGGGAGCCGGGCACTTTTTTACACATGTTTTGGACATGCTCTGCTCTGTCAGTCTTTTGGTCAGGGATATTTGAACAGCTGAATACCCGTCTTGAGCTCTCTGTTCCCATGGCGCCCGAGTTGGCTTTGTTGGGCGTAATGGACAATGAGCAGAGATCTTATCACAGTAAATTGTTAATCTCTTACCTTCTGTTCTATGCTAAGAAAGAAATATTGAGTAGATGGACCTCATCAGTGCTACCCTCGGTATCATCCTGGGAAAGCAGAGTAAATGCTGCTCTGCCGTTATATAAAATAACGTACATTAACCGGGGGTGTCCTTGGAAATTTGAAAAGGTCTGGTCGTCATGGACAGGGGGTTAGTGGGGGGGGGAGCTAGTTAGGTTTCTATCCATCTAAAATTTAAACATGCCCCTGATTTAATTGGGCTAGGACATTGTGTATAGGTAATATGACATTGCAGCTATACTAGTTGGAATTTGTTTTTCTATTGATATTTGACTATGTGATGACATGCATTGTTGCATGTAATGTCTATGTATTTCTTACACTCTGTACTGTACTACTCCTTCAATAAAGCACTCCTGACTTTAAAAAAAAAAGAAAAAAAGGAGGCCGTGGGCTGGCATCCAAAGCAACAGAAACCACCACTCTGGGGGCCCAGGAGGTGATCAGAACCCCCCTACATACCTGAGGGCCTGGCTTGAACGGAGAGGAGAGTGAAAGCTTCCGCTGTTTCCAGCGTCAGAATGGTGAGTGCTCAATACAGCCTCCAGTGGTGACACATAGACATGACAACATAAATAGATGGAAGGAGAGATCCTTTGCAGAAAATCTCCCCTACCTTTCCGCCACAGGGCTTTATCAGAGATAAAAAGCCCAATCTTCGCCCTTCACGGTAGGCTCCGAGAAAGGAAACCTTCAGGAACAGGGGTACACTCAGGTAATCCCGCAATCCTGGACCTGCGAGAAGACCCTGACAGTAAACTTTTATTACCCGATACTACCAAAAAGTACTGGATTCCAGCGCCCAGCTTAAAAGCATTCGCAAGCAAAACCTTGTGTCTTTGGATGAGGAGGCCCGGGTACCGTACATTTAGTCCATTACAGAGACATCAGACTGGATCCGGTCAGGATGGCTGTCTAGCATCAAAGGATTACTGCCGGTGGAGCTCAGTACACACATCCTTACACGTGCCCAACACCTTAGACGCTACTGACAAAAAACTGAGGACTCCCAGTAATGGGAAGGGTTATATGGGGAAGTACACGCCTTAAGGGGTGTGCCAATGTCCAGCACCTGATGGTTCGATATAACCCACATAGTTATTACTATGACGCTGTGCCCCCTGATGTAAGAAAAGAAATAGAATCTTACAGATCTTACAAATTCCCTTTACAGTACAGACCCCCCCCAGGACAAACTACCCCCATCTAGTCCAGACCCCCCTCAGGACAAACATCCCCCCCTCCAGACAAGCGCCTCCCCTCCATTAGTACAGACCCCCTCAGGATAAACCACCCCCCATTAGTACAGACCCCCCCTCAGGACAAACCAAAAAAAAAAACCTCCATTAGTACAGACCCCCCCTCAGGACAAACCAACCCCCTCCATTAGTACAGACCCCCCCCAGGACAAACCACACCCCCTCCATTAGTACAGACCTCCCTGGAAAAGGCACACCCCTGCCTTTAGTACAGACCCATGCAGAGAAGCCACACCCCCTCCATTAGTACAAACCCACCAGGTAAAGCCACACACCCCATTAGTACAGCCCGTAGGATAAGCCACACCCCCTCTATGTACAACTCCCCCTAGGAAAAGACACCCCACCTACATTAGTACAGAGCCCCAGTAAAAGCCACACCCCCCATTAGGGTACATAAAAGCACCCGGTGGCAGCTGGAGAGGAGAGTGTCCAGCCACACCACCCAGGTGGAGAACAGAGCGCAGCAGGAATTAATTAGACATGGAGGAGGATATATGATGGGCATGGACCCCCCCACCCCTATCTATATCTTGTCACAGTCCCTACCGTGCCTTTTAGACGGCCAGGCATGGTTGTGCCCCAAGTGGCTCTGGGTGGTGTTGAACTCATGACTGTCAGTTGTTGTTCCTGTTTCTTTACCTCTGAGCCACACCTCAGTTCTATTCAGCCTGCTTTCCAGCCATGCCTAATTTAGTATAAAGTACTGAGGGCAATTCTCTGTTTGTACCTTTCACTCCTGGATCAGCTGAGGCAGGTTATCTAATTAGCTAGGTATAAAACTCTGTCTCACACTGAGGGCTTTGGCAGTTCATTTTGTCATGTTTGCCAAGTGGTCTTGTGTGCCTGTCTTCTGTTGCAGAGCTCCAGCGTTCCAAAACGGACCCCAGCTTCAGACCCTGGCTTTGTTTATCGTTATCCTGACTTGAGGAATCCCTGACTACAGGCTCTACCTACACAATCCTTTGGCAAATTCCTGTCAAGCCCCCGTGCACAGATTCACAGCCCAGGTAGCTTATCTTATTTGTTTCCGTGAGCTGTGTTTGTTTGCAAGGGTGAGCGTACATCTCTGCGCCATGGACTCCAGAAAGGGGGGGTAAGTGCTTCAAATGGTCTGGAAATGGCCTGACCCACAGCCCAGTTAATTGGTATGTTTGAGAGGGGTGCCTCAGCAGGACTTTAGAGGGAAAGGACAATACTTAGTAAACAATGTATTTATTAATAGTAACAATTTGGTCCAGTCAACCCAATGACACCCAATAGAAATAAGCACCTCATCCCCTAGAAATTATAAACATACATTAAAGGGAGGGGGGGATTTTTAAGCGGTGCTGATTATACCAAAAATATAACAGGATATAAATAAAAATTCATAAGTTTGTTAATATTCATTAAAACAGAATAAATAGTATGCAAGAGAATACAAAACAATATACACACAGTTAGTCAGCAAGAGGAATCCCAGAGGTGAAAATTGACAGGCTGACGGCACTAGTTCCCAACATGTTTCGCAATTAGCTTCATCAGGGGAAGTGCGCAACTAGAAATTATAGAAACGATCTATAATGTTTTCATTAAAGCCAGGCTATTGAGTGGCTTTTAAAGTAAAAATCCATTTAGCTTCGATCTGCAGGAGTAACTTATCAACAGAACCACCTCACGAATTGAGTATATGTTCCAAAGCTTTGGTGTTCAGGCAATAAGCGGTAAGCACCATTTTGTTAGATTTCATACACTTGGGGTCCCTATTTATTAAAGGGTTTTGGTTTTGACAGTAGTTCTGCCATTATTATTACTGATACTATTCTATAATGGTTTGTGTAATTAAAAATATCCTACTTGTCTTTCGTGTATACTAATTGTTTTATTAAATTCATTGCTAGTTGCGCACTTGCCCTGATGAAGCTAATTGCGAAACATGTTGGGAACTACTGTCAATTTTCACCTCTGGGATTCCTCTTGCTGAGTAACTGCGTGTATATTGTTTTGTATTCTCTTGCATACTATTTATGCTGTTTTTAATGAATATTAATAAACTTTTATGAATTTTTATTTATATCCTGTTATATATTTGGTATAATCAGCACCGCTTAAAAATCCCCCCCCCCCCCCTTTCATGCATGTTTATAATGTATTAAAACAGAGGTTTTATTTTACTTAGTCAGCGTCTAGCTGATGACATGCCTAACGCGCGTCTAGCTGACGACATGTTGTTGTAGAAATTTTGCTGTATGCTAGGCACACAGCCCCATCTACTGCTGTGCTTTCAATAAGCACCCATTTCCATCTTAACCACTACAGCCCCGGACCAATAAACACCTTAAGGACCAGAGGTCTTTTTACAATTTCGCACTGCGTTGCTTTAACTGGTAATTGCGCAGTCATGCAATATTGCACCCAAACAAAATTTGCGTCCTTTTCTTCCCACAAATAGAGCTTTCTTTTGATGGTATTTGATTGCCTCTGTGATTTTTATTTTTTGCGATATAAATGGAAAAAGAGCGAAAATTTTGAAAAAAAAAATATTTTCTTCTTTTTGTTATAAGAAAAATCGAATAAACTAAATTTTAGTCATACATTGAGGGCAAAATTTATTCAGCCACATGTCTTTAGTAAAAAAAAAATGTCAAGCGTATATTTTTTGGTTTGCGCAAAAGTTATAGCGTCTACAAACTAGAGTACATTTTCTGGAATTTACACAGCTTTTAATTTATTACTGCCTATCTCATTTCTTGAGATGCTAAAATGGCAAGGCAGTACAAACCCCCCCAAATTACCCCATTTTGGAAAGTAGACACCCCAAGGAAACTGCTGATGGGTATGTTGAGCCCATTGAATATTTCTTTTTTTTTTTTATCCTAAGGGATTGAATAATGACAAAAAAAAAAATTTTACAAAAAGTTGTCACTAAATGATATATTGCTCACACATGCCATAGTTATATGTGGAATTGCACCCCAAAATATATTTCGCTACTTCTCCCGAGTACGGGGATACCACATGTGTGGGACTTTTTGGGAGTCTAGTCGCGCACGGCACCCCGAAAACCAATCACCACCTTCAGGATTTCTAAGGGTGCAAATTTTTGATTTCACCCCTCACTACCTATCACAGTTTCGAAGGCCATAAAATGCCAAAATAGCACAAAACCCCCCAAAATGACCCCATTTTGGAAAGTAGACACCCCAAGCTATTTACTGAGAGGCATGTTGAGTCCATGGAATATTACAAACTTTTTTTTTTTCTTTTTTGCACAAAGTTGTCACTAAATGATGTATTGCTCACACATGCTATGGGCATATGTGAAATGACACCCCAAAATACATTCTGCTGCTTCTCCTGAGTACAGGGATACCACATGTGTGGGACTTTTTGGGAGCCTAGCCGCGTACGGGACCCCGAAATCCAAGCACCGCCTTCAGGATTTCTAAGGGCATTAATTTTTTTTATTTCACTCCTCACTACCTATTACAGTTTTGAAGGCCACAAAATGCCAAGATGGCACAAAACCCCCCCAAATGACCCCATTCTGGAAAGTAGACACCCCAAGCTATTTGCTGAGGGGAATGTTGAGACCATTGAATATTTTTTTTTTTTTTTTTTTGTTCCAAGGGATTGAATAATGACAAAAAATAAAAATATTTTTTTTTTTACAAAAAGTTGTCACTAAATTATATATTGCTCACACATGCCATGGTTATATGTGGAATTGCACCCCAAAATACATTTTGCTGCTTCTCCTGAGTACGGGAATACCACATGTGTGGGACTTTTTGGGAGCCTAGCTGCGTACGGGGCCCCAAAAACCAATCGCCACCTTCTGGATTTCTAAGGGCGCAAATTTTTTATTTCACTCCTCACTAACTATTACAGTTTCGAAGGCCATAAAATGCCAAAATAGCACAAACCCCCCCCCCCAAATTACCCCATTTTGGAAAGTAGACACCCCAAGCTATTTACTGAGAGTCCTGTTGTCTGAACGAAAAAAAGATTGATCGGTGGGTATGCCCACCATTAGAATACCTCCCTTCATCCACCCACTTCTAATGATGGACATACATGCACCATTTATATATGCCGAAGCATGGGGGCATCCTCCCGCAAAAAAGTTATGCCGCGTACATGCGTTCAAACTTTTCCATGGGCAAGCCCTCTGTCGGAATTTTGACCGTATGTACGCGGCATTAGGAGCAAAATCGCTCCTCCACCCCTTATGCCCCCATGCTTCGGCATATATGCTCTTTTTTAACTGTGGTGGTGAAATCACCTCCTACAGTACTGGAGTCACTGCTTTATGTATCGTGGGAGCAAACGCTGTTGCTGTCAAGATAAATAAATCCACGCTGCAGCTGAATGGCGTACCTGAAAATGAGGGAGAGGGAGAGAGAATTTTTTATTTTACTTTTTTGAACTGTAACAATGGGTGTCACGCCTAAATCCGCGCTTGGTACAGACACTACATCTTTTTTGGGGGGGCTCGTTGGGTAGGGGTACTTGGGAGGACATAAGAAAAATGCCTCTCATGCAGCCGGCTTACTGCATTTGGTTGGGAATGGTGAGGTGCAGAACTGTCTGGATACAGAAGCTCTGTGACAACCTCTCTTTGCAAAAAAAGAGAGGTTAAAGTCCCGCCTGAAGTTTTGTATAGCACAAAAGCATTCAGCAAAGCCAATTGAAATAAGTAAGCAGACACTTTTTTGTACCAGCGTCTGGCCTTTACGGGAAGCTAGATACGGCGCCAACAACTGGTCATTGAGGTCCACCCCTCCCATATTTTGTTTTTGACACAGAGGGGTTTCTCCACAATACCAGTCACCGTAGAAATTTGGACCGTCGTGTCTGCATGAAGGGAGGTAAGAACGAAAACATTCTTATTATCCCTCCACAGCGAGCAAATTATTACACCGATAGCAGGCTCTCTCCCCCAGCCTAAGACTGGAATCTACAAGCCGCTGTGGAAAGCCCCGGCGATTAGGTCGCACGGTGCCACATGCTCCAATCTGATTATCAAACAAGTGACTAAACAGTGGCACGCTGGTGTAATAATTGTCCACGTACAAGTGGTACCCCTTTCCGAATAAGGATGACACTGTTAGGAATTTCCCTTGTGATCAGTAAAAACTCCAGATGTTCTGAGAAGCAGGAAAATTTATTTCTGATGTGGCCCACAAAGGAGAGACATGCTTACAGAACAAAAGCTGAAGAAAAATGTCTGCCAAAAGACTGTGTCCCGCCTTCACATACCCCATAAGAATAACATCTCTATGCTTCTATTGGCTGAGGGAACATAAATAACGTTGTCATGGCACAGGATGGCACTTTATTAGCTATTCATGTTCCGTACATTCTTAGGCTATCATATTTAGTTAAATCTAATGATTCTACAACTTACTATGGAGTTAATTAAGACAAAACAATACAATGAGTTAATACAATAATGTGCTCAGAAGTAAGCTTTTTAACAAATCAGTCTCAGGACTATTTTTCTAATAGTCACACAATAAACATTTAAAACACCAATTTCCACACTATCTTGCCAGCGCTTCCTATGTAGTCAGGGCATTTCTCCAGCTCTACGTAACTATCTTTAACCTCATAAACCATAAAGCTCCATGCATAGCCTGTGGCCCTGTCACAGCACTTAGAGCTTGACCCCATATCTGGTACGCTTGTTGGGAATGTACTGTTTGAATGACAAGCGACCAGTAAACTTAACCAGGGACTCATCAACGCAGACAACTTTTTGGGGAGTAAACAAGTCTGCAAAACGTTGGTTGAAGTGGTTTATGAGGGGCCGAATTTTGTAGAGCTGAACGTATTCGGGGTCTCCACGTGGACAACAAAGTTGTCACTGAAGTGCATGAACCGCAAGATCTGCTCGTATCGTTTCCTGGACATGGAGTTGGAGAACACAGGCATGTGGTCAGTCGGATGCGTTGACCAATAAGCCCGCAACGTCATGAATTTATGTGTGCCCATGTTGAGGGAAAGGCCCAGAAAGGTCTTAAATTCGGAAACCGTAACTGGTTTCCAATCTCTGGCAAGAGATGGCAACTGGGGATTAGCGGCGATGTGTTGACCAGCATATAAATTGGTTTGGTCCACAATAGATCTATAGAGATCTTCCGTGAAATACAGAGAATAAAAATCGAGTGGCGTAAAATCATCTGTATCCACCTGAATACCGGGTTGGGCAGTGAATGGGGGAAGTACTGGTGCTGCAGAAGTGGTGGGCACCCAATCAGGATTGGCGAATTCTGCAAGAAGGGCACTATGGGAACGACGGGCCTGTCTTCGTCTTCTTGGTGGCAGCGGGACACTACTTGTGCTTGCCACCTCGCCAGCTTGAACTGCACTTATGGGACTCGCCACGTCACCACGTGATACTGCAGTGCTGGATGTACGTCCAGGGTGTACTAGGCCGCTGGTGCTTGCCAGTTCACCAAAAGGATGAGCGGTGCTAGTACTGGCTCTATACTCCATACGAGGGACTTGCGGTTCCTGCACCTCAACAACATCAGAAGATCGGGGTCGGGTACGCCTGACGTTAGCAGGGACCTCTTCTTCGTCGTCAGAGCTATCTGACATGGAGGCGCTGTCCTCTACAGGTTCGTATTATTCACTATCTGTCATGCTCAGAAACGTGTAGGCCTCTTCACTAGTGTACCTTTGCTTTGCCATTTTGGGCTCTAAATTTAGGGGTACAGTAGTGAGACTCACAGGTAAAAAAGCACCTAGCCTGTCAGCGACTGTATAAAACGCTACAAAAAAAACTGTTAGCGATCACAGGGATCAGGCCTGACTCTGCGATCGCTGCAGTTATGTGTGTTGTGTTTTGTAAGTGACAGTGATCGATACTGCACTTGGGTGGGCTGGGCTGGGCAGAGGGGCAAAACGCAGGTGCTAGCAGGTATCTGGATTGATCCTGCTAACAATGCGTTTTTTTAGAACCCTAAATTGCTGGGCACGCTAGTATAGATCTGATCAGATATTGATCTGTTCGGATACTATACCACTAAGGGAGGTGTATGCTTTGCGCGTGGGTGTTAGCGGTACTGGCACTAACCTAGCACTGCCTGGGGCGACGCAGACCCTTTCTGACCCTAAAACCAAATTTATATCACCCGCCGGGTGATCAGGGGGTTAAACCTTTATTAGGTAATAAATGGAGGGTGCCCTGATGCTATAAAAAGCGAACTACCTAACCAGCGTCACCCGTAACACTTATACAGTGATCACTGGTGAAAGGGTTAACTAAGGGCAATCAGGGGGTTAAAACCTTTATTGGGTATTTATATGGGGGTACCTGAAGCTTTATAAAAACCTGACAGGGAACCTAAATAACTAACTGGCTAATCAGCGTCACCAGTGACACTTATGCAGCGATCGCTGGTGAAAGGGTTAACTCTAGGGGCAATCAAGGGGTTAAAACCTTTATTAGGTTATATATCGGGGTACCTAACGCTATAAAAACCTGGCGTTGAACCTAAAAAAAAACTAGCTTCCTAGCGGGACCAGTGACACTATTGCGATCAGAAAAACGATCGCTTAGTGACACTGGTAAAAGGGGGTGAAAGGGTTAACTGGGAGGGCAATCAAGGGGTTAAACCATTATTAGGGGGGGTAGGGGGCTACCCTGGACCTAAAGGGGCCTAACACTAGCTGCCCTGACACTTTTTACAGTCACAACTGACACTAAATGTAGTGATCAATAAATAAATGAACACTGCATTAGTGACACTGTGACTGGGGGGGGTGATCGGGGGGTGACTGGGGTGAAATGTGTGCCTATGTGTCAGTGGACTGTTGGTGCACTTACTTTTGTGTCTTCACTCTGCGCTGTCCGGTCAAAAAGACCGCCACGAGGAGTGTGACATCACTTCCTCCTCCTGTGTTTACATTTTCACAGGGGAGGAAGTTCATCACTGGCCAGGAGCGATCGCTCCGGCAGCGAACAGGACCGCCGTATCCAGCGGGAGGGGGTCCGATCGGACCCCCCACCCGCTGGAAGGCAGGCACGTACAGTTACGTGCTTGTGCCTGCCTGTGTCATTGTAATGACGTACAATGGCTATACGGCGGTCCTTAAAGCGGGATTCCACCCTAAAGTGGAACCTCCGCTGATCTGAACCCCCCCTCCGGTGTCACAATTGACACCTTTCAGAGGGGAGGGGGGTGGAGATACCTGTCTTTGACAGGTATTTTCACCCACTTCCGGGCATAGACTCCCACGGGAGTCTACGCCATTTCCTGCCCTGCTGCGCTGTCTGCTGGGACACACACGGGTCCCAGTGACAGCGCGGAGATTTCCTATTGCGCGGCGCCGCTCGCGCAGTAGGGAACCGGGAAATGAAGCCAATTCGCTTTACTTCCTGATTCCCTCACCTCGAATGGCGGCGGCAGCAGCCGAGGCCCGAGCGGTCGATCGGCCTCGGCTGCCGGCATCGCTGGAAGCCGGGACAGGTGAGTGTCCATTTATTAAGTCAGCAGCTGTAGTATTTATAGCTGCTGGCTTTTAATATCTTTTTTTGGGCGGAATCCCTCTTTAAGTGGTTAAAGAGGGATTCCACCAAAAACAAAAAATATTAAAAGCCAGCAGCTATAAATACTACAGCTGCTGACTTTTAATAAATGGACACTCACCTGTCCCGGGTTCCAGCGATGCCGAGGCCAATCGATCGGCTCTAGGCTGCTACCGCCACCATTCTAGGTGAGGGAATCAGGAAGTGAAGCGAATCGGCTTCACTTCCCAGTTCCCTACTGCGCATGCGCGAGTCGCGCAGCGCAATAGGAAATCTCTGCGCTGTCACTGGGACCCGTGTGTCCCAGCAGACAGCGCGGCAGGGCAGGAAATGGCATAGACTCCCACGGGAGTCTATGCCCGGAAGTGGGTGTAAATACCTGTCTTTGACAGGTATCTCCACCCCCCTCCCCCCAGAAAGGTGTCAATTGTGACACCGGAGGGGGGGAGGGATCCGATCAGTGGAGGTTTCACTTTAGGGTGGAATCCCGCTTTAATGATATAATACTTTAAGCTTACCTTTTCCAACCCATTCATCCCAATGACCAGACATCCTCAATGCAACTTACATCCTTATTTCAGCCTGGCTGCTCCTCAGCCAGGCCCCTCTGGTTCCTCAGTAATGAGCCATCACCAGCAGTCTTTCATTCTCCAAACGGTCAGCAAGTCTGTACTCACCTTGACCAAAGCTTTATTTACCTTTCCCACTGGAAGCCACGCCCTGGAGGGTTTGCCTCCAACAGCTGAACACCTACCACAAAGGGTGTGACCTCACAGGATATGAATGCCCATATAAGGACAATACAATATAATACAATACAGAAGAAGGTACCAATCACAGACATGTATACATTCAAATAGTCAGTGATGCAAACTGACTAAATGCTTTCAATGATGGAAACCATACAAAACCAATGAACGATGACTATAATTCTGTTGATATAAATCCTTAATATACATTGTTCGCTGGAACAATGTATAGTTGGATTATTCTACAGCGCCTAACGCACGTCTATGCTGACCACATGCCTAACGCACGTCTATGCTGACCACATGCCTAACGCACGTCTATGCTGACCACATGCCTAACGCACGTCTATGCTGACCACATGCCTAACGCACGTCTATGCTGACCACATGCCTAACGCACGTCTATGCTGACCACATGCCTAACGCACGTCTATGCTGACCACATGCCTAACGCACGTCTATGCTGACCACATGCCTAACGCACGTCTATGCTGACCACATGCCTAACGCACGTCTATGCTGACCACATGCCTAACGCACGTCTATGCTGACCACATGCCTAACGCACGTCTATGCTGACCACATGCCTAACGCACGTCTATGCTGACCACATGCCTAACGCACGTCTATGCTGACCACATGCCTAACGCACGTCTATGCTGACCACATGCCTAACGCACGTCTATGCTGACCACATGCCTAACGCACGTCTATGCTGACCACATGCCTAACGCACGTCTATGCTGACCACATGCCTAACGCACGTCTATGCTGACCACATGCCTAACGCACGTCTATGCTGACCACATGCCTAACGCACGTCTATGCTGACCACATGCCTAACGCACGTCTATGCTGACCACATGCCTAACGCACGTCTATGCTGACCACATGCCTAACGCACGTCTATGCTGACCACATGCCTAACGCACGTCTATGCTGACCACATGCCTAACGCACGTCTATGCTGACCACATGCCTAACGCACGTCTATGCTGACCACATGCCTAACGCACGTCTATGCTGACCACATGCCTAACGCACGTCTATGCTGACCACATGCCTAACGCACGTCTATGCTGACCACATGCCTAACGCACGTCTATGCTGACCACATGCCTAACGCACGTCTATGCTGACCACATGCCTAACGCACGTCTATGCTGACCACATGCCTAACGCACGTCTATGCTGACCACATGCCTAACGCACGTCTATGCTGACCACATGCCTAACGCACGTCTATGCTGACCACATGCCTAACGCACGTCTATGCTGACCACATGCCTAACGCACGTCTATGCTGACCACATGCCTAACGCACGTCTATGCTGACCACATGCCTAACGCACGTCTATGCTGACCACATGCCTAACGCACGTCTATGCTGACCACATGCCTAACGCACGTCTATGCTGACCACATGCCTAACGCACGTCTATGCTGACCACATGCCTAACGCACGTCTATGCTGACCACATGCCTAACGCACGTCTATGCTGACCACATGCCTAACGCACGTCTATGCTGACCACATGCCTAACGCACGTCTATGCTGACCACATGCCTAACGCACGTCTATGCTGACCACATGCCTAACGCACGTCTATGCTGACCACATGACTAGTGTAGTCTGAATGTTCCCCTTATATTATTCCTTACCCATACCTTCCCCTATTAGAAATGAGACCACACCATAGGTTGGAGTAAACTGGCCACAACAGCCTTTATTAAACATAACTCAAAATTCACTCCAATAACTTGTAAATATGAAAATATCTAAATATATATAGATATATAAATATAAATAACTTTATTACCATTAAACCACATTAAATAACATTAACTGCCCATTCTGGTGATCTCTGACGGTGACCCCACTTAAGCCAATACCAAATCACTGCGGTACACCTCACCAACTTCCCAAAGGCCTCCACCTGTGACCGGTCGGAGACAACTTCCGCCAGTGAACATAACCGTATTCCCTCCAACGTTCAGGAATACCCAGAGGGGCCGATCGTTAGATGAGCCCCCCACACCCTCAGATCCCTTCTGAGTACCTGTCTACCGTCAGAAACCACCAGAAAACACACCGCCAACACAGGAAAACCTTCAGCTACCGTGACAACCGACGAAACCTGCAAAAGAAGAAAAGACCAGCAACAAACGAAACAACAAAGCAACCACATAACATTAGGGCGGGAGGGCGGGAAAAACTGCCTCCTCTGTGTCACGCTGGGATCCGAATGATCCCCTAAAGCCACACCCCTCCCTTTTATATGACCCCTCCCCTACACTGAACTTGCTTCCTGCAAACCTTTTTACTCAGCTCCACCCATAAAGCTTAACCCTCTGTGTCCCTCATCCACACTGTCATGTCCAGCACTCCTTATATCATTGCATTCATAATCCGTGCTTCTCTTGACTAGTGTAGTCTGAATGTTCCCCTTATATTATTCCTTACCCATACCTTCCCCTATTAGAAATGAGACCACACCATAGGTTGGAGTAAACTGGCCACAACAGCCTTTATTAAACATAACTCAAAATTCACTCCAATAACTTGTAAATATGAAAATATCTAAATATATATAGATATATAAATATAAATAACTTTATTACCATTAAACCACATTAAATAACATTAACTGCCCATTCTGGTGATCTCTGACGGTGACCCCACTTAAGCCAATACCAAATCACTGCGGTACACCTCACCAACTTCCCAAAGGCCTCCACCTGTGACCGGTCGGAGACAACTTCCGCCAGTGAACATAACCGTATTCCCTCCAACGTTCAGGAATACCCAGAGGGGCCGATCGTTAGATGAGCCCCCCACACCCTCAGATCCCTTCTGAGTACCTGTCTACCGTCAGAAACCACCAGAAAACACACCGCCACAGCCCGAAAGGGTGACCCCCTCAACCTTGAGGGCCACCCCACACCCTAAGAGCTATTTTGTATACCCTCCTGCAGACCCAATGACCAAAGGTCAATACCCACGTCCGACCCCCATCCTGGTTTTGTTGATGCTTACCATGGACCTAGCCCACCTCCACACCGATCCGCCCGCAACGACCTACCAAACCAAGATGGTACCCGGGAAGCGGACTCGTAAGTGCAAAACATCCGCCCTAACATCAGCTAAGATGTCCCTTTCCTTCCGTATGCCCAGGTCGTTGCCCCCTGCGTAAATGACCAACACATCCGGGGGCCTGTCCCTCATTGCAAAGCGCTCAACTTCCTTCATCACACGCTCCCACCGCATGCCCGGGAATCCCAACCACATCAACCTAGCCTCCCCCCAGGAATTCCCAACGGCCCGCCTGCCGGCTGAGCATCACCTCTCCCGGCCCCCCAGCACACGTCTGAGTGCCCTAGGATCCAAACGAGGCGTGAGGAACCTCCATCTGGAATAAAAAACATAACACAGAACACATAACAACCAACAAACGTAATATACCATAACACCTGTAACTCCCAACCCCATACTGCAAAACACTCCCAGCCGCGCCCCCACTCACCCCAGGATCAACTGCGGCCGGACATACGAACGGAACCTCTTAGGTTCCCAACGACCGATCCGGCGAACAATCGCCTCAGCCAGCCCACATCGGGCAGCCTCAGTGGCCGCCCCAATACGGAAGGAGTGCGACGAGTACTCCCGGTCGTCCAAACCCACAGTCCGCAGGCACCGTTGAAAACTGACACGAATTGCAACCTAGAGAGAAAAGAGCCCCCCGCATGCAGCAAGAAAGGCCCCCCCCCCCTCCAGCCGCACCGCCCGAAAGGCCCTTACCGCCACCACAGGGCCCACTGCCGAGCCTGGCAAGGCAAACAGTATAATCACCACTCCCCTGCCCAGCTGGTCAGGCTTGGACCTCCGCCACCGTATACTCACCCGATCAGCAGCCACCTGTACATCCTGATCCAACAGCCCCACAGCACCCCGTTTAGACCGACACCAACTCCCCAGTCCCAAACGCCCCATAAAACGCCAATGAAAAAGCCGCTGTGAACAGGATGGCCTTGTAAGCGGAAGAACAAACTTCCACAAGCCGGGAACAAATCGCCACCAAGTTATCACACTTCACCAGCCTGTGCGCCTCCCGACCTTTCCGTTCCCTCCTATACCCCTTCAAGGTTTGCCGCACCCGAAAAAGCCGCATTCCCGTCCGGCTCTCCCCACAGCTTAAACAAAATGCCAACCCCGCCAATTTCCGATCAATCGACGCAGGTGCCAATCCCATCTCAATGTTCCGTGCCACCCAATACAGCCCCAACCAGCGCTGGTCGGAGCCCCGACCAACCGCTCCAACTCAACCATTCTGACCACACCCTAGAATAGGCCGCCCACGTGGACTCACTCAAAGACCCCTGAATCCAACCTGCGGCGACTACAAGGGCATCCCCCACATCCACCCAGGGCAAGACGCCCTAGACTCCTCCGTTCTCGGCGCCAGATCCCGGAACTCGTCCCACTGAAAACGAGAGAGCGAGTTAGCCAAAGAATTCTCCACCCCAGGTATGTGCACTGCCGAAACGTAAACATTGAGCCGTAAGCACCGAAACACCAGCCACCGTAGCAGCCAAATGGTTGAGGACCTGAACCACCCCCATGCCGTCTCAACGAATGCGCAACTTCATATTACGGAACTCCTCCCCCCACAGCTCCAATGCCAACACCACCGGGAATAGTTCAAGCAGAACCAGGTTGCCCAACAACCCCGCCACCTCTCAAGATTGCGGCCAAGGGTCAGCACTCCACCGTCCCCGAAAATACGCCCCATAACCCGCCGACCCAGCCGCGGCAGCGACCAATTCCACATCGAAATTGCTCACTGGCCCCGACATCCACATGTCCCGCCCGCTACAAGAGGCTAGGAATTCACGCCACGCCCGCAAGTCTTCCCTGTGTTCCTTCCCGCAGACGCACAAAATGGTTAGGCACACTCACCCCGGCCGAGGCTGCCGACAGCCGTCTTCAGAACACCTGCCCCCATAGGGATGATCCGGCAAGCAAAATTAGGCTAGCCCAACAGAGACTGCAGGGCCCTCAACCGGACCTTCTACTATCCTTGCATCTCCGCCAATTTCATTTTCAGATCAAGTAATTAATTCTCGGGCAATCGACACTCCATTGCCCTCGAATCGATCACTATCCCCAAAAAACTCAAGTCCGTAACTGGTCCCTCTTTTTTATCCCCCGCCAACGGTACCCCGAACTTACCTGCAATGTGCTGCAACGTGGACAGAAAAATCGCACCCACACTGGAGGCAGGCGGGGCCCACGCACAGAAAGTCGTCCAAATAGTGGACGACCGACTCCAGGCCCGAAACGTCACTCACCACCCACTCCAAAATGAGCTAAACGCCTCAAAGTAGGCGCAGGAAATGGAACAACCCATGGGCAGGCACTTACTCATATAGAACTGGCCCCGCCAATGGCACCCCACATCTGCCTTGGCCATAAGAGCCCCGCATCCAGAAAGCCTGACCCACCTCACCGCCGCATCAAAAGACGTGTATGAGACCGTACACGCATCAGGGCCGATGAAGTCATTGACCGACCCCCCTTTAGGAAAGGACAAGTGATGAAGCAAGCGAAATTTCCCAGGCTCTTTCTCAGGAACTACACCCAGCGGGGACACCAACAGGTCGCCCCACGGTTGCACTTCGAAAGGCCCACCCATCCGGCCCAACGCCACTTCCTTGCCCAAGTTTTCGCCTACCACCCCCCGGGTGTACCAAAGCCGATCGCAAGTTCCGGGCCACTGGGGGCACCTCCGCCAATGAACAAGGAATCCTGAAACCGTCCCGAAAACTCCGAAATCAACCCCCGCGCCGCCTCACCATCCGGATACTTACTTAGGAAAGGAAGTATCCTTTCCAGGGTTACCGGCGTCATCCCTTTCGTGAGCAACATCGCCGGAACGCTTTCCTTTCCTGAAACAGCGGGACAGTGCGAGGGCGCCGCCGCAGCCGGAGCACTCGTGCTTAAATCGGCACGCTCTCCCGAATTTACAAGCCCCCCATTAAAGGGCCAGCACACACCCCACTTTTTCCTGGCCGGCAGCCCTGAGGACAACACACTCCCGCCCCCCCCTGAAGAAACGGAGCAGGAGTCCGAGCCGCAGACATAAGCCTCATCCAGAGGCTGATGTCCTTGTGGTCCCAGCGTAGTTCCGGCCGCACCGCTGCCTGGACTGTTCGTCATAACGCAGCCATGCCACCCCCCATACACCCGATAAGCCTCTCCAGTCGCGTCCATACAGCAGAACAACGCCGAGCAATGCTCGGGGTTCTTCTCCCCAATCACCCTAGCTAAGCCAGCGAACGCCTGAAGCCAATTGGAGAAAGTGCGCAGAATCACCGATACCTACGCTGCTCCTCGTCGTCCTTTTTGAACTGTCCGGCTTGACCCTATCCAAGGTGAACTTCTCAAGGGGGAGCAAAGAGAAAATCTCCACATACTCACCCATGCCAATATTCTCCCGCACCTCCTGCTCCAGGCACGCCCCCACCGGGCCCACGAATCAACATATACTTCGCACCGGGCAGCATCCGCAATCCTGACCACATCGGTCCACGCCCCAGGTTCCGTGACCACTGGGGGGACCCCCGTGCCCCCAGGCCCCATGTCTACCACCCCCCCAGAAGCCGCAGCGGTCGGGGGGTCCACCACCGGCGTGGCCCCGGACCCCCCCTCCCCCCGACCCTGGGCCCGCAGCCATCCAGGGACCCACTTGCGGCGCCCCCGAACCCCCGGCAAACTTACCCACCAGGGCCCGCAGCCCCTCCAAGAAGGTCCTGCAGCTGTCCGTGGGCCCCCCCAGGGCGACATGCCCCACCCCCGCCGACCGGCCCTCTGCCCCCATCCCCTTGCCGTTCTGGGATACCGGGTCCCCCAGCAAATCCCCCAAGGCTTCCGTCAGAACCAAAAGATCACGTGACTTACCTGGCCGCACCGGGGCCTTGCCGACAGTCATGGTTTCGTGCGCTGCATGTGAAAATTCCTCCTCCTGCGACAGCTCACCCTCGGACTTGTCCTCCGCGGTGCGCGCTGGGGGCGCCGCCATCCCCCTGGGCGAATCGCAGACCTCCTGGTCCGCGCGTTCAGGCGCATCCCGCAGTGCCTGTGGCCCCCGACCACCCCCGGCATGCTGGTGTCCAAGACCAGCCCTGCCAGGCACCTCGGTGGCTCCCTTCATCCCACCCGAGCCGCGACCCCCCCCCGTGCCAACCCTGCCCCCCCACCGCGCGTGTCCCCATGCTGGAACCCCCAGTCCGAGGATCCCCCCCCTTCCGCTGCACCCCCAAGGCGGCTGGACCCAGAGCCCCCCGCCCGTTCCCCCCCCCCCCCCCCCCGTTCCCGGGTGCCGGCCCGACCCGGAGCCGGCGCCATTTTGCCGCGAGGCCCCGCCCCCCTCCGGTCGGCGGCGCAATGACCACCCGGACCAGGGAGAGCCAGGCACCTTCCTCTTCGCCGGGGGGACCGAGCGGTCGGCCCCCGGGCTCCGACAGTCACGAGGTGGACGAGGTGTAGGCCCTGGGGAAAAAACGCGCCGGAGGCCGAGACCTCCGCGCACGCAGCGGCGCCTCACCTGCATCCCCGACATCCTCCGCGGTGTCCTCCAGGTCCCCGCTCGGTCCCGCAGCCACTCCGCTCCGCACGCCTCCGCCGCCCGTCTCAGCCGCTTGAAAATCACATCCAGGTCGGCCATTACAGAGGAGCAGAGAAAAACTGCCTCCTCTGTGTCACGCTGGGATCCGAATGATCCCCTAAAGCCACACCCCTCCCTTTTATATGACCCCTCCCCTACACTGAACTTGCTTCCTGCAAACCTTTTTACTCAGCTCCACCCATAAAGCTTAACCCTCTGTGTCCCTCATCCACACTGTCATGTCCAGCACTCCTTATATCATTGCATTCATAATCCGTGCTTCTCTTGCCTAACGCACGTCTATGCTGACCACATGCCTAACGCACGTCTATGCTGACCACATGCCTAACGCACGTCTATGCTGACCACATGCCTAACGCACGTCTATGCTGACCACATGCCTAACGCACGTCTATGCTGACCACATGCCTAACGCACGTCTATGCTGACCACATGCCTAACGCACGTCTATGCTGACCACATGCCTAACGCACGTCTATGCTGACCACATGCCTAACGCACGTCTATGCTGACCACATGCCTAACGCACGTCTATGCTGACCACATGCCTAACGCACGTCTATGCTGACCACATGCCTAACGCACGTCTATGCTGACCACATGCCTAACGCACGTCTATGCTGACCACATGCCTAACGCACGTCTATGCTGACCACATGCCTAACGCACGTCTATGCTGACCACATGCCTAACGCACGTCTATGCTGACCACATGCCTAACGCACGTCTATGCTGACCACATGCCTAACGCACGTCTATGCTGACCACATGCCTAACGCACGTCTATGCTGACCACATGCCTAACGCACGTCTATGCTGACCACATGCCTAACGCACGTCTATGCTGACCACATGCCTAACGCACGTCTATGCTGACCACATGCCTAACGCACGTCTATGCTGACCACATGCCTAACGCACGTCTATGCTGACCACATGCCTAACGCACGTCTATGCTGACCACATGCCTAACGCACGTCTATGCTGACCACATGCCTAACGCACGTCTATGCTGACCACATGCCTAACGCACGTCTATGCTGACCACATGCCTAACGCACGTCTATGCTGACCACATGCCTAACGCACGTCTATGCTGACCACATGCCTAACGCACGTCTATGCTGACCACATGCCTAACGCACGTCTATGCTGACCACATGCCTAACGCACGTCTATGCTGACCACATGCCTAACGCACGTCTATGCTGACCACATGCCTAACGCACGTCTATGCTGACCACATGCCTAACGCACGTCTATGCTGACCACATGCCTAACGCACGTCTATGCTGACCACATGCCTAACGCACGTCTATGCTGACCACATGCCTAACGCACGTCTATGCTGACCACATGCCTAACGCACGTCTATGCTGACCACATGCCTAACGCACGTCTATGCTGACCACATGCCTAACGCACGTCTATGCTGACCACATGCCTAACGCACGTCTATGCTGACCACATGCCTAACGCACGTCTATGCTGACCACATGCCTAACGCACGTCTATGCTGACCACATGCCTAACGCACGTCTATGCTGACCACATGCCTAACGCACGTCTATGCTGACCACATGCCTAACGCACGTCTATGCTGACCACATGCCTAACGCACGTCTATGCTGACCACATGCCTAACGCACGTCTATGCTGACCACATGCCTAACGCACGTCTATGCTGACCACATGCCTAACGCACGTCTATGCTGACCACATGCCTAACGCACGTCTATGCTGACCACATGCCTAACGCACGTCTATGCTGACCACATGCCTAACGCACGTCTATGCTGACCACATGCCTAACGCACGTCTATGCTGACCACATGCCTAACGCACGTCTATGCTGACCACATGCCTAACGCACGTCTATGCTGACCACATGCCTAACGCACGTCTATGCTGACCACATGCCTAACGCACGTCTATGCTGACCACATGCCTAACGCACGTCTATGCTGACCACATGCCTAACGCACGTCTATGCTGACCACATGCCTAACGCACGTCTATGCTGACCACATGCCTAACGCACGTCTATGCTGACCACATGCCTAACGCACGTCTATGCTGACCACATGCCTAACGCACGTCTATGCTGACCACATGCCTAACGCACGTCTATGCTGACCACATGCCTAACGCACGTCTATGCTGACCACATGCCTAACGCACGTCTATGCTGACCACATGCCTAACGCACGTCTATGCTGACCACATGCCTAACGCACGTCTATGCTGACCACATGCCTAACGCACGTCTATGCTGACCACATGCCTAACGCACGTCTATGCTGACCACATGCCTAACGCACGTCTATGCTGACCACATGCCTAACGCACGTCTATGCTGACCACATGCCTAACGCACGTCTATGCTGACCACATGCCTAACGCACGTCTATGCTGACCACATGCCTAACGCACGTCTATGCTGACCACATGCCTAACGCACGTCTATGCTGACCACATGCCTAACGCACGTCTATGCTGACCACATGCCTAACGCACGTCTATGCTGACCACATGCCTAACGCACGTCTATGCTGACCACATGCCTAACGCACGTCTATGCTGACCACATGCCTAACGCACGTCTATGCTGACCACATGCCTAACGCACGTCTATGCTGACCACATGCCTAACGCACGTCTATGCTGACCACATGCCTAACGCACGTCTATGCTGACCACATGCCTAACGCACGTCTATGCTGACCACATGCCTAACGCACGTCTATGCTGACCACATGCCTAACGCACGTCTATGCTGACCACATGCCTAACGCACGTCTATGCTGACCACATGCCTAACGCACGTCTATGCTGACCACATGCCTAACGCACGTCTATGCTGACCACATGCCTAACGCACGTCTATGCTGCCCACATGCCTAACGCACGTCTATGCTGCCCACATGCCTAACGCACGTCTATGCTGCCCACATGCCTAACGCACGTCTATGCTGCCCACATGCCTAACGCACGTCTATGCTGCCCACATGCCTAACGCACGTCTATGCTGCCCACATGCCTAACGCACGTCTATGCTGCCCACATGCCTAACGCACGTCTATGCTGCCCACATGCCTAACGCACGTCTATGCTGCCCACATGCCTAACGCACGTCTATGCTGCCCACATGCCTAACGCACGTCTATGCTGCCCACATGCCTAACGCACGTCTATGCTGCCCACATGCCTAACGCACGTCTATGCTGCCCACATGCCTAACGCACGTCTATGCTGCCCACATGCCTAACGCACGTCTATGCTGCCCACATGCCTAACGCACGTCTATGCTGCCCACATGCCTAACGCACGTCTATGCTGCCCACATGCCTAACGCACGTCTATGCTGCCCACATGCCTAACGCACGTCTATGCTGCCCACATGCCTAACGCACGTCTATGCTGCCCACATGCCTAACGCACGTCTATGCTGCCCACATGCCTAACGCACGTCTATGCTGCCCACATGCCTAACGCACGTCTATGCTGCCCACATGCCTAACGCACGTCTATGCTGCCCACATGCCTAACGCACGTCTATGCTGCCCACATGCCTAACGCACGTCTATGCTGCCCACATGCCTAACGCACGTCTATGCTGCCCACATGCCTAACGCACGTCTATGCTGCCCACATGCCTAACGCACGTCTATGCTGCCCACATGCCTAACGCACGTCTATGCTGCCCACATGCCTAACGCACGTCTATGCTGCCCACATGCCTAACGCACGTCTATGCTGCCCACATGCCTAACGCACGTCTATGCTGCCCACATGCCTAACGCACGTCTATGCTGCCCACATGCCTAACGCACGTCTATGCTGCCCACATGCCTAACGCACGTCTATGCTGCCCACATGCCTAACGCACGTCTATGCTGCCCACATGCCTAACGCACGTCTATGCTGCCCACATGCCTAACGCACGTCTATGCTGCCCACATGCCTAACGCACGTCTATGCTGCCCACATGCCTAACGCACGTCTATGCTGCCCACATGCCTAACGCACGTCTATGCTGCCCACATGCCTAACGCACGTCTATGCTGCCCACATGCCTAACGCACGTCTATGCTGCCCACATGCCTAACGCACGTCTATGCTGCCCACATGCCTAACGCACGTCTATGCTGCCCACATGCCTAACGCACGTCTATGCTGCCCACATGCCTAACGCACGTCTATGCTGCCCACATGCCTAACGCACGTCTATGCTGCCCACATGCCTAACGCACGTCTATGCTGCCCACATGCCTAACGCACGTCTATGCTGCCCACATGCCTAACGCACGTCTATGCTGCCCACATGCCTAACGCACGTCTATGCTGCCCACATGCCTAACGCACGTCTATGCTGCCCACATGCCTAACGCACGTCTATGCTGCCCACATGCCTAACGCACGTCTATGCTGCCCACATGCCTAACGCACGTCTATGCTGCCCACATGCCTAACGCACGTCTATGCTGCCCACATGCCTAACGCACGTCTATGCTGCCCACATGCCTAACGCACGTCTATGCTGCCCACATGCCTAACGCACGTCTATGCTGCCCACATGCCTAACGCACGTCTATGCTGCCCACATGCCTAACGCACGTCTATGCTGCCCACATGCCTAACGCACGTCTATGCTGCCCACATGCCTAACGCACGTCTATGCTGCCCACATGCCTAACGCACGTCTATGCTGCCCACATGCCTAACGCACGTCTATGCTGCCCACATGCCTAACGCACGTCTATGCTGCCCACATGCCTAACGCACGTCTATGCTGCCCACATGCCTAACGCACGTCTATGCTGCCCACATGCCTAACGCACGTCTATGCTGCCCACATGCCTAACGCACGTCTATGCTGCCCACATGCCTAACGCACGTCTATGCTGCCCACATGCCTAACGCACGTCTATGCTGCCCACATGCCTAACGCACGTCTATGCTGCCCACATGCCTAACGCACGTCTATGCTGCCCACATGCCTAACGCACGTCTATGCTGCCCACATGCCTAACGCACGTCTATGCTGCCCACATGCCTAACGCACGTCTATGCTGCCCACATGCCTAACGCACGTCTATGCTGCCCACATGCCTAACGCACGTCTATGCTGCCCACATGCCTAACGCACGTCTATGCTGCCCACATGCCTAACGCACGTCTATGCTGCCCACATGCCTAACGCACGTCTATGCTGCCCACATGCCTAACGCACGTCTATGCTGCCCACATGCCTAACGCACGTCTATGCTGCCCACATGCCTAACGCACGTCTATGCTGCCCACATGCCTAACGCACGTCTATGCTGCCCACATGCCTAACGCACGTCTATGCTGCCCACATGCCTAACGCACGTCTATGCTGCCCACATGCCTAACGCACGTCTATGCTGCCCACATGCCTAACGCACGTCTATGCTGCCCACATGCCTAACGCACGTCTATGCTGCCCACATGCCTAACGCACGTCTATGCTGCCCACATGCCTAACGCACGTCTATGCTGCCCACATGCCTAACGCACGTCTATGCTGCCCACATGCCTAACGCACGTCTATGCTGCCCACATGCCTAACGCACGTCTATGCTGCCCACATGCCTAACGCACGTCTATGCTGCCCACATGCCTAACGCACGTCTATGCTGCCCACATGCCTAACGCACGTCTATGCTGCCCACATGCCTAACGCACGTCTATGCTGCCCACATGCCTAACGCACGTCTATGCTGCCCACATGCCTAACGCACGTCTATGCTGCCCACATGCCTAACGCACGTCTATGCTGCCCACATGCCTAACGCACGTCTATGCTGCCCACATGCCTAACGCACGTCTATGCTGCCCACATGCCTAACGCACGTCTATGCTGCCCACATGCCTAACGCACGTCTATGCTGCCCACATGCCTAACGCACGTCTATGCTGCCCACATGCCTAACGCACGTCTATGCTGCCCACATGCCTAACGCACGTCTATGCTGCCCACATGCCTAACGCACGTCTATGCTGCCCACATGCCTAACGCACGTCTATGCTGCCCACATGCCTAACGCACGTCTATGCTGCCCACATGCCTAACGCACGTCTATGCTGCCCACATGCCTAACGCACGTCTATGCTGCCCACATGCCTAACGCACGTCTATGCTGCCCACATGCCTAACGCACGTCTATGCTGCCCACATGCCTAACGCACGTCTATGCTGCCCACATGCCTAACGCACGTCTATGCTGCCCACATGCCTAACGCACGTCTATGCTGCCCACATGCCTAACGCACGTCTATGCTGCCCACATGCCTAACGCACGTCTATGCTGCCCACATGCCTAACGCACGTCTATGCTGCCCACATGCCTAACGCACGTCTATGCTGCCCACATGCCTAACGCACGTCTATGCTGCCCACATGCCTAACGCACGTCTATGCTGCCCACATGCCTAACGCACGTCTATGCTGCCCACATGCCTAACGCACGTCTATGCTGCCCACATGCCTAACGCACGTCTATGCTGCCCACATGCCTAACGCACGTCTATGCTGCCCACATGCCTAACGCACGTCTATGCTGCCCACATGCCTAACGCACGTCTATGCTGCCCACATGCCTAACGCACGTCTATGCTGCCCACATGCCTAACGCACGTCTATGCTGCCCACATGCCTAACGCACGTCTATGCTGCCCACATGCCTAACGCACGTCTATGCTGCCCACATGCCTAACGCACGTCTATGCTGCCCACATGCCTAACGCACGTCTATGCTGCCCACATGCCTAACGCACGTCTATGCTGCCCACATGCCTAACGCACGTCTATGCTGCCCACATGCCTAACGCACGTCTATGCTGCCCACATGCCTAACGCACGTCTATGCTGCCCACATGCCTAACGCACGTCTATGCTGCCCACATGCCTAACGCACGTCTATGCTGCCCACATGCCTAACGCACGTCTATGCTGCCCACATGCCTAACGCACGTCTATGCTGCCCACATGCCTAACGCACGTCTATGCTGCCCACATGCCTAACGCACGT